>NC_062569.1:58094478-58413072 GCF_022837055.1 Prionailurus viverrinus
TTTTTAATTTCTTGAAAAATAGGTTATGATTTCAGTAAGATTATAATCAATTTCCAAAGGAAAAAATGTTATAGCAGAAAATGTTACATTGTGCCTTTCTTGTGAATTTAATAATCAGTAAAAAATCTTTATTTTTTATAAAAATATATCCACATTCAAATTAAGGGCAATCATTCTCATTTGATCAAATGATAGAAAATAATCTAAAAGGTTATATTGAAGTTAGACTACTGATCTTGCTGATTTTGTTTTCTCTTCATTTACTAGTGTTGTAAATATTGCCTAAATGATGTTAATCTTGTACTTGTTAAATTACATGTCTAATACTACCCAAATTAACCTAACTTCCCTTCAATTTCTTACCTATTTATTAAGAAAATATGAGCATATGCAAAAGGGAAATGGTATAATGAAATAAAAATGTCTTTGGACTCAGTAATATTGGGATTTCAAATAACAGGTTCACCTCTTCCTAAACGTATACTGTTAAAAGTGTACTTTGAACTCTCCTCTTACATGAAATGGAAATCCTATGTAATTGAGTGATTGCCAACATTAACTGAGATAAAATGCAAAACACCTATAAAAATCTCTGGCTAAAGAATGAATCCCTTACTGTCCTCCCAAATGACAGCACAATGCAAAAATAGTTACTGATGATTCAGATACTATTTTTGATACAATATGAATGCTAAAATGTGAAACTTTTAAAACACTGAATATTTGTGTTAAAAACTGTTGAAACTAAAATATTTGTTTTTTTGAATTTTGTCCTCAGTGTGATGAGTTAGCATCTTCTTATTTTCTATCTAAAAAAAAATGTAAGCAGTATGTAGATTTGTAAAGCATTAGTCTGAAAAGTTTTTTGGTTTTTAATTTTTATATATTTCACTTGTATTTATTTATTTTGAGACAGAGCCAGGGGGAGGGGCAGAGAGAGAATCTCAAGCAGGCTCCACGCTGTCAGCACAGAGCCCGATGTGGTGCTCAGACTCAGGAACTGTGAGATCAGGACCTGAGCCAAAATCAAGAGTTGGCTGCGTTAAGCAACTGAGCCACCCAGGCAAAAGTATTCATTTTGTTTTTTATGTCTTCCTTTCTTTCTTCCAACCCCCTTCCACTCTCCTCCTCTTCTACTTATTCTTCCCGTTCCTCTTCCTCTTCCTCTGTTCCCCCACTTTCTTCTTTCTCTCATTTTGTTAAAAGAAATATAGACTATGTCTTTCATCTATTTTATTATAATCCTATTTCCCCCTGTGACACATAAGGAGAATGAGAATCCAAAGTCTATAAAATAATTTTCCAAAAGTTTTTAAATCAATTTTTCAAAGACTAGAGGTAAAGCTAAACTCAAGTTTTTGGATTATAAATCCACTACCTGTCAGGATATTGCATAGACGAAATATTGCTATTATCACATTACTGAATTATTGAATGTCATTGCTATTATTTAATTTCCTACCCACATATCTTTATAAATTGTTTAATTTTTTCATAGTCACCTGGTTTGTTTATTTTAAGCAGAAAGAACAATTTGTCAAGTTTTATATCAGGCTATCATGTGTAATATCATAATTCATTTTAACTTTTAATATAGCATCTGATTTTCTAAGTGGCCACTGTATTTTCCTTACTATGTTATTAATGTAGATATTATCCTGAAGCTAATTTAGTTACAGTAAAGTTTTAGATAGGTAGTCCCTGGTTCTTGGAATAATCAGCCTATAATATGTGACTTAGACACAGCATAAGACAATCCATAGACTATTATGAAATGGATTATTTGTAACAAGAATGCTGCCCACCAACCTACTAGCATACCATTAATATACAGTATTAAAAGCACAGCATTGATACTTTGAAAACTGCTAGTCTAAGAAAAAGTAGGCATAAATGAAATGTGAATTATGATTATGCATTTTCAATTCTACCTCAAAGGTTTTTTTTTTAAGTTTATTTATTTATTTTGAGAGAAAGAGAGAAAGAGAGAGAGAGAGAGAGGTAGGGAGGGGCAGAGAGAAAGCGGTGTCCAAAGGATCCGAAGTGGGCTCTGTTTTGACAGCAGAGAGCCTGATGAGGGGCTCATCTCACAAACCTTGAGATCATGATCCTAACCAAAGTCAGATGCTCAACTGAGCCACACAGGCACCCCTACCTCAAAGAAAAGTAAAAATTTTCGTATTCTTTTTAAAGGACTTCTGTAAGAGTAAAAAGTAGATGATGTTCTGATTTGTTAGACAACTCTGAATTTTGAAAAACTGGTATAATATAAATTTAAAAAAAGAGAAATATACATTCTAAAGATAAGGATTTGTTAACATTTGGAGTGTGGATCACTTACACCACTTATCAATCTGTCGTGAGAGTGAAACACAATAAATCACTTACAGAGTTTTTCCTAGTGTGTGAATTCTCAAGACAGGTTATATTTTAAGAACTTCAATGCTATTGGGCTTTTGCTTGCTGAAAGTTATGTATAATAAAATGAAAGTTATGTAAAAAACGTTTATTTCATCTCACTTCTTTATTCTCCTTTTGAATTTTACCTTTATGATTGACAAGTTAGAATGCAATATCAGAATACACAGAGATGAAAAGGATTAAAAAGACATTTGCATTTCATTGAGACTAAGTAGCATTTACCTATTTTAACTCTACTAGTAATCTATCTTAAAGTCGATTATTCTCACTTTGTATTTATATGCTGAAAGCAATTTTAAAGGAAATATTTTAAAGACATCAATATATTCACGTGGCTATGAGCTACTCTAAATAACTGCATATCTAATCATGGAAAGAAAATACAAAATCCTGAAAAGATTGGAGCTGAGTTTGACTTCTGTTTCCTTCTGAACTTCTCAATTTCTCTGCCTATCCAGAACTCGTGGATATCCCACGATACTACGGGATGAGCTAACAACTCTGGGTGAATATTCGAATCAGCGTATCCAAGAGAAATCTTGGTCCTCAGATCTTTTTTTTTTTTTTTTTAAATTTTTTTTTTCAACGTTTATTTATTTTTGGGACAGAGAGAGACAGAGCATGAACGGGGGAGGGGCAGAGAGAGAGGGAGACACAGAATCGGAAACAGGCTCCAGGCTCCGAGCCATCAGCCCAGAGCCTGACGCGGGGCTCGAACTCCCAAGATCTTTTGACTTATATGTGAAATGTTAACACAGTGAGGACGGTGGAGACATAAGTAAGTGGGCTGAGCCCTCCTCAATCCTGAGGCCTAAGAGTAAGGAGACCCAGGTACACAGTTCTAGTGCCTCCTGCACTGCAACCCCACAGAAGTTGAGAATGCTTTTCATGCCTTTTGCTCCCAGTTCGATGATGCTACACCAACTGGGCCTGTAACTCAAAAACCAGCCATAACATATGATAATAACAACAAACCCAGGGGGCCTAGATAACGAGGTAGAAGCTGAAGTTAAAACAATATTAATACAAGGCAGGAAAAGCAGAGTTACTGGTGTGTTGACAAGCAGCAGCTTGAATAATGACAAAACACCAGGAGATTTGAATGCAGCATACACACATGGAGAGCACTTATTTTAGAACTAGGAAATATAAGAAAAATTGTATTTCCCTATGAACAGTTTAGTAAATGAATTGAGGAAGACATAAGCACTGTTGAGACTAGAATATTTGGTCTAAAATATCAAATTAAAGGAAACATCTCAAAGCACAAGAGAAAAATAGTCTGATAAGTCAGGGGCAAAAAAACACAATAGGAAAATGTGGAAATGATCTGATGTGGCAATTCACAGAGGAACAAAAGCAAATGGTGAATAAGCATATGAAAAGGCACTCAAACTAATTAGTAGTCAACAAATGCAAATTAAAGTAACATTGGGCAACATTCTATACCTGTAAGGCTATTTTAAAAATTGAGATAATACCTGTTTTAGATGAAGAATCAGAAAAAAATCTATCTTATATACAACTGATGGCAATGTAAATAATTGTGGAAATCTCAGAAGCAAAATGATGACTTCTAGTAAAAAATAAAAATGCGTATAGACTCTGAGCTCTCATTCCCACTTCTGCAAACCTGTCTCGTAGGATTAATTCTATAGAACTAATAGATGTATAAAGTTATGTATTGCAGCATTACACAGAGAAAAAATAGGAATGAAACAACATGAATACCCTTTAATTTGTCAGTCTAAAATTTAGAAAGCTTCAAGTATAGTACAAAGCATATTTTATCCCTGAACCATTTGAGAGTAAGTTGCTGACCTAAGGCCCTATGAGTCCTGAATAATTTAGTACATATTTTCTACAATGACATTCTCCTACACTGTCACAATATAAGCGATCGAACTTTGAGAAGTAACATTTATAGGGGCACGTAGGTGACTCAGTCAGTTGAGCATCTGGCTCTTTCTTGGTTTTGGCTCAGGTCATGATCTCACAGTTTGTGAGGTTGAGCCTGGCGTCGGGCTCCGTGCTGACCGTTCAGAGTCTGTTTCTGATTCTCTCCCTCCCTCTCTCTCTGCCCCTCCCCTTCTTGTGCTCTCTCTCTCTGAAAATAAATCAATAAATGGGAAAAAATTATTAAAAAAAGAAAATTAACACTGATATATTATATTACTAATATCTAATTCTCTGACTCCATTCAACTTTTACTGGTTGTCCCTACATGTTCTGTATTGCTCAAGAATCCAGTTTAGGACAATGTGCTAACATTTTGTTAAAATGTCTCTTTAACTTCTTTTGATCTGCCTGTTCTTAACATTCATGATACTGATACTCAAAGATTACAGGCAAATTATTTTGTAGAAAGCCCATTAATTTGGGATTTTTCTCATTGCATTCTATCTATAGGCACATGATTTAGATTAATCTGCTTACCAATGTTAAATTTAATCACTTGATTAAGGTGATATCTACCAGACTTCTCTTTTGTAATATTACATTTTCCCTCTGCAATTAATTAATAATACATGGGCAGGTAATTGGAGACTACATAAATATTCTATTTCTTTTCAAATTTAAATTTATATGTATATTTATTTCCATCATCATGGAGTCATGACTTCCTGTTTTGTTTTAAGAGTTATAATCTGTTCTTATCTGTATTAGTTTCTGAGGGCTATTGTAAAAAAAAAAAAAAAAAAAAGTACCGAAACAAAGGTGGCTTAAAACAAGAGAAATTTTTTCTCTCACAGATTTGAAGGTTAGAAGTGCAATATCAAACTGTTATCAGGTCATGCTCCACCTGAAGAATTTAGGGAAATACCTTTCTTGCTCCTTCCTAATTTGTGTTTGCTCCTGACAGTTCTGAAGCTTTTTGGGACACCCTTCCAATTTCTGCCTCTATCTTTACATGGCCTTCTTCATTGTAACTCTGTGTGTCCTCTTCCCATAAGGACACTAGTCATTGGATTTAGGACCCACCTTGATCCAGTATAAGCTCATCTTAGCCTAATTATATGTGCAAAGCCTGTATCCAAATAGGGTCAACATTCTGAGGTTCCGGGAAGACATACATTTGAGGTACAGGGGGGGACACTATTTAACCTACCACACTATTATAATTTCTTTTGATGTTCGTATGTCCCAGATTTGGCTGGTAGGAATCTGTCATGCTGAGTTTTATGTCCTTTTGACATGTCCCCATTGTATTTTGAACATTTCCTTACTTTCTGGTATAATAAGATGTTCCAGGGTCATTTGCTACTTTAATTGTTTTAGCCCTAGGATCTACTGCTTCTCTAGGTATCCTTGGTTCCTCTTAGTAGAAAACAGTATTTAGAAACTAAGATCTGATGGTAGATATGTTAAGTTGCTCTTGAGTTGGGCTGCTTCAAGGCTCACTAAGTGGAAATGCTTTTGTCTTTTGACATCCCTTGTCACAGTCAAGAAGTCTGCTATTATTCTAATCATCTTTCTTTATATTTTATATCCTCTTTTCCTGGCTGTTTAAAAATAGTTGCTTTGTCTTTGGTGTTCCACTGTGTCCATACATCACAATATGTTGTTATTATTTTTTACATAGAGTGCATCCTTGATCTATAGATTCATGTACCAAACAAATTCTAAAAGAATATTTATTATTTGTTAAATCCTACCTCCACTCCATTCTGTTTTTTCTTGAGGACTCATATCTATGTTTTTTTTTAAATTCTTTTTAATCTTTTCCAGCCTATCTCTTTCATGCTATGTTCTATGTATATTCTTTTCTTTAAATTTTTTAACGTTTATTTATTTTTTGAGACACAGAGAGAGACAGAGCATGAGACACAGAATCCAAGACAGGCCCCAGGCTCTGAGCTGCCAGCACATAGCCTGTTGCGGGGCCTGAACCCATGAACCACGAGATCATTACCCAAGCCGAAGTAGGATGCTCAACCAACTGAGCCACCCAGGCTTCCTGAGATATTCTTTTTTTTATGCTTATTTACCTGTTTTGAGAGAGAGAGAAAGAGAGTCCCAAAAAGGCTCAGTGCTGTCAGCACAGAGCCTGATGCCGGGCTCAATCCCTCCAATTGTGTGATCACAATCTGAGCCAAAATCAAGAGTTGGGTGCTTAACTGACTGAGCTGCCCAGGAGCCCCTAGGTATATTCTTTAGATTTATATTCCACTTCATTATTTTTCTCAAGTCAATTTATTTAATGTTTAATTCATACTTTTAAAAACAATTTCAACAATTTTATTTCTCATGGTTGCATATTTAAATCTACCTATTAATTTGTAGTAATGTCTCATAATCACTTAGCAACTGTGTGCTTTATAGATTTAAATATTTCATATATTCAAAAGGTACATCTGATAATTCCAAAAAATTCAGCTAGTTGGGAGAAACTAAAACTATTGTTTTTCCTGTTTTTTGTTTTGTTGGTTTTTTTGTTGTTGTTGTTTTGCTAAATGACACAAGTAATGCATTACCTTTATGATTTTCAATTTATTGCTTTTTCATGACCTGTGAGATCCTGTAGACCTAAATGAGGGAAGTTTTCTCTGGAGATATGTTTTTGCATTTGCTGGTAGCACCAATCTCAGATCAGTGCCTCTTGAGAGTCTGCAAAAGTCTCATGCTCTGTTTCCACTTTGTAATTTACAGGGCTGAGTATCTGATAGTAGGGACGTTGTTGACATCTGCCACTGAGGCAATCTTCTCATTGCCTACACTTAGTACTTTAGCTTCCTGCTGATGATTGGTTTCCATCTTAAGGAGTGTTTGTATGTGTTTCTGTGAACAGAAGTCAGCCTGTGAATTCTCCTCCTTTTAACACTAGCAATGTCTCAAAATGTGTGTACATAATTCTAAAAAAAAAAAAAGTAAAGATGGCTCATAAAGTGGTCTTTTAAGTAAATGCATATAACTTAAAGTTGAACAGATTAAAGATTTAAAGAAGGTAAATATAAAGAACTTAAGAGAACAGGTAGTATGCACATATGACAAACCTCTGAAGATTGTTGGTGAAAAACGGCACATTTGTAAGTACCACTCTAGTTCATGTTCATTCCTTCCTCCTTGTGCCCTGCTATATTTTATGTATGTCCTGTTTATTCCGATAATTAATCAATCTACCCTCTCTCCCTTATTGATACTGTTTCTGTTCTTATATTCCATGCAAGTCAATGTCAGGATGGTGACTTAGGTTACATTTCAATGCCCTAGTGTCTATCACAATTCCATAAAAAGCATAAATACTCATTTAGCTGAATGTGTTATGAATACTTGCCTAACAAAATAATCTGATATTGGGTATTCTCCACTAAAATGTACAATTGTGGACAGATACTGATCATCTGTGTTTCCCCTAGAACTTCCATACAAACCAACTATCGATGTTAAATTGAAATGTTGAGAGATTAAATTACTTCTGTAGTTATTAATGATGAGACACATTCTGTCCCTCATGACTCAGGATGTTGATGACATAAATGTCTTTGTGTTTTCTGTATGAATAACCTCTTACAGCCGAGAAACTGGACGCAGTCTTTGGCATGGGTGTATTAGCCATTACTGGCAAACAGTAAGTTCTAGCTCATAAAAAACTCATCATTTTAATCTATGCCCTTTGTCTCTATGATAAGTGTATTACACAACATATTGATTCATCTTCCTAAGAATAACAAGCACATATTGGTTTGCAAGTGCTCTAATATTAGAATTAGTAATCTTATTGTCTGGATTCTGTAGTGTTTTGTTCTGTATCATACATTTTGCCGTTTACAACATTCTATATCTTGAAATTGTTCTATAATGCATGTAAAATATTTCAAAATAAATTCAAATGTACATATATAACTTTTGTCCCACTCTCATAAATTTAATTTAAATGGAAGCATAAATTGCCTTCCCGATTTAAACACAAATATTTTAATCTGTTATTAATACACAGTTTGAAAGTGTTTTTTTTCTGATCTAAATATCATGCTAATTATATTTACCTGTGCCAATTGTCATGGCTATGGTGATTGGCAATAAAATGGTGACTCCTTGAACAAGTAGAAATTTAAGGGCCTGTTTAAAGTACGAGATTCTTTTCGTAGATGTGTTTTCACTGACAATATTTACAAAATCTCCTAAAAAAATCATCCAAAAAGTAACAAATAAATCTCCAGATTTTATAGAAAAAAATTTTGGAAATACCTCTAAATCATATTCTCTATGGCAATAATTCCCTGCAAAAACACATAGTTTATTCTCCTAATTTAAACATACTTCTTTAACATAAATTAAAGAAAAATTTCCCTTTTAATTCACTTTTTGATATTTTTTGTGTGAAAATATTCTACTTAACTAGTACAGATGAGCTCTTGAAGGACTGGACAGAGGGCTGGCAAGTTATTGTAAAATAAATGGTGGTCCAAAGACCATGTGGCCATTGTTCCTGTTAATCTATCAGTATTTGCAGAGAAAAATAAGTAGGTGTGGACTAGTTTTGAATTTCATGTTTTTGAGTTTTTATACTTCTAGTAATTAACCTTGGATAACCTAATATGAAATTAATACAATCCAAACAATATATATATATTTTCATTTAAGCATATTGGCATCTGTTATTTCTTCCAGAGACATTTTGGCAAATTGTTATTTCTTGGAACCTGTCATTTATAGACAAAGGAGTTCGGACATGGTGCTCAATACCTATTGTATAGGAAAACAGAAGGATTGCTAATTGTTCTCTATAATATCAGTTAAATAAAATTTGTTAATATTTTAAACATAACGCTGAGAAGTTTTATCTTTGACAGAGTATAGCTAGTTTAAGAATATGATTATAGCAACAGTGTAAATGATGCACAGCACTTAGGGGAAGCATTTTTCCATTTATTGGACAATAGTGAATCCATCCATATGTATGTGTATATGCATCTACATACATATGTATGTAGGCAGATACTAATGTTGAAATGGAAGCTAAAGAATTAACTGGGAAGAAAAAATAATATCTACATAGTCAAATTTATGTATAAATAAAAGTATCTCTATATCTCCTTTATTTTGTGATACAAGAGGAATGAGGATTCCATCAGATTAATAAATGGGTAAATGTCAATTCAGAAATGTAGGCAAAACACTTTGCTCAGTGAATTCCACAGTGGATGAATTGCATGACGATGAGGATATGTCTCCAATTCATAACTACTGAAACTTTAAAATTTAATAGTTTCCAAATTATTCCAGAAATCGTGCTTCTCTTTTTTGATCCATAGCAGAATGTTCTGGAGGAGATGATAATGATATTTTGGTCTTCTAAGAAATATGTTAATGCACCAAATAATATCCTTTTACACATAACATTCAACAGGAGCCTGGGATTCGTTTGGTACACTCATGATTATTATGATAAAGCCACTCGTTCATTGTCTCGTGGTTCTACAGAGGCTATTTTGGAGGTATCCAGTCATCTGGTGTTTGCACAAATCCCTTACAGTGTTGGAATGTCTATTTTTCTATCTTAAGCCTACCTTTTTTATAAGTTGATCTAGAATGCAGATATGTCATTTTGATCCGATTGGATATGTGGACCTTATTTGAGTTTGATGCACTGCTGGCAATTTTGCCAGCTAGCATATAGAATGACCCTTAGTGCATTTCATGCTAATTTTATTTCTTGAGTAGGCATTATGCTAGCAATCCAGTGGCACTTTTCTGGGGTTTTATAAGAAGTAGTTAAAAAAAAAAACATATATTGGGTTTACTCATAAGCACAAAAAGAAGGCACATTCCATAAGTAATTGGTCAATGGTCCATTCCCCAAGATAAATATTTTTTTATTATTTCAGTGTTATTGTTACAATAAAGCATCTAAGTTGAACATTGATCTCATTTATTCTTACATTGAAGGGCATATTCGAGTGAATTGGTGTTCACCATTTCTGGCCTCTTTCAGAATTCACTTTTATTTTATTTCCTTTTACTTTGTATTCTGTCATCAACTCATTCTGCCCTATTTTTCCAGGAAAAAAAATCTTGAATAAAAAAGAACTTGCTTACTTTGTGTGGTTTCTTAATACTTCTTCTCTAATTAGGAGGATTCATATCACTTATATTTTTAGGAGAAAAAAATGTATACGTAGAGAACAGATGGTACCGTTAGTACCCAAGATGAAGAGTTTTATTCACAAAGCATTTGTGGACCATTATGTGTGCTTTTTCTAACTTCCTGTCGTTTTGCCCCCAATTTGCTTAGCATCAGTTCAGATGTAGTAGAAAGTTTTGTGTGACATTATCATTTGTTGAAACTCACATGAAAAGAAATTAATGTCAATTGAAATAATTCAAGGAAAAAAAAAGTTAAAACTCTGATGCTTAACAACTATAATAAAGCCATTGACCCTGCAATGATAGCCTCCTGGTGCAGAGAAGATTCAATTTATATCTAAAAAATGTTTACATTTATCTTTATTTTTAATTAGTGAGGATTCAGGTGACAAGTTTTCTGACCTTTAACATTCTTTTTATTGAAATAGATACATCCTATTCACTAGAGTTGACTCTTATGGAAATTGAGTTACTTAAATTATATATAATTAAAAAATATTTTTAATGTTTATTTATTAGTGAGAGACAGAGAATGTGCATGGGAGGGGCAGAGAAAGGGAGACACAGAATCTGAA
This sequence comes from Prionailurus viverrinus, assembly GCF_022837055.1. Lineage (NCBI taxonomy): Eukaryota > Metazoa > Chordata > Mammalia > Carnivora > Felidae > Prionailurus > Prionailurus viverrinus. Next base: position 58,105,563 of record NC_062569.1, read on the forward strand.
GCAGGATCTGGGCTCTGAGCTGTCAGCACAGAGCCCAACCTGGGTCTCGAACTCACAAACCGCGAGATCATGACCTGAGCAGAAGTTGGATGCTCAACCGACTGAGCCACCCAGGCTCCACTAAATTGTATATAATTTTAAACCTCTCAAAAGTGAAGGAGTAGGAGAAATAAAAGAGATAGGTGCATAGTGAGGCACCTGAGGAAGAGGGTAAGATGCAAATTAAGGCTTAAAGAATCAATATAATTTCCTACAGATTAAACAATTCCTGTTTTGTGGTTTTGTATATATAATTTTTTTTCTGATTTGCTTCTTAAGATTGAGATTACCTATTCAACACAAAGAGAAATAAGTATAAATTAGTTTTGTATGTTAACCAGATTCCTCATAGGCTGTAGCAATGTTATGAAATGCCAAATCTGAAATAAATTTATTTATTTCACACAATTACTAATGCTGTATTTTATAAAAAGCAGAATTTTTCTTCATTTTAATGCATATGTTAATATATTATTTTATTTTTTCAGATTTATTGAGATATAATTTACATGTAACCTTGTGTAAGTTTAAAATGTACAGTGTGTTGATTTGATACACTGATATATTGCAAAATGATTCCCAGTAAAGAGTTAGCTAACAACTCTGTCATATCATGGAATTGCCATTTCTTTTTTGTGGTGAGAACATTTAAAATTTACTCTTTCAGCAACTTTTGAGTACATGATATCATATTATTAACTACAGTCACCATGCTGTACTTTGGATTTCTAGAACTTACTCATCTTATAACTGAAAGTTTGTCTCTTTGACCAACACTTCCTCGTTTCCCCCACCTCTTTCAGTCCCTGATAACCACCATTCTGGTCTCTGTTTCTATGTGTTTGCCTTTTTTAGATGCCACATATGAGATCATTCAGTACTTGTCTTTTTCTAACTTATTTCACTTAGTATAATGCCCTCAAGGTCTATCCATGTTATGTCAGGATTTTTTTCTCTCTCATGGTGAATAATATTCCAATATATTCATTTTATATATGTAAATCGAATATAAATATATCCAATTATATATATAAATATATAAATAATATTCCATTTATATATTATTTAGTATTTATATATAAAATATTTATATATTTAGTATATATACATACTGCACCTTCTTTATACATTCCTCTATTGATGGACACTTTGATTTAAAAACAGAACCAAGACAGATGCAGGTGGAAAGTGTGAGGAAAATCAATCTCCTGTCCCAACAATCTCCACTTCCAGTCTCTCCTCAAAAACTAATTCTTTTAAAAGCTTCTATTTTAAGTTCGTGTGTTGATTATTTCCATAACTCTAAAACATATGCTGATGGCTCTATTTTGCTTTATTACTTAAAAAAACATTTACACTGATACCCCATTTGAAAAAAAATGACAATTTTGCTTGCTTACACAACCCCCTTTTAGCTTTCTTTCTTTTTTTATAATTATATTGTTATTTTATTATGTTCATTTAAAAACATTTGACATTCTACATCTTTGTACAGTCATATCATGACTCCACATTGTGGAATGTGAGAATATGAGATCTTATGCCTTTTTCCACCCTTTGCCTCCTCTTCTGTATCCCAGTCTTTCTCTATGATACCTTTATCTTTTCATTTTCAAGGCTTAAGACATTTGCATTATGTTTTATTTATGTTTCGTCATCTTGATTATGTGAAGTTAAATCTAAATAACTTGTTAATTACTGTAGCAGTGGACATAGGAGGCACTGTCCTAATTTCCCTCTTGAGCTGCTTATTGTGAAGATTGCCCTCATCAGATTTCTTTTGGAATTATCTCAACAAGGAAAACTGCCTTGCTCTTCCAAAGGACCTTAGCTTAGAGACTGAATGAAATGTGGTGGTATAAGGCTTCAGCCCCTCATCCCCATTTGGGGCAACACTATAAGACAGAGTTCAAAGTTCCCCATCTGTTTCTCAAAAAACTCAACTAGGTATCAGAAGTGGTCAGAGAAAACAAGTGCTAAGATGGGATTTTGGCCCAGGATGACTCATGGCCTGCCTCTGTCATGAGGATGACATTTCTAGTGGTAGCTGGAACACAGACAGCTCCTGTCACAAAAGAAGCAATTGTTAAATCTTTCACTGTTGTAAGCTGAGATGGCCCACCTGGTGGAAAGGACTGCACTAGTCCATGCTGTGTATCAGAATTTGGGGAATTGTAGGGCAGAGGAAAATGTAATTATAAGGACAGTAGAATTTTGTGGCTATTTCTAAGCTCAATCGAGTTTGGGGAAAAGTATAACAAAAAAGAGGAGAGTAAGCAGAAATTGTTCCTTGAAAGTGAACTGTGAAAGACATCGTTGGTCTCATGTAGAGAGGTTCTTATCTCCTGCAGCTACCAAGCAGAGAAAGGAGAGGATCAGGACTAGGAATTTATTTTAAGAGTAGCTAAGCTGCAAAGATGGTTAAATGTCTAGCAAAAGTTGGGCTGTTTTGCCAAAATAAGGACCTTAGTCAGGAAAAACAGAATCCTGAACCAAGGCATGGGAACATCTGGATTGATGAGTCCAAATCATGAAGCCCTAGATTCCCCTGAACCATCTACTTACAACTCTTCATTAATGGACAATAAAGAGAACTCGCTCCTGAAAGGCAATATGCTCTTCCTCATAATCTACCTTCATCTTCCTTCCTGGACATTAGGCCATTCACCCTAGTGAAGTTACAACAGAAACTAGACAGAGGAATGCTGATCCCAAAGAGAGTGAAGGGTGGGTAAAATGAAGAGGCTGTGAGAACTTGCAGGGCCCTGGAGAGTGTGTTAAATAAGGCAGTCAGAATACCAATTATGATAAAATATAATATACTAATCTCCCTCAACTTATGACGGGGTTATATCTCATAAACCCATTATAAATCAAAGATATCATTAAGTCAAAAATGCACTTAATACACCTAACTGACCCAACATCATAGCTTAGCCTCGCTTAAATGTTCTCAGAAAGCTTAGCTTACAGTTGGACAAAATCATCTAACACAAAGCCTCATTTACAAGAAAGTGCTGAATATCACATGTAATTTATTGAAGACAGTACTGAGAGTGAAAAACAGAATGGTTGTATGGGTACAGAATCGTTGTTAAGATAGTGCTTGTTACCTTCGTGTTGGAACCGCTTACTGGGAGCTACAGATCGCTGCCTTTGCCCAGCATCAGAAAGAGCACCGTACCACATCTCACCAGCCCTGGAAAAGATCGAAATTCAAAATTTGAAGTATGGTTTTATGGAATTCATATTGCTATCGCACCATCATAAAATTTAAAAATCGTTAAGTTGAAACATTGTAAGTCTGGGCCATCTGTATTGATGTGGGAGAGCTCTTCCAGGATATGAGACTTAACACCTTGGCAAAGATGTTGAGAGATGGTGTGAACATGCTTCTGAGAAGTTTCCTACACGCATAAGAAAAAGCAGTTGTCCACCCTAAGGGAGGTAAAATGTCAAAATTACAAAAGTAAATGATGCACGAAGGGATTAAAAGGCTCAAAGAGGTGGGCATAATAGATTGCATCTAGTATGTAAGGCTAGAAAATACCCGGATGACTATATTCCAGCGTGCCTGGAAGATACATTATTTACCAAAGCAATAAGAAATGTGTTGATGAAGGGGGGGGGGGGGTGGGGGCGGGCACCGGCATCACTAAGAAGTCAGTGGCGGCTCCCCTGAAAGCCAGGGCTAATGTAGGAGATGCCATTGCAGAACTAAACTCATTAATAGCACTGAGGATAATAGGAACCTGAAACAATTAATGAATGCCTGATAGCAATACAATACTCAAAGTTATGTAAGCTCAGTCTTTGAAATAAGTAACAAGTTTGGACAGATAGTCAAGGTGATCTGACAGATAGTAATAGACCACAGCATACACAGAGGCAAATTGGATAACAAGGGCAAATCAATTTGTATCATCAGAAGTCAAAGAAGGATAATCATGAGATTTAAGGTACTCACCCCAATAAAAAGTCATGAGTGCTTTCTTGGTTTCTGAATCTAAGCTCATTTTCTTATATAGATTCCAAACAACTGAACAAGAGACAAGTCCTCAGGAGGAAAAACATCACAATTAACAAAATAAGTCTATTTGGTAATGAGTTTCATGATCCATACCAAGGGGACATAAGGTCATTTATTTATGTACCTTGGGGAAAAAAGGATACCCAAACATTTCAAGAACTATTGGACACAGAGTCAAATTTGTCATTTATGTCTGGAAATAAGTGTCACTATGGACTCAGGTTATATTGCAGTACACTGGGGACAAATAATAACTAGCCTTGGTTTGAGTCTAGCTTGTGGTGAATCCACTGCATTTATGAAAGTACATGGTGGCCATTGACCAGACACAGAATTTAAATTGGAATAGATGTACATGTTAGTAGGCAAAAAACTCATATTAGATCTGTACACAGCAGGGTGAGGACTATTATAGTGAACAAGGCCAAGTAGAAGCCTCCAAAAAATTCTCTACTTTCCATTCATCCCAAAATACTAAGTTAAAAACCATATCATGTTGTAGGGAAAATGGAAGAAATTACTGATACATTTAGAGACTTAAGAATGAGGGGTGCCAGGATGGCTCAGTCAATTTGGGCATCCAACTCTTGATTTTGGGTAGGGTCATGATCTCACAGTTCCTGGGTTCAATCCCTGTGTCAGGCTCTGTGCTGACAGTGTGGAGCCTGTTTGGGATTCTCTCTCTTCCTCTCTCTCTCTCTCTCTCTGTCTCCCAAATAAACAAATAAACATAAATAAATAAATAAATAAATAAATAAATATTTAAGACTACAATGTAGTGATACCCATCATATCTCAATTTCTTTTTTTTTTTGTTTTTTGTTTTTTTTTTTCTGAAATTTATTGACAAATTGGTTTCCATACAACACCCAGTGCTCATCCCAAAAGGTGCCCTCCTCAATACCCATCACCCACCCTCTCCTCCCTCCCACCCCCCATCAACCCTCAGTTTGTTCTCAGTTTTTAACAGTCTCTTATGCTTTGGCTCTCTCCCATTCTAACCTCTTTTTTTTTTTTTTTCCTTCCCCTCCCCCATGGGTTCCTGTTCAGTTTCTCAGGATCCACATAAGAGTGAAACCATATGGTATCTGTCTTTCTCTGTATGGCTTATTTCACTTAGCATCACACTCTCCAGTTCCATCCACGTTGCTACAAAAGGCCATATTTCATTTTTTCTCATTGCCACGTAATATTCCATTGTGTATATAAACCACAATTTCTTTATCCATTCATTAGTTGATGGACATTTAGGCTCTTTCCATAATTTGGCTATTGTTGAGAGTGCTGCTATGAACACTGGGGTACAAGTGGCCCTATGCATCAGTGCTCCTGTATCCCTTGGATAAATTCCTAGCAGTGCTATTGCTGGGTCATAGGGTAGGTCTATTTTTAATTTTCTGAGGAACCTCCACACTGCTTTCCAGAGCGGCTGCACCAATTTGCATTCCCACCAACAGTGCAAGAGGGTTCCCGTTTCTCCACATCCTCTCCAGCATTTATAGTCTCCTGATTTGTTCATTTTGGCCACTCTGACTGGCGTGAGGTGATACCTGAGTGTGGTTTTGATTTGTATTTCCCTGATAAGGAGTGACGCTGAACATCTTTTCATGTGCCTGTTGGCCATCCAGATGTCTTCTTTAGAGAAGTGTCTATTCATGTTTTCTGCCCATTTCTTCACTGGGTTATTTGTTTTTCGGGTGTGGAGTTTGGTGAGCTCTTTATAGATTTTGGATACTAGCCCTTTGTCCGATATGTCATTTGCAAATATCTTTTCCCATTCCGTTGGTTGCCTTTTAGTTTTGTTGGTTGTTTCCTTTGCTGTGCAGAAGCTTTTTATCTTCATAAGGTCCCAGTAATTCACTTTTGCTTTTAATTACCTTGCCTTTGGGGATGTGTCGAGTAAGAGATTGCTACGGCTGAGGTCAGAGAGGTCTTTTCCTGCTTTCTCCTCTAAGGTTTTGATGGTTTCCTGTCTCCATTTTCCAATCTTGTCCATACAAAAACCAGATGAATCTTGGGTGATGTTAGTGAAGTATCATAAATTCAACCAAGCTACAGGTGCAGCCTCTGTGCCAGATATGGTGTTTTTCTTAGTGCAGATTAACACAGTATCAGGCACATGGCCTATAGCTATTGATTTGGGAAATTAGTTCTTTTTACACATATCAGAAAAGTGGATCATAATGAATTTGCAACAAATAAACAAACAAACAATAGTGTGTTCCAGGCCTGTTAACTCTTTCACTTTCTCTCATACTGTAGGTCAGAGACATCTGGGTCATTTGACATTTCATAGAATTTCAGGACTACTGGAGTAAGAAGTGGTCTATTGCAGGTCTTTATAAGGCCATGAGCCAAGGAAAGTGGGTGGCCTTTAGAAGCTGTTCAAAACTTGACAGCTTCCATGTCACCTGGTATATGGACTGGGGCATGACTTCTAGGTGTGGAATGCATTGCCTCCAGAAACTGTAAAGGCCTCCAAGAACTTCTGTTTCCCTCTTTGTACTATGGAATGCAAAATGTGACAGTTTGTCTCTTATTTGGGAGGGGATGCCTTGCCTTGCCCCCGATCACTGGACTTCTGCAAACTTTAGTGATAGATCCTTGCATATTTTGTAGAATTTATCTCCCATTCTCTAAAGGGAATTTGTCTCCCAGAGACTTCCAGCATATTAGCTAATTCTTGTTCATACTGACAAATTAAAACAATGACTTGATGTGATGGAAATGACGTGGTAATCTATAGGTTGTCCAGAGGGTCCAAATCTCTTAAGGAGATCTATATCTATATTTATATCTATATCTTTATATCTATACATTTTTATTTTAGAGAGAGAGCATGTGAACAGGGGAGAGGGGCAGAGGAAGAGAGGGAGAGAACCTTAAGCTGGCTCCATGCTCAGTGCAGAGCCTGACATAGGGCTTGATCCCACAACCCTGGGATCATGACCTGAGCTGATATCGAGAGTCAGTTGCTCAACTAACTGAGCACCCAGACACCCCTCTTCAGGCTATATTATGACCAAGAACAACAGTGTTAACCCTGGTGCAAACAGTAAAAGAATATTTTTATCCAGTCCAGGTAGATATGTTTTTGGAATGTCTTACTCGATGGTACTAGAAATGAATGCATTTTCCAAGTCAGTGGTCTTAGACTGTATATAGCCCTCATTAATTTGGTCTAGCAATCATATTTTACCTGGTACAACCACTGTGTGATGGTTATTTCTACGTGTCAACCTGACTGGGGCATGACATGCCCAGATATTTGGCAAAATACTACATTCCCCAACTCTACTACTACCTAGCTTCTTATTAGTTTCTGCCAAATAGGTACTAGAGGGGAGACTGAAACGAAGAAGGCCAGCAGGCATTTTCTTATTTTTTTCTGTTCTGGTACACATGCCTTAGCATCTGAGGACAGATAGGCTCCTGTCTCAGCTTTCATGGGCTCTCCCAGAATTTTCCGGTGTGTCCTGAGAGTGTTTCGGATTGAGATTAGCATTTGGATTGGTAGATTGAGTAAAACAGATTGCACTGCCTGAGATGGGTGGGGCTCATCTAGTCCCTAGAGGGCCCAGATAGAACTAAAAGGCAGAGGAAAGGAGGAGGTCATTGTGCCTGACTGTTCAGCTGTAACATCAGTCTCATGCACTAGAAATGGAATTTACGCCACGGTTCTTGTGGTTCTTAGGCCTTTGTATTTGGGCTGGAATTACATGACCAGCTTTCCTGAAAGTTTGATAAAGATAAACAGTTCGATAAAGAACCTGAGAGCAGAGATGTTAAGTAATCAAGTTCACACAGGTAGTTATGGTACTAGAGCTATGTTTTATTTGTTTGGTTTACCACTTTTTATAGCAATAGATTAAAATTCTGTTGTGAAATGTTTCCTCATTTTTTTAACTTAATAGTATCTCTGCGCTTCGGTTTCTTGCATTTTTCTGGAAACTACACTAAAGTTAAAATGATAAATCTATATTTTCCAAAATTATTGTGTCTTTTATTTTAATTTTTTTTTAACGTTTATTTATTTTTGAGACAGAGAGAGACAGAGCATGAACGGGGGAGGGTCAGAGAGAGAGGGAGACACAGAACCGGAAGCAGGCTCCAGGCTCTGAGCCATCAGCCCAGAGCCCGACGCGGGGCTCGAACTCACGGACCGCGAGATCATGACCTGAGCTGAAGTCGGACGCTTAACCGACTGAGCCACCCAGGCACCCCTTTTTTAAATTTGAATAATCTTAAGTGACTTCTGCTGCTCTCCAAGAAACTAAAGTTAATAGTGAATCACTTTGTAATACCACCTGCTGATTGTACTTGAATTCTGTGATGTATGACACCAAGAAGTACTTATCAAGAACATTGCCAAAAGTGTTGTCTTGTACTTTTTAACATATTCTCTTGACTGTACATCTTCATTTTTCTAGGTGGAAATATCACCCTTCATCGAAATCCACAAATTTCATAGCTATCATTTCATGAGACAGACAATGGTTTCTGAGTAAATTTTTGTGCCTTTATTGTCATTGATTTCAAAAGATGAACACTCTTCCTGGATAATCACTGAACTTCACATAACAGAATGATGTTTTCCATTGTTCTTAGCAGGTCTCTTGTGCTGCATTGAAGTTTTTGTACGCATTGCTTTCCAATCACTTCCCCCTTCCACGTGTGCTGTTTCCTTATATTCTCCCTTTGTGACTTGCTCTGATTTCGTGACTCAGGATCTTTCTTACTTGCCTTTCAAGTTTCCTTTGTTCTAGACTAAGCCAATTTGATTCTTTGATTTCCTTTTAAATTTCCTATGTAATTATCTAGTTTCTGCATGTGCCTCTGAAAGTGTTTCTTTAAGGGACATGAAGTTTACTTGAATTTCTTTAGCTCTTACTCTCTATTCCTACTGCTTTTATGATTGTTGAAACACAACCTCTTGAAATTGTTTTTTCTCATTTTTCCTCTCAATTAGGTTGGAAGCTATTTATTGTTTACTCCTTTCCCCTAAATAATGGACACTGGAAGCTATATATTGCTTATTTAAATATTTCTGCTCCAAGTCACTCTTGTAAAATTTACTCTGTGCTTGGGATAAGAACTGGAAGTCTACATTTGTCAACTCTATTACTAGTAGCTTCTTATTAGGTTCTCCTAAAGGAAGAAATTGAAACAAAGAAGGCAAGCAGGTACTTTCTTCTTTTTTCCTGCTCTGGTAGACCTGCCTGAGCCTCTGAGGACAGACAGGCTCCAGTCTCAGCTTGCATGGCTTACATGGGCTCTCCGAGAATCACCTGCTATGTCCCGTTAGGCATTCACAGAGCAGGACCTCCTGGCACCTGAAGACATGTGCACACCTCCCCTCACCCTCTGGCCCCCCTTCAGCAAATATATTCTGATCACATCACTTCTTTCTTCTTTTCCTCAGTCATAGTGCTGTGTATTCAGTTACTATATAGGTTACTTTTTTACCCCCCACTGTTAAAAAAAGTCAGCCTTTCAACACCAATTCAATAATCAGTTCATTGTCTGAAATTCACTTTGTAATGTATGTGATATAAGAAATATTAAATTCATTTGATTTTTCCAGTGTTTGCTTTCTATTCCTACTGCTTTTATTATTTTTAAAACTTTTATTCTGAAATTATTTTTTTCTCATTTTAACCTTTGATTAAGCCAATGAATATGTATTAGTCAGTTTTGTAACTGAAACTAGAAACACTGGCATTTTACATGGAACAGAACAGCCAGAGAATATAAAGATGTAATAGTTAGAAAAATAGCCACTGTTGTCCAATCACTGCGTCATATACCTGAAACTAATGTAATACTGTCAATTATACTCAAATTTAAAAATTGCAAAAATAATTAAAAAATAACAAAATAGCTACCATTTTTAAATGTTTTTATTTATTTTTGAGAGAGAGACAGAGTGCAAGCAGGGGAGAGACAGAGAGAAATGGAGACACACACAGAATCCACAGCAGGCTCCAGTTCTGAGCTGTCAGCACAGAACCCAATGCAGGGTTTGAACTCAGGGACCACGAGATCATGACCCCAGCCTAAGTTGGATGCTTAACCGACTGAGCCACCCAGGCGCCCCTAAAATAGCTATGATTTTTAAGAGAATACTAAGTATAACTTTTTTTAAAAAATATTTCACGTATTCCTTTTTAACAATCTTGTGAGATCATTATTTTCCAGTTTTAAGGACAAGGAATGTATGGCTGAGAGGTTAAATGAAACAAGTTTGTAGAGCTAAGAATTAGTGGAAACTGCTTTTGAGTACTGGCATATTCTCTCCAGAACCTTTGTTTTTAACTATGAAAATGTTTGCATAGAATTTCAACTTCTGACCAATAAATAGGAAGCTTCCATTGTGCTTTAAGCATATCCTGGGGCTCCTGGGTGGCTCAGTAATTTGAGTGTCTGACTTCACCTCAGGTCATGATCTCACAGTTTGTGAGTTCGAGCCACTTGTCAGGTTCTGTGCTGACAGCTCAGAACCTGGAGCCTGCTTATGATTCTGTGTCTCCCTCTCTCTCTCTCTGCCCCTCCCCTGCTCGTGCTCTGTGTCTCTATCTCTCTCTCAAAAACAAATAAACATTAAAAAAAAATTTTTAAAAAGCATATCCTAATACTTTTATTGTCATTTTAATTGACATGCTCACATTTTCTAATGAAAACTTGTAATTTCTGACATCCATTTTGTGAGAACATCTCTACTTTTAGATTAGAATCTAAATCTAAAAAATCTAAATATGCAAAGGATATCCATCATTTGTGTGTTGCCATGGCTGAAGAATTTTTGTTAAAAAAAAATTAACTCCTTACTCCCAAATTTCCAAACCATTTCTGTAGACATCGCTTGCTTAACCTAGAAGGCATTTTTAAATGTTTAAACACTTATAACATAATAAACTTATCATTACCATATAACCAAAGAAGAGGTTCTGAATAATTGAGGGGTTAAACTCATATAGAGTGGCTTCCATGTAATAGTAAGCATTTTATTTCATTTACAGTCATCATAGACTTAGCCAAAAATTGAATTTTTAGAAATAGTTAAGGTTTAGCTTGGCCAAAATGCTGATAGAGGATTTTTAATAATTTTTTTTAAAGTCCATGTGTGTATAAAACCTTACCAAAAGCAATTGAAGTGATCTTTTTTTGAGGAAACTATGAACGGTAATCTATAATGTAACTCTTTTGTTTCATTTTCTCTGCTTCTAAACAGTCTCAATTTTCTCCTCCAACCACTCAAATGTCCTACATATCTTTCGGCCAACCTGATCTTTGTTAGTGACAACAGATAGAAATTAAGAGTTTGAAACCTCACCTAGTTGTAATTTTGTATGCTTTCATTAATGCTTTTTTTTTTTTTTTTTTTTTTTTTTTTCAGAAATAATGCTTGAATCCTCATTGTGGACTGTTGGAGGAGAAGTTTTTCCTCTGACTTTCAAAGGTTTTCCTGGCTAGTCTGGGGATTAAATTGGCAATAAACAGATTATCAGGAGAAAATCAATTTTTTCTTATAGGAGAAAATCAAATTTAATATTTTTACTTATGGGAAAGCCACATATGTGAGCGGTCAAAGACAGAAAGGCAAAATGGATATAAATGCCATCCTGAGCTAAGGAAAGGGACAGGAGTGTGCAGCTTCTGAAGAGCGGAGGGCAGTTCACAGGGCAACAAGAAAAGCAGGTATTTGGTAATTAGATGTTTGCCCTGCTATATAGGTGGGTCATTCAAGTAAGATTTATCTCTGGTAATAGCTCGAATTCTGGAAAAGACACTTTAGATTCTTCTGTTAGTTAAGGATGGGGCAAAACTTTCTCCTGAGCCCTCAGGGTCTTAATTATCTTTAGCTCAAAATAATCCATATGCTAAAATGGCACGTTTTGTAGTGACTTGTTTGCAACCACTTCAGTACCCTCAACTATTCTAGGCATTCTGCAAAGATGAGTAAGAACATAGTACCTAACCTTAAGGTTCTCAGTTATCAAAAGAGATAAACACTGAAATAGATGAGTTCATAAAGAAGCAAATGGATTAGGGATGTATATGTGCTAGTGATGGTTAAAGCCCCATGGATTTATAGTGGGGAAAATAATTCTGACTAGGTGAATAATTTTTTTTACTACTAAAATAATATTTATGTGTATTTTACAGAAATTCATTAATGCTTATCTCTTAAAAATAAATGTTTTATTTTATTTAAAATGTGTGATGCCTGAGCAATTATGTTTTTCCTCTCAGTTTGTCATTCCAGAAGAAATTAGCCTTGCTAATTTCAGAGTCATGATATAGAATCATTACTGAGCCGGTTGTAGTTGTAGTTGTAAAAAAAAACAAAAACCAAAAAAAAAAAAAAACCAACAAAACTATGCTTTTATGGATCAATGCTGAAAAACCAAATGCATATTATAATATTTAGACTCATAGGAAGTAAAAGATGGCACCACAGTCTTTGGGAAATGAGGGATATGAATTAGTTTAAAAGTATCTAAATTGGGAAGGTTTTTAGGGTGACTAGAATCAACAGAGCAAGCAAATTTCCAGAAGATAAATGGCAGCTTTTGATATAATGTAATAGACTTCAGACAAATGTAATAATTTGTTCTTAATTTTGATGCCTATAAATGATTGAATATGAAAATTACTTCTATATTTTGATATATTACATCAAAAAATTATAATATCAAAATTTATATGATTACCAAGAACAAATTTATTGATGACTTTTATTTTTTTTTAGTATAAAACGAAACATTGATCTGGAATGCCTAAATTTGATGCTATTAATCCAAAGAAACATCAGTGAAACAGATCATGTTGTGCCAAACCTTATCCTTGGTTTTCTCATTAGGTTCTTTAGGAAGTTGTATTTATTCTTTGGAAATACTAAAGCATTCTTCCAAAACACACCTTTAGTGTTTCAGCATTGCTTGGTTCATTGCTGAAGCTAGTGCCTTACTTGTGACTGGAAAATATTTATTTCCTATGAAAATCTGGGTCAATAAACGTTAGAGACTTAAGAGCATTTAATTCTGAATATAAGTACCAAACCTAAGATATATCATCTATTTCCACAAAGTTTTAATATTGTTTTATTTCCCTTCTTGTTCTCCTGCTATAGTTAAGAACGTAGGCAAGGTATGGTCATAACATGCCTTGTCTCCAGTTTAATGGAAAAATCAATGGATACTAGTAATTTCAAGAATATTAGATACAACCACTGTCTTTCTTAGAGTTCTTAGGCTGAGACTCTACAACAAAAAGTAATTGAATATTAATATAAATCTCAAAAGCTAAGTTACATTTGACCAAATTAAGCATAAATAATATATTGTTTAAATTATAATTTCTGAGTGAACTGGCCAGAGGAATTAAAGCAAATGTTTATTGACTTTCTTTCTTGTCCTTAAGATCTATTGTCTTTCCTTGATTTACTGCATGAAAAATAGTTGTCAGCTTCTTGGAATATTTTCAAAACTGTAGCTGTGAAGAAGGCATTGCCTTGTTCTTCTTTCCTCCTTGTGTCTTTTCTTTCCCAAAATATGGAGATGAAGTCATTAATTTCATTATCCCAAAATTAGGTTGTGTACCAGGAAAAAACAAACAAACAAACAAACAAAACCTGTTTAACAAGGCACATTCACAGAGGCATGGAGGAAATTGAGGAGGAAGGACATGAGATCCATGTAGATTGTTAAACATTCTTAAGGAACTCCTCAGCCACAATCCACGCTTCTGGCAATGACCAACAGCCTCACGTCCCTGATCTCCCTGTCCAGCTCCTCCATGAGGTGCATGACAAAGTCCACCAACATGAGCTTGTGCAGAGGCTTGTGAGTCAAAAACTGATGTCACATTCTTCCACTGCTTTCCTTCCAAGAATAAAGAAGTTCTCTGCTGCATCATCATGAGGCACATACTGCTTTCTAGTCCATCTTTGCATGCTTTCAGTACCAGTGACCCCTGTTGACACCTGAATTGCTTCCCAAGTTACACTGCCTTCTTCCTTCTGGGGCTGCAGTTCTTAGCAAGAGGCTACTGTTGTGATTACGATTCCCCCAGAATTTAATTCCTCTCTGTAGCAGGCCAACAGACAGTGGGCTGATGGATCCTGGGTAAAACTTCACAAATAGTTGTTGCCTAACACCTGTTAGCTAATACATTGCTTTCAATTCTTGGTATTTCTTCTTCAACTCTTTAGTTCCACCTCATGTTTGAGACTAGTGTGGTTCTGGAAGACTGAGCAAAATAGAGAAAGTTCTTTCATCCTCTTCTCTTAAGACCAACTCAGTTGCACAGTAGCCTTATCATGCCAGGATTATTTAGATGCTGACCCAGATCTTGCCTCCCTGTCACCTGTTATGTATTGCCTTCACAATATCTCTAATTCTCCGTATATGAGAGAAGAATGTGCATTTGTAACTATTGTTACCGAGATTTTGTTGGCCTTTACGATGGTTTCATATTTCTTGTAAGTATTTTTTACATATATTTTCTTTTCTCTGGTATTTTTATGATCTCTATGCTTTTCTTCTCTTCATTCCACCCTTTCTTCCTCCTTCTTTTATTAAATAATGCACATTCTGCACATTGGTTTCTATTCCCATTCTGTGAAAACAAATACTTTTAAAATCTCTATTGAAGGGGTCAGGAAACACTTTCCGTAAAGGGCCAGATAGTAATTTTTTATATTTGGCAGACCGTGCCATATAGCCTTGGTCACACTTATTCAACTTTGATTTGTAGTGCAAAATTAGCCACAGACAGTATGCAAATAAGTGACATGGCTCTGTTCTAATAAAACTTTATTGACAGGAACAGATAGTAAGCCATGGTTTAAAGATTCTTACTCTATATCACACGCTTCTATTTAAGGAGAAAAAGAGTGACTACATTCTCGGTATTTTATTACTTTGAAAAAAACATTGTTAAAAAAAACCGGTCTCCTTCCTTCAAGAACAAAATCCTCTTTTGGAGCTTTTGGACTTTCTGTTAAAATAAACAAAAGAGGGGCGCCTGGGTGGCGCAGTCGGTTAAGCGTCCGACTTCAGCCAGGTCATGATCTCGCGGTCCGTGAGTTCGAGCCCTGCGTCGGGCTCTGGGCTGATGGCTCAGAGCCTGGAGCCTGTTTCCGATTCTGTGTCTCCCTCTCTCTCTGACCCTCCCCCGTTCATGCTCTGTCTCTCTCTGTCCCAAAAATAAATAAACGTTGAAAAAAAAAATTAAAAAAAAATAAAAATAAATAAACAAAAGAAAATAACAACAATAACAATGAAAATGCAGCTATATGACAAGGATCAAAGAAATCATAATTCAAAGTTTATTACAGTCCACACATAACCTACAGCTATCATACAATGTGCAAATATACACGTGGCATCTAATCGTTCAATTGGAAATAGCCACCTTTG
This sequence comes from Prionailurus viverrinus, assembly GCF_022837055.1. Lineage (NCBI taxonomy): Eukaryota > Metazoa > Chordata > Mammalia > Carnivora > Felidae > Prionailurus > Prionailurus viverrinus. Next base: position 58,121,055 of record NC_062569.1, read on the forward strand.
TCAAACAGTGGCTCTGATAAGCAAATACTCTTACCAAACCATCAGTATCTTCGAAAAACTGATTTAAATATGAAAATGCCCTTCTATTTTGCCACATTCTAATTCTTTTAATTTCTTTGTTGCCTAAGTCCTACAAGGCTGGCTTTGAGTTTTGCATCATCGCCGCTCTAACACTTATGCAGCACCAGAGCCTTTTAAGACCTAATGAGTTTTTTAATTACTCTTCAGGTAAGAGTGACAATAGGTGAATGTCACAAGGGGAAAAAGCAAATAAAAGAAAAAAGTTTTTTTGGTCTAAAATGCATTTTCTAAACCAAGAATAAATTATCATAATAAACAAAGATTATTATAATTGGAATTATGCTGCCAATTTATAGAAGATGTTTTCCTTTCCTGTACTTGCTATTTTGTTTAGTGTTTAGACAAATACTATATATGCTACCAACTTCCAATAGGTAGGAGATCATGTCTTACTTTAAGGATAATTACTGTATCAACTGGTGTTTATAATAAATGAAAATTTCCTTGAAAATAGAATATTTTTCCACTTCTGTATCCCAACTGCCTTATACATAGTAGCACTCATTATTAGCTGAAGTGATAAGTGAACAACTTTATGATTACTTTTTTATTAAATATGCATCTCCTTTGATGTTGTGATTTGTAACTATGTAATATAATTTGAAGACTTGCTAACTTTCTCTATCCTGAATAAAGACATATCACATAAAGAAAAACAATGATGCTGTCCTTTGTTTTTACATAACTGATATGCTCAGTTCCTAGTGGACATGTCGCTCTTTGAGTGTTGTATAAAAGAATAAAGAGCTCTGTCTTCAGAACTGAGCAATAAATTGCACAGATACTATCTAGGAGTGGAGTTGGTTTCAAGTTGGTATTTTGTATCCAAATTATCATGTGTCATTATACATAGAAGTAATGCAAAACCATTTTGAAAATAGAAATCCTTAGTTGAGATAAATTTTAGTCTGGGTATAAAAAGGAAAGCAGCAGTGACAAAAAATGATGTCACTGAGTAGCCACAAAGGATGGTATGCCCTTGCGTGATTTAAGGTTGGGGGCAGTAGATGAGAATTAAAGAGAGGCACTGAAGGATTTCCACTGCCTAAAATTTCTTGTGGTCTCACGTATAGTTTTATCTAATGTAATAAGTTTTAGTTATTATTTGAGGAACTTTGGAGAAGCTTAAGTATACTCCAATGTATGTACCTAAGATCAGGAAATCACTAAGTTTGTTCTATTGTTACCTCATTTGTGTTTCAAAGTTCCGGATGTTCTCTTAAAAAAAGATCTTGATATTTCCTCTGAAGGCTAGAGCTTTTTAAGAAGAAATTTAGTATTCTAACAAGACATTTGTCTTTGTTTAAGGTCATCCTTACAACTTTGAAGAGAGAACATGCTGACAATTTATGAAGCAAATGTCGTCTAACTACCCATAGAATAGGGCAAACTTACATTACCTGTCAAAGCTACACTGAGAAATTGCAGGAAAAGACAACTGTACAGAGAATGTATCTATACTCTTGTCATTTTTTTTCTTTATGCTGAATATGCCACTGCAGAGTTAGACAGAATTAGATTACCTCTCTGAATAGAAAATTATCAATGAAGAGTCTAACAAAGATATATAGGTCACCATTCTAATTTACTTGAAAAACTAATCATGGTCTTAAGGTGTATCAATTTCAATCATTAATCACATGATCCAATTGGGGAAAATAATACACTGAAGCATAGTTTAAGTTCAGTTTATGGAAGAATATCACAAGTGCTTGAAACAGTACTTGAATTTCTATAAATGACCAATACATATATATTTGATTGAATAGCTAATCGACTCAAAAATAAGATGGGCTATCTCTCATGTTAGTGAGATTTCTTTCTGCTAGAAGTTCTTAACATTTGAGGTATTAAAGGAAATATCGGATGACTGCTATCGAGGTATGAAGTATAAAGAATTCTTTCATTGATTTTGCATTTGAGCTAGATATCATGTTCAATCTCTTCCTATTCTAAGTCTTTACAGTTTTGGTAAGAACTCAATAAGCCTGAATACATATAAGAATGTAATCAGGTAACACATTATATTCTGAATATATATGTAAAATGGCCATTTTGCTTATGATGATATCAATGTCTAAACAGTTAAGTATAACTTTCATGTGCAGGTGGATAACAAAGAATAGATAATTTTGGTTGCTTACACATAATCAAGAGCTACTATGTATGAATCAAAACCTATTTGAATCCTTAGAAAGCATGTGTCCTACTTCTGCAATTTTGTGGTGTACGAGGTGCTGTGCAGAAGGCAAGCCATATGCCCTATTCAAGGCTTCTAGTAGACAAAAGAATCAGGACTGTACTACTGACTCCTGGGTTAGTGCTCTTTCCTTTTTTATTAGCATTTTCCTACTATACCTAATACATTTTTATGACCTATAGACTCAAGTCTATAAACTCTCAAATAAGTAAATGTTTAGGTGTAACTGCATTTAAAAAAAGCATATGCTGTAATAAATACATTTTTATTTGATGAAGATGAGGCAAGAGGCAATGACTAATGAATAAGTATTTCACTCAAAGATCTAAAAATGAAAAGCCAATAATCAAGTAATAAGGAACTTCAGCAGCTCAAGAGGAAGATTTGCAGACTACAAGTGACTGGGTTCTGCAACTTTTCAGGAGTTAAAACATCTAGTGATTACATGGCAATGGGAGGGGGTTTCAGTATCCATTAAAATCATGAGTGTGAAAGGAAATTCTATCTCCTCAGTGGATATTGTGAGGAAGGCACAATAGATCACAATTCTTCAAAACCAAAACATGAAAGGGAGAGAATATGTTAGCACCATGTTAAATTCTGTTCATTAAATATCTAGTTGTAAAGGTTGCCAGACCAAACACAGATGGAATCACAGTAGACTGCCTATGTAAATCACACAAGGTTAACTCACTATCTAGTAAGGTTTCACAAAGCTTACTGGTTTATGAAAGGGGAAAGTGGCTTTCAAGGTTTGTAACAGCTTGAAACCGACTCAACTACTTGGTTCCATCTGCGGTTTATCTGAATTCCACACGTCTAACTTGAATATATTACAAGTGTCCTGATGGTGTCTTAACTCACCAGTCAGGAAGGTTTTTCTTTCAAATTTCATTTTCCTGTTGTTGTTGCAGAGGCACATCTCTCTCTCTCTCTCTCTCTCTCTCTCTCACCTTCTCTTTCTGTCAATCTCTTCCTCTCATTCTCACTCCCTCAATTTCTCTCTCTCTCTCTCAATATTGGTGTATGGGAGGGGTTGCCTTAACATGCATGAAACTCAAGATCACTGACTGGAAACCATGATCTAGGTGGTTGCCAAGTCAACATCAAAGTGAAGAAGTATATTTACCAATGTAAAAGGAATGAAACTGGACAGAGAGACTCACATGGGAAGTCAAGAGGGCTTTCAATCACAATCCCAATATTTGTAGGAACTGAATAAAAAGTTAACCATGGAGGAATAATTTTAAGTCACATTTATGTGATTGTCACAGCTTTTATGCATTGCTTCGGGATTAGAGTACAGGGATTTGCTAAAATTTCCAATAGCCTAGGGTTTCCAAACAGGTGCATGGCTGCCAATACATTGTCAATGGGTTATTGTCTGTGCAAAGCTGGCAGATGCCTGCTGCATGCCACTTCAAGTGCTCTTGACAGTCCTATTGTGGTGAGAAGTGCCATGAATATTTCATCCAACTTTGCCCAGGTGCAACCTTGCCTCAGACCCTAATTGTGTGCCTCTTACTTCTTATCACAGACCTGCTCTCAAATACCCCTGAGACATTTGGAAACCCACTGAGTACTCATGGAATGTGCAATGCAGAAGTGGTTGCTGCTGATACCCATGGGATCATTCTTGACCAGCAGGGAATAGAAGCCAATAAACAAACAAATACTGTTCTTCTTTGTACACCAGGTGGTCAGTTTGTGACTGAGCCCCATAGCTCATATATATGGCCAACATGGTGAACTGCATTCTTTCTTCCCTTTTGATTCCCCCCACCCCCCGGGCCCTACTCCCTGATGTCACTTCTCAAATAAACTACCTATAGCCTGTTTCTCAAGGTCTACTTTTAGAGATCCCAGCTTAAGACAGCCAAGATTTAGCCCTCACAGTGCTCACTGTGGTTAGGTAGGTCTTCTTTTAGCTGGAGCCATCTTTTGTATCACCTACCTTGAAAGCAGACTCCAATTTTATCCAAGTATGTTGTGCAGATATAATCATTTTTTTAAGTGCACCATGACCCAAAAAAGTTCAGAAACATTGCAATAAGCTACAAATGTATGAGGACTTGCTATTTGACTATAAAGCTCATAATTTACAAGGACTAACCAGAAAGATACAATTTATAGAATTTCATTTCAGAAAACAAAATGCTCTTGGTTATTACTCTATCCAATTACATTACTAATTTAGAGGGTGATATGGCTAACAGAGTAAGACAAAAGGAAATTGAATGTCTAAGGCGCGTAGAGAAGCGTAATGACAAAGCATGAACGTGAATAAGGTGACAAACCTCAAAGTAATCATGGAACATTTGAATTTTAGCTCAAATGTGACTTGGTATTACCTACCATAGGTAATATGACCAGAAGGTCACTTTCACATTGTATTTTAAATACTAAAATAAAAATACTTACCTTTATTATGGGAAAAGAGACAAACCTTGTGGCATAACCACATTACATTCTTCTACCCTACTTTCACCATTTATATGGACTCCTTATGCCTTGAAAAGATTACTCTGGAATACTTCAAAGCCACTTTTGAGACTCCTTAGAGTGAAGACTTCTTACGTCATCCACGAAGTCCTATAAAGTTTGACCTTCCAATTAAAGAGCTTCTAGGACAATATTTCATGAAAAAAACAATACTTTCACATAAGAAACAGGTTTACATATAAATATTCCTTCTACATCTATCACTAGACTTTAAATTTTCTTAAAAATTTTTTAAACATTTATTCATTTGTTGAGAGATAGAGAGATACAGTGTGAGTGGGGTAAGGACTGAGAGAGAGACACACACACAGAATCTGAAGCAGGCTCCAGGCTCTGAGCTGTCAGCACAAAGCCCAACACGGGGCTCAAACCTTTGGACCATGAGATCATGACCTGAGCTGAAGTTTAATGCTTAACTGACTGAGCCACCCAGGTGCCCCAGTAGACTTTAAATTTTAATTACATTTGATGTGAATATGTTTCCACTAAAAAAAAAAATCACTTTCATTGTCGTCACAACATGGTTTCATATGAATATGATTTTAGACATCCAGTCAAACCTTCCATCTCTCATTCCACTGTCTTCATAATGGGTATATGTGCACATATTTATAATTACATGTGGATAAACACACATATATTTGTGTATGTTTAACATAAATATATATATATTTGTAAATTATGTATGTCGTATTATTTTTTTTTTTACATTTTAAAAGAAAGTTTTAAAGTTTAGAAAAAAGGGGAATATTTTCTTCTCACATCAGAAGAGATTGTCTTGGTGTGCCTGGGTAGCTCAGTAGGTTAAGTTTCTGACTTCAACTCAGGTTATGATCTCAGTTCATGGGTTTGAGCCCTGTGTCAGGCTCTGTGCTGACAGCTCAGAGCCTGGAGCCTGCTGCAGATTCTGTGTCTCCCTCTCTCTGCCCTTCCCCTGCTCATATTCTGTCTCTGTCTCTCAAAAATAAATAAACATCAAATAAAATAAAAAATAAAAAAGAGATTGTCTTTTGCTTCCCTTGAAGACCCCCGCTACACTAGGTTCTTCTTTGTCATCTTGCATGGGTTGGGACTCAGTGTGCCTATTCTTGACTGACCGGGAACACTATAATTATAGGATATAGAACCGTTAGGTTTCGGCTGCTACAGTCAAGATCTGAGGCTATCCTGCCTTGCTTGACCAGATGCAGGCAAAAGTCTGAATACATCTCTCATGTGAAACTGATTCTGATGTCAACCCCTCTCGTTTAGAGTCAGATTTGATCCAGGTGTCTCTTGAGTTCCCAGAGAGATATTCCTTAGGTTCTGGTTTTTCCAAATGAATAATTCTCAAAGTTGCTTGTGACCGCAGAAGTGTAAATGGGTTTGTTTATTTGTTCCCTTTACAATCTGCAATTCATTGTTTTTACAGGCTTACTTGTCCAACCTGGGATCAAGGAGAATTCTTTTTCTTACTATCAAACTGAAAAAGGTCTTTCACCTTACCTCCGTTCCCAAAGTTGTAGGACTGGTTATCATGGAGCCAAACACTAGCAAAGATTCTAAAAATGAGAAAGAAATTAACTTTCTTAAAAAAGCACTTCCTGGGGCACCTGGGTGGCTCAGTTGGTTAAACATCTCACTCAATTTCGACTCAGGTCATGATCTCATGGTGATGAGATCAAGCTCAACATAGGGCTTTGCGCCGAGTGTGGTGCCTGCTTAAGATTCTCTCTCTCTCTCTCTCTCTCTCTCTCTCTTTCCCTCTGCTGTCTCTCCCTTGCTCATGTATGCTTTGTCTCTCCCTCTCTCTCTCTAAAAAAATAAAATTAAAACAAAAATAAAAACTTCTTTAGACAGAAAAAAGCTTCTGAGTAGAAAAAGACAAACAGGACATAAAGCATAAAAAAATGGAGTCTGAGAGATGTTTCACTAAACTTGTCCACTGCACTAATTGTTAATAGGTCATGATTCCAGTTCCTAAAAGTAAAGTGATATTTTCCATTAGATTTTAAAACATCCAATGTGATACATTCAAAATCAAAACTATAAGAATAAAACTTTTTATCATAAAAATGCCTACAGTGTTGTAATGAGAATTACTATGAAAATAGTCTTTATTTTCATATGTTTACCTTGTGACAACTGCAGAAAATTAGATATTCAATTAACATTTAATAAAGGTATTGATGGTCAAAATCTAATTATATGACTTTTACTCTAAGGCATACTTGTTGAAATATGCTGTTAAATAAGTTATTAAAACAATTACTTTTGGACAACTCAAATTTATAGGGCTTGTGTATATTTATGCTTGTTTATATTAGACCCTGTTTGGTATATGATAAAAATTATTTCTCATTCGATAACTTCCATTTAAAAAACTATTTAAATGTAAGTACATATAGAAAGAACACATATGTAAGTATAGAGCCCAATATATTTTTTTCAAATGAAGACACCTGTATAACCAGCACTCAGATGAAGAAGGAAAAAAATTAGCTTTATCTTAGATGGTCTATTGTCCCCTTCCATTCAATAAATCTTTTCTAACTGAAGATATTCATTTTTTGGACTTTTACTCAATGGATTAGTTTGGACCATTTTGTATTTTAAGTAAATAGAATTGTGCAGTTCATTCTTTTCAGTTTGGCTTAGTTATTCAATTTTATGTTTATGAGATCTGACTACTGCATGTAGTAGTATGCCATTTATATCTATTGCTGCCTAATATTCCACTTTATCAGTATATCAAAACTTATTTATTCATTCTCCTAATGATAGTACATGGTTAGTGGACAGTTTAGGGTTATTACAAGTTGTGCTGTTAGGCATATTTAATATATGTCTTTTGGTCAAGATACATAGAGATTTCTCTTGGGCATAGACCTAGGGATGACTGCTAGATCATGTGGTGTGCATATCTTAATGGCCAACAGATATAACTTAATAATTTTATTTTTTTAAGTTTATTTATTTTGAGAGAGAGAGTGTGCGAGGAGGAGACAGACAGAGAGAGAGAATCCTAAGCAGACTCCATGCTCTCAGCACGGAACCCGATGTGGGGCTCAAACTCAGGAACTGTGAGCTCATGACCTGAGCCGAAACCAAGAGTCGGTTGCTTAATCCACCGAGCCACCCAGGTGCCCTGCCAAATACTTTTCTGAAGTGCTTGTACCAGTTTATGCTCTCATTAGCAGCCCATGGCAGTTGCTGGTTGCTTTGCTTACTATTTTCTGTATTTTCATTATTCTGAAGCACATGTAGTAGTAGTATTATGTTGTGCTTTAATTTGTATATTTCAAATGATGAGTAAGATTGATTTTTCATGTTTATTGGGCATTTAGAAATCTTTGATAAAACATCTGTTCAAGTATTTTGTCGATTTTTTACTGGGATATCTCTTTGTTTTTATTGGTTTATACTTCCTGTTATATTCTGGGTGAGTCCTTCGAGGATATATGTGTTTTTAATATTTTCTTCCACTTGGCAGAATGCTTTTATTTTTTTTCTTTTAATGTTTTTTTATTTATTTTGAGAGAGAGAGAGAGAGAGAGAGAGAAAGAGTGAGTGGGGAGGAGAAGAGAGAGGGAGAGAGAATCCTAAACAGGTTCTTCTCTATCAGCTCAGAGCCCAACACAGGGCTCCATCTCATGAACCATGAGATCATAACCTGACCTGAAATCAAGAGTCAGATGCTCAACTGACTGAGCCACCCAGGAGCCTCTGGATTGCTCTTCTATTTTCTTGTTGGTGTCTTTTGTTAAATGTAAGCTACTTAATTTTAATAAATTTTAACTTTTTTCTTTCATTATCATAAATTTTGTGACCTTTTAAAAAGCAATCTTTGCATACTCTAAGGTCACAAAGAAGCTCTCTTATGTTTTCCACTAAAAGTTTTATTGTTTTAGCTTTTATTTAGATTTGCAATCCATCTGAAAATAATTTCCCTGTATGATATGAGGTAGGGGATCTTTTTATAAATATCAAAAGGGCTTTATAAAAAATATCATCCACTCACTTTGACACCATACCTTTTTTATAAAATTAGGTGACAGTGTATATATGGATGTGTTTCTGGACTCTCTCTTCTGTTCCTCTGGCCACTTTGTCTATCTTTAAGTTAATACAAAATTGTTTTAGTGTTATGACAATAGTGTATGCTGATATCTTCATATTATAAAATACAACCATTATTTAATAATAATAGATAATTTACAATTTTTAAAACATAAAATATAAATGTTTATTGCATCTTATTTTAAATTTTTATGTAGACCACAATATATAGATTATTCTGAGTCATAGAAAGGTAGATTAAAAATATTATTCTAAACAAATATTCTAAATAAAATAGTATTATTCTAAATTCTAAAGTGCAATATTCTTTTTTTGAATGTAACCCTTTTAAGATGACTTTTGTGCACTTTTCTGATGTATTTTAATACTTATTTGAGTATTCTGTTCTTTTTGACATGAGATATTACAGGTTCACATTGTACTTTTCCTGTCACAGTTGTAGAAATAGGTATTCCTTCAAGGGGATCAGGTTCTTTTAGGTAGGAAATGAATTTAGAAACCAAGATCTTAGCACTTATTTTGATTATTGCTGCTTGGTGCTCTGTGGCCTTTTCAGTGGATAGTATGAGAACAAAGTGTGTGTGTGTGTGTGTGTGTGTGTGTGTGCGTGCCAGCACATGTGTGTGCATACATGTAACTACATACATAGCTAGACAAATATATGTGTATACTTAAGTATATATATAAATGTGCATATACTTTCACACACGCACATACCCATATACCTATATGTAATTTCACACTGACAGGAATGCCAATCCATCACCATGAGTTTCATTCCTGATTTCCCTCTTTTCATGTTTGTAACTCCTTTGCTAACATTGGAAAATCTGTCTAGCATTATCCAATATATTTCATTTATTTTCTCTATCCCCTCTTGTATAACTAATATCTGAAAGCTACAGCTCCCACCCTATTTGGCTTCTTTCATCACATGGGCCTCAAGCCTCAAGAGGCCTCTGTCTTTGCTTTGTCCTTTTAATGGCTCTTTGATCAAATTAAGGAAGGAAGGAGGATAGAAACAAAGGCGAATCATATATTTCTTTGGGCAAGTTTTGGGAAACAAATCTAATTTTGCTTTAAGACAAGATCAATGACAAAAAGAAAAAAAAGAGAAAGAGACTGCTATAATCTGTTTTTTTATTTCAGGAAGAGAGAGAAGGTCTTCCTTCTGATCTTTATTATGTAATATTATCATTTGCTTCTGGTAAGGGGAGTCACAAGGATTATCAGTGATTACATTTTTTATGTTTTTTTTTCAAATGTATTTACTTAAATTCAAGTTAGTTAACATACACTGTAGTATTGGTTCCAGGAGTAGAACCCAGTGATTTACGACTTACATATAACACCCAGTGCTCATCACAAAAAGTGCTCTCTTTGATGCCCATCACCCATTTATCCCATCTCCCCACTGACCTCCCCTCCAGCAATCCCCAGTTTATTCTCTGTATTTAAGAGTCTCTTATGGTTTGCCTCCCTCTTGTTTTCATCTTATTTTTCTTTCCCTTCCCTTATGTTCATCTGTTGTGTTTCTTAAATTCCACATATGAGTGAAATCTCTGCCTGACTTTATTTCCCTCTGCCTGACTTATTTCCCTTAGCATAATACACTCTAGTTCGATCCAAGTTGTTGCAAATGGCAAGATTTCATTCTTTTTGATTGGTGAGTAGTAAGCCATTGTATATGTATACCACATCTTCTTTATCCATTTGTCAGTGGATAACATTTGGGCTCTTTCCATGGTTTGGCTATTGTTGATAGTTTTGCTATAAACACTGGGGTGAATGTGCCCCTTCAAATCAGCATTTTTGTGTCCTTTGGATACATACCTGGTAGTGCAATTGCTGGGTCATAGGGTAGTTCTATTTTTAATTTTTTGAGGAACCTTCATACTGTTTTCCAGAGCAGCTGCACCAGTTTGCATTCCCATCAGCAGTGCAAAAGGGTTCACTTTTGTCCGCATCCTCATCAACTTCTGCTGTTTCCTGAGCTGTTAATTTTAGCCATTCTGACAAGTGTGAGGTGTTATCTCATTGCGGTTTTGATTTGTATTTTCCTGATGATGAGTGATGTTGAGCATCTTTTCATGTGTCTGTTAGCCATCTGGATGTCTTCTTTGGAGAAGTGTCTATTCTTGTCTTCTGCCCATCCTTCACTGGATTGTTTGTTTTTTGGGTGTTGAATTTGGTTAGTTCTTTAGATTTTGGATTCTAATCCTTTATGTGATATGTCATTTGTAAATATCTTCTCCCATTTTATCAGTTGTCTTTTCGTTTTGTTGGTTGTTTCCTTAGCAGTGCAGAAGATTTTTATCTTGATTAAGTCCCAATAGTCTATTTTTGCTTTTATTTCCTTTACCTCCGGAGACATGTCAAGTAAGAAGTTGCTGCGGCTGAGGTCTAAGAGGTTGCTGCATGTTTTCTTCTGTAGGATTTCAGTGTTTTCCTGTCTCACATTTAGGTCTTCCATCCATTTTGAATATATTTTTGTGTATTGCGTAGGAAAATTTGATTTTCGAATTTGATTCTTCTGCATGTGGCTGTCCAATTTCCCAGAACCATCTGCTGGAGAGACTGTCACTTTTCCATTGGATCCTATTTCCTGCTTTGTCAAAGATTAGTTGGCCATACACTTGTGGGTCTATTTCAGGGTTGTCTGTTCTGTTCTATTGATCCATATGTCTGTTTTTGTGCGAGTACCATACTGTCTTGATAATTACACCTTTGAAATGCAGCTTAAAGTCCGGAATTGTGATGCTCCCAGCTTTGGTTTTCTTTTTCCAACATTACTTTGGGTATTCGGGGTCTTTTCTGGTTCCATGAAAATTTTAGAATTGTTTGTTGTAGCTCTGTGAAGAATGCTGGTGTTATTTTCGTAGGGATTGCATTGAATGTGTAGATTGCTTTGGGTAGTAGTATCGGCATTTTAACAATATTTGTTCTTCCAATCCACTAGCAGGGAATGTTTTTCCATTTCTTTATGTATTCTTTAATTTCTTACATAAACTTTCTATAGTTCTTAGTGTACAGATCTTTTACCTCTTTGATTAGTCTTATTCCTAGGTATCTTATGGTTTTTGGTGCAATTGTAAATGGCATCTATTCCTTGATTTCTGTTGTTTAATTATAGCTGTATAGAAATGCAACTGATTTCTGTACATTGATTTTATATACCACGACTTTGTTGAATTCACATATCAGTTCTAGCGGTTTTTTAGTGGAGTCTTTAAGATTTTCCACGTAGAGTATCATGTCATCTGCAAAGAGTGAAAGTTTGACTTTTTGTTTGCCAGTTTGTAGGTATTTTATTTTATTTTATTTTATTTTATTTTATTTTATTTTTGTTATCTGATTGCTGAGGCTAGGACTTCCAGTACTATTTTGAACAACAGTGCTGAGAGTGGACATCGCTGTCGTGCTCCTAATCTTAGGAGGAAAGCTCTAAGTTTTCCCCGTTGAGAATGATATTAGCTGTGGGACTTTCATATATAGCTTTTATGATGTTGAGGTATTAGCAGTGATTACATTTTAATATTGACTTTATCATATTTATCAAGAATTATATGTTGATTATTTTGATGTTATAATATCTCAAAATAATGGTTAGTAAATTAAAATCTATTTATGTTTTATTTTTATTTTCTTATGTCCTCAAGCTGGACATGTGTACCAAAACTCTGTCTTTTAAAAAAATTTTTTTAATGTTTATTTATTTTTGAAAGAGAGACAGAGCATGAGCAGGGGAGGAGCAGAGAGAGAGGGAAACACAGACTCTGAAACAGGCTCCAGGCTCTGAGCTGTCAGCCCAAATCCTGACGGGGGTCTTCAACTCACCAACTGCGAGATTACGACTGGAGCTGAAGTTGGACGCTTAACCACCTGAGCCACCCAGTCACCCCCAAATCTCTGTCTTATAGGGTCATAATCCACTTTTAAAAACATCTTGTTTCTCTTGATTTTTATAATCCTTATCTTTGTCACTATTTTCAGAAATTTGAATTATTCACCTTTTAGATATTATATTAAACATTGAATAAGGCATTAAATAGGCAGGGTACCTGACGTCAGAAAGTGTTTATTCTACTGAGGTCTTAGAAGAAACTAATCTCAAAATGTATAGTGGTTTAAACATAATAAGATATTTTTGTTGTTGTTTTTTTGCAAAATAATATTCCAAGGTGCTTTTTTCTGGTCAACAGGAGAACTCATCTCCCACAGTGACTTAAACTTACAGAGCGTCTTCAAGCTTCAGCACAGAGCTTTACCTTGAAGGCCTCCTTTGGGTCAGCCAGAAGGTGAATAGGTCAGGGAGCATATGTGGGAGGCTTTTATGGGGCAGAATTAGAAGTGTCTCATTTCATTTCTTCTCTTTTCATTCCACTGTCTAGATCCCTGTCATGTGGCCCTGTGAAACGCAAGGGAATCTAGGATATGTGTGCCTAGGCAAAAGGAGAAAGATTCTGGTGAATAGTAGACAATAGCTGCCGTAGCATCATACTACATGTATAAAAAGCAGACCTGCTCTGGTGGAAGCACAAGTGAGCCATATGTACCACTCAGTAGATATTTCTTCAGTCCCTTAAAAAACACAGAAACAAATAACATTAACAACAAAAATCCTTCTCCAAAAATCTAGGTTTTCACAGAATGCCATTCGGAAATTATTACGTGAAAATGTACGCATTTACTCAGCAATCTCATTCTTGGAACTCTATACTGTAGAAATAAAAAGCATATTTCAAAAACAATTGCATTACAAATGTACCCATTGATTCAGCAATCTCATTTCTGGGACTACATACTATAGAAATAAAAGTATATTTTAAAAACTATTGTATTAAACACATACTCATTGTCTCAGCAATTCAATTCCTGAGAGTCTATACCAAAAAATAAAAGAATATCATGTTGAAAGCTCTGTTCTCAGCAATTTGTTCTTTAAAATGTCTTCTGAAGCAGTATCTGTAGTGACAAAGGCAAAACAAAATAAAATGAAAGTCAAACTAGAAAGAAAATGGAAACCCGTTAATAGGGAAGTAATAGAAAGGATTTATAAATATTTTAAGATCATGAAATATTATGTGGCTATTCCTTAGAACTAATTCTAGTTGGAGTGAAGGAATTTCCATAATGTATTAATAGATAAAAAAAGCAAGATGCTGATAATTATACATAATATGAGCTCATTTCCTAAGATAATAAGAAATTAACCAATATTTCTAAGTGCAGGGGCACCTGGGTGGCTCAGTGGGTTAAGCGCCGACTTAGGCTCAGGTCATGATCTCGTGGTTCATGAGTTTGAGCCCCACGTCAGGCTCTGTGCTGACAGCTTCCAATTCTGTGTCTCCCTCTCTCTCCACTCCTTCCCCACCTGTGCTCTGTCTCTGTCTCTCAAAAATAAATAAACATTAAAAATTTTTTTAAAATATTTCTAAGTGCAGAGGGCATGTGTGTGTGAAAGAGTTACAATGTAAGCATAATGAAAGGTATCTTTGTGTTTAATCTTTTACAAGTTGTTACTTGTCATGATTGGAGTCAAGTGAGTACTGGAAGCAGGAAAACATAAAGACAATATGCTAATTTTACTGGGTGTAAGGGCATTAATATTGTGATAGATGAGATTATGTCAGACCACCAGAGTATACACATGGCAAAATGACAGGACAGATACTCAGCACAATTATCATGATTTGTGTGTTAGTGTGGTGTGATTGAAAGTGGGCTTTATTTGTTATATTTTCTTTAATTTTGTATCATTTCTGAAAAATGTGGAAAGGCTCCTACAATACTCTATTTATAGATTCTTTTTTTGTCTGATACCATTAATATAAACAATACTAGGTAGAAAAAAGCCAGAGATGAGAGATCCAAATTAAAATATTGTTATTCAAATAATCCTTGCAGAATTGCAAGGATTCATGTATTTTTCACTTGTTTAAGATAAGGAGTTCTGGCACTTCTTAGACTAAATCTCTCTTTGGGCCCAATAAGTTTGGTTGGTGAAAACCTGATTATTCGTGTGTGTGTGTGTGTGTGTGTGTGTGTGTGTATTTGGTTCAAATAACTAAAATGGCTTGCCTAAATGTGGGTGGCTATGTTATATATCATATAATTGCCTAAAATATGAGACATATTTGAAGAGCATTTCAGAAATGCACTTTTTTTGCATTTATTATCTTATTTACTTTTTTATTTTTTATATTTTACTTTCTAATTGAAGAATAATTGACTTACAATATTGTATTAGTGTCAGGTGTGGAACATAGTGATTCAATAGTTAGATATGTTATGAAATGGTTAACACAATATCTGTTACCATCTGTTACCATACAAAGTTGTTACAATATTATTGAGTATATTCCCTATGCTGTACATTACATTCCCATGTCTAAATTTCATAACTGAGAGATTGTACCACTTAATACCCTTCATCTATTTTTCCAGACATGCAGTTTTAGTAATGATTAATAACAATAACTATTGTATCAATACTCTATTTGTGGAAGGTTTTCAAGGAACCTAATGAACGCAAGGGAAGATTTGATTTCTCACTGTCAATACAAAGAGAATGGCGTGTATTCTACAGTTCTAAATAATTTAGATGAGTGTTTTGACTTTTAATGACACTTTCTCATCATTTTTCTAATTGAATGTTTTAGTACATTTTGGATGTGTTTTGGTTTCTTTTTACCCATTGTGCCTTGCATTGAAAAGAACTGCACAACAATCTAACAATTCTGTAATAGATTCTTATACTTTGAAAACTCAACTCAATTTCAGAGCAGTCAGATTTATCTGTCTCTTCATGTGCCCCTCCATCCATCAATCTATCTGTCAATCTATCTGTCTATCTCTCTGTCTATCTATCTATCTAGTCTATTATCTATCATCTATCTTCTACCTAATCTTTGTAGATTAGGTAGAATCTTTCCAAATTTCCTTTTTTAATCCAAAAATCTGATCTAGTCAGAGATGTTTTGATGGTTGCACTGCTGAATCTGAGAAAGGGATTCCCTGGTAAAGACGTCATGGAGGGGATCCCCTAGGGAAGGTGTCATGAGTTGTCTCAAAGAATTACATAGCAAATTAGACAGGATTTGAGGCTTATTTCAGGCGAGTGAGAGGAGATTTTTTTTTTTGTTTTTGTTTTTGAAAATATCAAAGGAGTGGCAGATGTCTTATTATTGCTCCTGTAGGAATAATGTCACAAGACCAGGTGGAAAAAATTTCCCCATGACAAAACTGGAAAGCGTGATGGAGGAGAGCCACTTCAAGATGGAAAATTAATTGCTCTTCTTTTTGTAGTCATAATCCTAGTTGGATAAAGTATTTGAAATTTTGATGTTCACAACTACATGAAATCTAGGTTCAAGAAAATTCCATTAACTTTCTGTCTCCATTCTTTTTTGAAGCCACACTATCAACTTGATCTTTTCAAACTATTACTTAAATTTGCCTTTATCCTTATGTAACACATAAATAAAATCACAGTTCCTTAGTTTTGCTTTTAAAGGCTAGCGTACAATAGCACCTAGGTGGCTCAGTGAGTTAAGCATCTGACTTTTCATTCAGGTCATGATCAGGTTTTTGGGTTTGAGGCCCACGTTGACCTCTGTGTTGACCTCTGCATTGACTGCCCTGAGCCTGTTTGGGATTCTCTCTCTCCTTCTCTGCCCCTTCCCTGCTCACACATTCTTTCCTGCTCTCTGAAAATAAATAAATAAGCTTAAAAAAAGAATAAAGGCTAGTATACATACAAAATTTGTAATTCTATGTTTTTTCATTTATTCGTTCAATATTTGTTGACCAATTGCTGTATAAAATTTCTTGCAAGTTTGCAAAGGACCCTAAATATCTTCCCTTGCTTCTCTTCAATTTCTCTGTTCTATCCAAACTCTTTTCAGACTCAGAATTCCTGCTGCTTGTATATACTACTCAAATTCCATGGAACTGTTAAAATCAGAACATGTATAATGACTATCATGTTTGCAATGTGTTATTAGGGGAAAATACTCTCTTCATTCTGTGAGTTCTTATGCATATCACAGTTCTCTGCATTGTTGTTATTTAGGTGGAAAACTTATCTGCCCTACAAGGTCACAAACTCTAGATACAGGACCCATTAGTTCTCTCATATTGCTTTTAAAAAATCTATGTTTTACATTTTATTTCTAGGATTTATAGTATTACATAATATTTTTTTAACCAGTCTATTTGCCTTTTTTCTCTTTCTTCTATTGGAATGTAAGTTTAATAAGGATAAGGAACTTGGCTGCCTTTGTTTTAAAATAATTTTATATTTACAGAAGAGTTGCAAAGATATTACAGAGCTCCTGTATATGCTTCACTCAGCTTCCTCTAACCATAATCATGGTAAGAATTTAACATTAATGCAATACAATTAAGTAAAACCATGGTTCCACCAGCTTTCCTACTAATGTCCTTTTTCTGTTTCAAGATCTAATCCAGGATAACACATTGCATTTTACTCATTATGTCTCTTTACCATCTCTAATCTGTGACAGTTTCTTGGTCTTTCCTCCTTATTGATGACCTTAGCACTTTCAAACAGTACTGTTTTGTTTTGTTTTGTTTTGTACAATGTTTATCATTTAGGGTCCTTTCAATATTTTCTTATTAAACATTTAGGTTGTATTGGTGTTATAGATGTGGGGGAAGGATATAAAAAGGTAAAGAGGAAAATGTACTTTTAAATGGAATCAAATAACCTGTGTCCTACATGAAAACATTCCAGAAAATAGAACATACTACTTGGCCAAACTAGGGAAGCAGCCACCAAATCTGGCAACAGGATTTTAGTTTCGGGGCAGATGGCAAAAACAAAAACTTGGCGGTTCTGATGGAAGTTTAACACACAATACAAGGACAAGATAAAAGGAGACAACATAACAAACGTGTGAAGTTTTAAAAAACCATCATCATTATGTAGTTTTACATAGAAATAATTATCACAGTTTATCATTGAAATAATTTTAAAATAGCCCAACTTTCAGAACATTGTAAACCTTCATATATTTTGTGACTATTTAAATGGACTTTCCACTAAAATCTTTTCATAAATATTTAATCCAAAATTTTATTGGGAAATAAATTAATTTTTAAAATAAACTTTATTTAATATATAATAAAAATTGTTTTGGTTACTCATTAAATGTTTCAATGATTTTCTGAGCTGTCACTACTCAAGATAAACCAGTTTAACACTCACTTCAGCTGTCAGCAATTTTTCTCCATTTGTTTATATTTGTTGCATGTCAAATCAAGAAAAGACAGAAAATATTGATTTTTCCATAATTCAGAATTAATTTCACAAAAATTTGAAACAGTAGTGGTATTTTAATTATATACCTCATCATAAATTTTCAAAATTATACTAGAGACATGTTTCAGAGGTCAATTTTCTATGTAAGTTTCATTTTGTTTTTAATTTTCTTTTTAACGTTTTATTTATTTTTGAGACAGGGAGAGACAGAGCATGAACAGGGGAGGGTCAGAGAGAGGGAGACACAGAATCTGAAACAGACTCCAGGCTCTGAGCTGTCAGCACAGAGCCCGAGGCGGGGCTCGAACTCACGGACTGAGAGATCATGACCTGAGCTGAGGTCGGCAGCTTAACCGACTGAGCCACCCAGTCGCCCCTGTTTCATTTTTTTTTTTATAAGAAACTAAATTTGTATTTCTACAAAGGGCACTTTCAAAGAGCTATTTAAGCAACATTGTGTCTCTAAGTTGCCTACCATTTTTGTATAGCTCAAATCCATTTAAAATGCATAATCATAGGAGTGCCTGGGTGGCACAATGGGGTAAGCATCCCACTCTGCTCAGGTCATGATCTCACAGTTCATGAGTTTGAGCCCTGTGTACCCACATCAGGCTCTGCACTCTCTCTCCCTCTCTCTCTTTCCCTCCTTCACCATGCTGTCTCTCTCTCAAAAATAAATTTTAAAAAATTATAATCATAAATCTAATACATTTAATGTCCCTGATATCCAAATATTTATTCTCTTATTTTAACTAAGGCTTTTTTTTTAACCTGGGAAGACTAGGTTGGACTTCAAATTATAATGTAATTAATTTTATGACCCCACAAATATTCAACATTATCTCTTTATGAGTTCTCCATTCCAATAAAGTAAACCACATGTCCTGAAATCTGATTGTATACTTACATCAGTGTATAACTTTAATTCATTATTCAATAATGAATAAACTATTTTAAAATGTAGCCTTACACAATTTAAAACAGTAAGCCTACTGTTGCAATATAAGGGACTCTAACACTAGGAAAGTTCACCTACAAAATGGGTGTGATAATCACACTTTCCACTTCATGTTTTTCTACTGTCTGCTGTGTAGATTTAGCATTTTTAATACGAATTTTTAAAATAAATAATAAAATTCAGACTAGAATCTTTCATTTAAGTGAGCTTATTCACATGTAAATAATTTTTAACTCCTATTTTTGCATAATTTATTTTAAAAGTTTCAAAATATTGGGGTGCCTGGGTGGCTCAGTTGGTTAAGTGTCTGACTTCGGCTCAGGTTATGATCTCACAGCTCCTGAGTTCAGGCCGCGTGTCAGGCTCTGTACTGACAGCTCAGAGCCTGCAGCCTGCTTCAGATTCTGTCTCTGGCTCTCTCTGCCCCTCCTGGCTTGTGCTCTGTCTCTCTGTCTCTAAAATAAGTAAATATTTAAAAAATTAAAAAATAAATAAATAAAAAATAAAAGTTTGAAAACATTTCATAAGTTTGTCTTTCACTAGAGGTTTATTGAGATTCGATATCTCTATCTGCACAATTTATTTTCCCCAGTTGAGCAGCTAAACCATATTATAACATGTGCATTAATAATCATTATCATTATGTGATAATTTAAATATTATATAATGATTATTCTTAAATAATGGCATATATATGTATAAATATGTATATGAGCTACATATTCAGATTAAAGCCTTTTTTGATCCTCTTCTAGATTCTAACTTTTCCTTCAGGGGCTAATAGGTATTTTGTAATAAAATTATTTTACATTTTATTTTTAATCCTAGGGGCTTCTTGGCATAGAGTTTTAGTAACTTTTAGAACCTGGACACTCACATGAAAATAAGTACATAAAATAATGGTATCAGGATTTAATAGCTATCTTTTGTAATTAAAGAAAAATATGTAACTCATGATTGGAAATATTATTGACTATTGTTTAACTTAAACTTATTTTAGCCACAAATAACAGAAAAGGCTACTAAAAGTATCTTAAATAATATAAGGTATATTATTTCACAATATTAAGCTAAAAGTGCTTAATTTGGAGTAGTTTGATAAAGCAAGTCTCCTAGCCTGGATCACAGATACCTGGGACTCTCAGAAAAATGTCCAGGTAGCCATGACATCTAAAATTTTTAGTAATAATACCCAGATATTATTTGCCTATTTCACACTCTTTCTCTCACAAGAGGAGAGTGAATTTACCAGGGTCTACATTATGTGTGATATCACAACTAGGCCAAATGCACAAAAATATATGAGAATCCAGCCATCTTCCATCAAGCAAATTCTGAAAAGATTTGTAAAAATGAAAAGTAATGATATTTCTCACACAATTATTTTATTTTAGAAAATACAGTTATGACACATAACACATGCTATTTGTGGTAACATGTAGTGATTGTACTATTTTCATTTTGAAGAAATTAATTACTAATATTTTTTTAAATCTTCTCATTTTAAAATTCTAATACAGGAAATATTGGTAGATATAGCCCACATAAACAAAAGCTCCTTGGAGTCCTTAATAATTTTAAGAGTATAAAGAAGTCCTGAGTCTTTGGAATTTGAGAGCTGCTGGCTTAATGATATAGATCATTGAGTACCTTGTGCTTTTCATTAACTAGTTCTGTCATTAACACAAGCATTAATAATTTCTCCTCCATGCCTCTCCTCATAGTTAGGAATTGCTGAGTAATCCCAGGGCATCCCGTGCAATTCTGTGATGCAGCAAAGACAGTCAATTACTTCTAATTTCTTTCTTTGATGAGAGAGGCAAATGTTACTCATGACTCCCAACAGAATTTATCTCATGCCCCATTGTCTGGAAGGGATAAATGACTATGTTAAGTAGTCACTCTCAAAGGGAATGAAATCACTCTGATTGGCTGATTCCAATTATTATTCGTCTCTAGGTACAGGAAGAGGGAGAGCCATTTGCTGGAATCCTTGCCCAAGTGATGTATATCCAAAGTCAGTATGGTCTCTAGAAGTAAGTCATACTCTTAGCTTGGGATTGTATGTGCATAAAGTGAGTGTGTCATTTACATTTGTTGTGCTGAATATATTCTTGAAAATCAGGCAGGTATTAGGCACTGACCATCTCATAAATAGCTCTGGCCATAGTCTTTGTCCAACTCATCTTATTCTGAGCATTCTTGGGACTGGAAATTGAAATCTTTATAATTAACGTTTAAAAATTAATTAAGGCACTCAATGTAGCTAGCTAAGTGAGTAAATCATTTCTAAAAAGGTAGCTTGAAACAATAGTTTGGTGGTAGGTGTTCAAATACAAAGAGATAGAAGATTCAAAATAAAGTTAAGGCCACAAATCTCAAAGAGTTTTCAGTGTATAAAACAGAATATTTTATTCCTTCCTTGAGAAATGCATATTTTTCAAAAAACTGAAAATAAAGTATATGTGAAATTGTATACAGATTTTAAAATGTCGAAAAATATAACATCTTATTATGTCTGTGTTTTTGTTGCTAATTTATTTATAATTATGTTTGTTGTTTTACTTTGATATATTCTGAAACTTCTAAAAGCAATGGTCTGTGATGCAGTGTTTTAGCTACTAATCCTGGTTCTGTGCTAAATTTCTGACTTCTTTCCTATAAAGTTTTGATCTTCATCTTCTAATTTGTATAATCAATTCATAAGATGGTTAGCTTAAGAAAAATTACATTTAAGATAGTCTGAGATGCCAAACTTTCTTCCATAGATATAGTCTTTAATGTTTGCAAGAGTTATGACTTGACTTGAATTGGTTGACTTTGTGATTAATTCTGGAGGGGAAAAGATTTGAAGACTGCATGTGTTAAAGAAATTATATTGTAGATGTCTGTCACAAATTGATGTGTATGATAACTTCATAGGCATTTAATTACATTGTCTATTTTAAGTGTGGGCATAACCTTGCCTGCCAAGTATTAAACAATTCTTATATTCACAAAAATTCACTCAAAATGGATGAAGGACCTGAATGTGAGACAGGAAACCATCAAAACCCTAGAGGAGAAAGCAGGGAAAAACCTCTTTGACCTCAGCCACCACAATTTCTTACTTGACCCATCTCCAAAGGCAAGGGAATTAAAAGCACAACTGAACTATTGGGACTTCATCAAGATAAAAAGCTTCTGCACTGCAAAGGAAACAACAAAACTAAAGGCAACCAACGGAAAGGAAAAAGATATTTGCAAATGACATATCGGATAAAGGGTTCATCTCCAAAATCTATAAAGAACTCACCAAACTCCACACCTGAAAAACAAATAATACAGTGAAGAAATGGGCAGAAGACATGAATAGACCCTTTTTTTAAAGAAGACATCCAGATGGCCAACAGACACACGAAAAGATGTTCAACGTCACTCCTCATCAGGGAAATACAAATCAAAACTACACTGAGACACCACCTCATGCCGGTCAGAGTGGCTGAAATGAACAGATCAAGAGACTATAGATGCTGGAGAGGATGTGGAGAAACGGGAACCCTCTTGCACTGTTGGTGGGAATGCAAACTGGTGCAGCCACTCAGGAAAACAGTGTGGAGGTTCCTCAAAAAATTGAAAATAGATCTACCCTATGACCCAGCAATAGTACTGCTAGGAATTTACTCAAGGGATACAGGAGTGCTGATGCATAGGGGCATTTGTACCCCAATGTTTATAGCAGCACTTTCAAGAATAGCCAAATTGTGGAAAGAGCCTAAATGTCTGTCTACTGACGAATGGATAAAGAAGATGCGGCTTAGGGTCGCCTGGGTGGCTCAGTCCGTTGAGCGGCCGACTTCCGCTCAGGTCATGATCTCGTGGTCCGTGGGTTCGAGCCCCGCGTCAGGCTCTGTGCTGACAGCTCAGAGCCTGGAGCCTGTTTCGGATTCTGTGTCTCCCTCTCTCTGACCCTCCCCCGTTCATGCTGTCTCTGTCTCAAAAATAAATAAACGTTAAAAAAAAATTAAAAAAAAAAAAGAAGATGCGGTTTATATATACAATGGAATCCTTCTTGGCAATGAGAAAGAATGAAATCTGGCCATTTGTAGCAACGTGAATGGAACTGGAGAATATTATGCTAAATGAAATAAGTTAGGCAGAGAAAGACAGATACATGTTTTCACTCTTATGTGGATCCTGAGAAACTTAATAGAAGACCAAAGGGGAGGGGAAGGGGAAAAAAATTGCGGAGAGGGAAGGAAGCAAACCATAAGACTCTTAAATACTTAGAACAAACTGAACGTTGATAGGGGGTGGGGGAAAGGGGAAAGTGGGTGATGGGTATTGAGGATGGCACCTGTTGGGATGAGCACTGGGTGTTGTATGGAAACCAACTTGACAATAAATTATATTTAATAAAAAATTAAAACATTCTTATAAACATTTGATATAGTTCTGAAAAGTTATGATCTCGGTTTTTATTTTAGAATAAAGATTCTATATAATCACATTGCTATTATAACATTCTAGAAATTTTTACATTTTTGCAAAATGTAAATTAAATGCTTTGGGAAATTTTTCAATATCACTTCAAATATAATTGCATACATATTTGTCATATAATGTTGGAGGGAGAGTGCTGTCTTCTCCTACTTTTTAGTGCACTATAAGCACTAATAAGAGTTCTTTATTAGTAGGTATTATACATTTTGTTTTGTAGATCACATGCATATAACACTGAGACATTATAATATATTAGATTGAATATAAAACATTTGATATTATCTTCAAATTAAAAATCAGTTTCCATAGTTGACAATATTTCAGAGTACCTCCAAGCATAATTATGTTTTTTCTCCAAGTTTTAGAATAGTTTTGACTTATGATACCTAAAACTAGTATTTATCTCTCTTTCTGCTTGTATTGACAAATGATCTGACTAAAACAAACAACACATCTTTTTTAAAATGACAATATTACATCCAGTTTATATCCCTCCATAAGTGGGTAGGATAAATCAATTCTACAGTTAAATTGAATAGTCGTTATAAGAATTTAGTCAAATCAGTCAATTCAACTGTATTGGTGAAATAATTTATGATTTTGCCTATAAACCTGAAGTTTCCAATTTACATTTAATTCTATCTCAAGCATTTCCCATAGAGAAATTTCTTTGCTGATGGCAAGCTAGTATCACTCGTGTCTCCAGGGGAATTAGTTCAGAGTGGTGATGCATTACGACAAAAGTAAAATTAAATTTCAGTTGTCTCATAATAGTTTTTCAGAATCATCTGACAACCTAGTTAGTTAACACCACCAACATATTTTCAGTCCTGAAAACCTAACAGGTGTTTGGTAGATTTTCTTCATCTGTTACAAATCAGTACTGATTCCAACTGGACATGTTCCATTCAATAGATGGACATTTTTTATACTTGTAGATATCCTGCACCTGTTCAAACAGTATCAGCTCCAAACCTGTCTTCTTAGTTGATGCTAGCTGTTCTGTTCTTGACACCTGGCTCATCCGATCCACATCATTGTCTCTATAGAAGAGATTTATTATACACACACTCTTGCACCTGTCTCAAATTATCTAAATCTGTCTATGTCTGGCACAATGTCAGTCTTAGTGGGACTGTGGAGGGATAGGTTGACCTGTGCTGAATCACATTTTTGCTTCATGACAAAATGATATGTTCTCTAAAATCTTTATAACTTTATCAAAATGAATATTAGCTATGTTACCGTTAGAAACATTCTTAAAGTGAAGATTTTGTACTTGAATTTTTCCAATTTTCAAAACAAAATAGATATATTTTAAGTGTCAAAGATTGAGAATGTGCTTTTTATATAGGAATAAGTTGACCTCGTTACCTTTAGTGCATCTGTGATAGGCAAGATAACTCCTCGGGGGAAAAAAAAGAGAGAAATCATGCATTTTCATAGTCCAGGAGAATCTGTTAGCTAATATTGATCCCTATAGGAGGAGAAGAATGGAATAAATGGAAAGAAAAAAAAAGAAACAGGGAAGAACAAGTTCTAGTTCTTCTAAAAAATGGTATTTGTGGGTAATATGTGTATTTTTCTCAGTGGGACATTAAAAATCCTGAAGACTTGACTATCTGTAACTCAAAAGAGAATTCTGTTTCTCAATAATGAGTCACATACCCAAAAGTGATTAAAAAAAAAAGAACCCACATTGCATCCTCACAAAATAGATTGATTAGTTTTTAAAATAGAGTGGTTCCATAATACAACCCATAGAAGTCCAGTTTCAAAAAGATAATTTCAGTGGCCCAGTTTTTCTTGAAAAAAATTGTAGAAGTAACTCAATGAAGAAAACCAAGTAAGCGTATCATCAACAAAGTGAGCTGATAGATGATACCCAGGTACCTGAGAATGTGGGTGGATGTTACCAAAACACCAGTATGGGTAGGACTAACTCAGGATCAGCATCTGTGTGATGAAAATAGTGAGATAGTAAAAGAGATTACTGACAAATTCAATGAAACAAAGATTACAATATTATCATCAAATATCTATAATGAAGAAGACCCAATTCTGAGTGGGTAAACTTACTCGGTTAAACTTAGAATGATAGGTAACATTGACAGAAATCCTTCCATGGTCTGATTTGAGAATTAGTCTCTCTCTCTCTCTCTCTCTCTCTCTCTCTCTCTCTCTCTCCACCTCCCTCCCCCCCCCCACCACACACACAAACCACGTCTGTTGTTATTAAGTGGTCATGGATGGATAAAGCAATACTGATGTTGCCTACAACTTTGAGGATCTCAGAGATATTCAACAAATATTTCCTTCCAGAAAGATAGAGCTTTCTGTTGTGAGAAAACTCCTGGGCGAATGAACCACAATTGAGCATGGAAGGATAGCCAGGGATAAGGAAGAGAAAGTTCAGATAGCAGGGAACAGAAAGAGGCTCAGAAGATGTAGATTCCAGAAATAACTGTAATCACAATACAAAGTGTATGAAAGTGTAAACACTAATATGGAAGGCAAAACCAGAAGATAATAAAGCTGAAGACAGATGGCTTGTTGCAAGGTTTATCTCTGAAAGAGAGTGGGGGCTACACAAACAAGGCTTCAGGGTAATAAAAGAAGAAATCTTTGAAGAAGGAAAGGGAGAAGGAGAAGGTGGAGGAGGAGCGGGAGGAGAGAGATGAGATGAGAAAACTAGCCTGGTCCACAATCTTCGTTTCTTCAGGAAAACCAGACTCTTTTAAACACTGAGCAAACAAACATAAACAAAAGAAAACAAAAACTCCAAAAAGGAATAAAATCAAACAGCATACAGATACTATAAGAAAAAAGATTTCATTGTGCCAAATAATTTTGTTAGATATATTGAAAGCATTTCTATAATACGACTATAAAGCACATGATAATTGTAGTCCCTAATATTTTTAAATGAATAAAATTAATTAATAAAGAAAATAAAAGTTTGGAAAACAGCACAAATCACATACACCCAGAACAAGGTACCAGTAACAGAATGTTAAGAATAAGAATAATAAGAACACTAGAACTCAAGAAAAGTGTTCAAAAAGAAAGAAATTCAGAAATGAAGACTAAACGAGAATCAACAAAACAAACATCTGAAAGCAATGTAAAAAACAATGACACTAGCATGCGGAAAAATAATAACAAGTTAGACATCTAGAGAAAAATGAAAAGATTTCACAGGAAAATTATATAAAAACGTAAAGTTATTTAGCATATGTTTAATTCCAGCCACCTCTCTGCCCCAATAAACCACCCTCCCCTTAAATGTGAAAAAAATCAGAATAAATATATAGGCCTAAATTAGGAAAACTTCCTGTATTTCAGAAACATATTGATAGGGCATACTGTGTACCTGGTACAATGAATAACAGATAAATAATAGCAAATATTAGAAATAATTTAAATATGCATCAAAGATTGGTTGAATTAACAATGATACATATGTACACACACAAAAAGAAATAGAAAATACATTTAAGTAGTGATATGGAGTGGTCGTCAAAATTTTGTCCAGTGAAAAAAGTAACTTTAGTTTATCTTACTACATAGGTCAGTAGGTAGGTAGATGATAGAAAACTGGAGTTAGTTGCTTTTTGAGCCTTGCTGGATCACTGGCAAGAAAGTTGAAGAAATAGACATGTTTTCTCTTTATTTTGTATTTATATATGTGTATATATTTTATACATTGTATATAATATCTATATAGAGAGACTGTGTATATGTATGTGTATCTGTATCATCTAACTTTTCCTAACATTAATATCATTCATAGTCATAGGATACTTATCAAAAGTAAGAATTTAACATCGGCATAATACACACATAATTAAAAAGATACTTTTAAGAGAAACATTAGAATAATAAACCATGCTATTAAAATGGTTAACTATAGTGAAAAGGGAGAAAATATAAACGGAGGGAGGTGGGAAGGGAGGAAGGCTGGGAAAGAAACTCTGAAATAGGAAAGTTGGGGGGGGTGCGGTTTCAGGTGCATTTGTTCCCTGACACATTATTGGACCATTCCAGTGCACTGAATTGGTGTTGTTTCTTGGATGAGTTTGTACTAAGCTGTGACAGGGAAGAGTTAAAAATCACTTCCCTGTGGTTAAGAAGTGGTTAAGAAGTTAATGAAGTTCCCTGTGGTAAAGAAGTTAATGAAGACTACAGACAATATATAAAATACTGAAAATTATATCTGTTCTTAAAGACTAAAATTATCAAGACCTCTGATCCCTTCTCATTGGAAAAACAAATCTTTTTAAATTAAATTATTTATTTTGAGAGAGTGAGAGCACAAGTGGGGAAGGGGGACAAAGAGAGGGAGAGAGAGAATCCCAAGCAGGCTCCACGCTGTCTAGGCAGAGCTCTGTCTCACAAACCTTGAGATCGTGACCTGAGCCAAAATCAAGAGTCTAAGTCTTAACCCGACTGAGCCACTGAGCGTCCCAAAATGGATTTTTATCTTGTCTTTGATTGTTGGTTTCCCCCTACTTATATTTAATGGAAGATTCTGAAACTTACCCTAAACACCTATCCCAAATACCTTCTCTATGATTTGCTATCTTGATGTGTAGAAACTGGTGTATAGGCCTATCAGCCAAACCCTGGAATTTATCCCTGGGCATAAATGTAGTTGCCTGTGGCAAATATTTAGAGTACTAACTTGATAGATACAAAGTTTTACAATGTGTATGAAATATGACTTATATTTAAACATACATTTATTTCCGAGGCTATGGTTCTCCCTAATCATCTTAATTAAATATCTAAGAATCCAATTATTAATTAAAATAAAAATATTCTTAACTTTAACTTTTCTTTATTAACAGTAGGCACAATTACAATTTTATAATAATATCCTTGAAAATTTAGCTAACATGCCAGCACTATTGAAAATCTGTAGGTGAAGATAATTGGTGTTGTGAAAATGCCTGCACATTTCCAGTGTCAGACACCAGTTTTATTATTTTGTTTAAAGATTATTTATTTTTTGAGAGAGAGTATGAGGAGGGGCAGAGAGAGGGAGAAACCCAAGCAAGCCCCACACTGTCAGCAGAAAGCAGGATGTGGAGTCTGAACTCACAAACTGTGAGATCATGACCTGAGCCAAAATCAAGAGTCAGATACTTAACTAAGTGAGCCATGCAGGTGCCCCCGGACATCAGTTTTTAAAACATATATGCTTATTTATAAAGCAGTTTTTGCCTAATTGTCAAAACAATACGAGTTCTCTTCGGTGAGTTTAGTAATACAGGCTGGAAATGTTTAGTAATATAGGCTAGGAAGAGAAAAGTATCCTCAATATATTATTTTATTTTGTTTTAGAGATGACAGTAATTGTCTGGTCTTTGGTAAATGAGTTACTGTGTATGAGCCTGAGTCTCACGAATCAAATGGGATTAGGGATTTAGTATCTGCCTCATGGAGTTGTTCAGATGTCCTGTGACACAACTCAAAGCACTTGCAACACTATGAATAAACAATGCTACTGTTATTGTATCCTTATAATCTTTTCTGTCTATTTTTAATTTCATATTGTTGGGATCATAACATACATAATGTTTGGTACTTGTTTTTAATTCATCTAATAATATATTGTGAAAATTTCTACCGATACATAAATTTTAAAGTATATCTGTAGATATATAAACATATTATGAAAATTTCTACAGATACATACATTTTAAAGAGATATAATTTCTTTTTTAATTTGACAGAGAGAGAAAACAAAGGCCAGGGAGAGGGGCTGAGTGGGGGGAGAGAGAGAGAGAGAGAGGGAGAGAGAGAGAGGGAGAATCTTAAGCAGGCTTCATGGTCAGCACAGAGCCTTACGCAGGGCTGGATCATATCACCCTGGGATCATGACCTGAGCTGAAATCAAGAGTCTGTGTTCAACCTACTGAGCCACCCAGACACCCCTAAAATTTTTTTAGTTTATTATTTAGAATGGTTTTACAGTCATAAGAATATATATATGTGTGTGTGTGTGTGTGTGTGTGTATATATAATTATTATTATTGTTTTATGAAAGTCTATTGAATGGAAATATTTTACCTAACAATACATTTGCTAGGTAAAGAAGATAATTCTTGTTTATTATCTCTGTTCCATTGTAAATATTTGCATAATTCATATCCTAAAACAAGTAGTTGTATGATATTCTCTGATTATTTTCCTTAAAATGAATTATGTACATGTAATATGACTGGGTCAAAAATAATGACATCTTCTGTAAATTTTCATCTATATGTACTATATGTACTTACACTTAAATTATTTTTTCCCTTAAATTGGTTGCTGAACATAGACACATTTAATATACTGTGTACTTATTGGCAACTGTTATTTATTGTTGGTGAACTGGTTATTTTATCTTCACGCATTTACTGCAACTGTGGAACTCATTTAACTTTTATAAATACACGTTCGTACCAAACATTCAGATCCTAACCACTGAACTAGTTGTTAATTGTATGTCATTGACAATCATTTTAGAGATTTCTCATAAAGTTGCTGAATGGGGAGACAGGAAATTAATTTTCTTTTTTATATATTAATTGTCATTTACTGCATAAGATTTCTTTTAATATATATGATAAAATTTTTAATGTAATGCTACTTTTTTTCCATCTTAGAAAATGAAAACCAGGTAAATTTTTATAGTAATTCAGATTCAGTGGCTAGAGTAGGGAAATGGATGTCTTTTAAACATTTTTTTAATGTTTATTTATTTTTGAGAGAGAGAGAGAGAGCGTGCAACCAGGGGAGGGGCAGTGAGAGGGAGACACAGAATCTGTAGCAGGCTCCAGGCTCGAACCCACGAACTGAGAGATCATGACCTGAGCCAAGGATGGACACAACAGACTGGGCCACCCAGGCCTCTGAATGCCTGTCTTTTAACTTCATTAGAGACTTGAATGAAACTCATAGAAATTAGAAATGATATATTTCTAAACTTGATACTCTTACCTTTCTGCCAAGGAAGGGGGTTTGACTATGTGTGCTTTTTATGTTTGTTTTATTTCTAAAGGGATGCATTTATTCAGACTTTTTTTTCTCAAACACTTTCAAACCAGACTTTTCTGGAGACAAAGATTTTCCCTTGTGACTAGATCATCAGAAAAGAGATGTTTGTTTTTTAAAAAAAGCTTGAAAGCTTTTGGATATCAGCCATTTTAATTAAAATTAATTTAGCACCAAGATTTCCTTGCAGTGTTATTTCTGGAAAGACTTCTCATAATAATTGTAATTATTTAAAGAGGAAGGAAGGGAGGGAGGGAGGAACGAGTGAAGGTGGAAAAGAAGGAAGAGAGAGAGGGAGGGAAGGAGAAAGGGGAAAAAAAAGGTCTTGATTTTAAAGTGTGTCCTGGGGCTCCTGGGTAGCTCAGTCAGTTAAACATCTGACTCTTGATTTTGACTCAGGTTTTGATCTCAGGGTTTGTGAGATCCCACACTACACTGACAGCGCTTGGAATTCTCTCTTCCCGTCTCTTTCTGCCCCTCCACTGCTTGCTCTTTCTCTCAAAATAAATAAACTTTAAAAAAAATTAAAAAAAAACTAAAGTGTGGGGCACCTGGGTGGCTCAGTCGACTGGTTAAGCGTCCAACTTCAGCTCTGATCATGATCCCCCAGTCCATGGGTTCAAGCCCTGTGTCTGGCTCTGTACTGACAGCCCATACCCTGGAGCCTGCTTCAGATTCTGTGTCTCCCTCTCTCTCTGCCCCTCCCCCACTTGTGCTCTGCCTGTCTCTCTCAAAAATAAATAAATGTTAAAATTTTTTTAATTAAATAAAGTGTGTCCTAACCATTTGTGGGAGAGGAGGACCATGCCTATTATTTCTTATTAAATTATTGAAAAGCTCTAGCATCACATTTATAATTTTATATAAATTATAGGCTACCTAACTTACAAAAATAAGGTATACTAAAATATGTAACAATTCTGTATGGCATGTCTCTTGGATTTAAGGTCAGAGGTCACTTTAAATAAACACAAATATTTTTCTAGTGACTAAGCCGAACAGGACACATTCTAGAAGCTGTAGATTGAAATTATATATCAGAGATTTACTATCCAAATATTCCTTTCAGAGAACTCCTGGTTTGAGAATAACATATCTATTATAAGTTACCTTTTCAATAAATGCATTAAGGCAGACTTGAATTCTCAGCTTAGTTAGTTCTTCCTGGAAACTTTGTTCTTTTCTGTATGCTTAGATTCTATTCACCTCTATGTCCTGTGATATGAACACATTTTTCCATATATCTGATATCTACAGCTATATCTATCTATCTATCTATCTATCTAACAGATAGAAACAGAAACAGAGATGTTAGCCCAGTGCTTATAAAAAACTGGGACTTAAGAAAAGCTGCTGAATGGGTGGGCTAAGAATGAAATGCTGTATTACTTGAATGAAGAAGGTGCTTTCTTTGTATTTACTGAGCACGGTTGAGTGCTCATTATTCTCTAAGACAGTAAACCAGGCAATGAGATAAATAAGTATAGCAAAAGATGATAACAAGAAATAATCACAAAGGCTAAAAACTAAAAATCAATATGGATACTCTAGGTGAAAATGTCCTCTGATGGATTTACATAACAAGTAAATTATCAGAAATAACACTATTGATCATAAAAACATTACATAAATGTTTATGTGTTCCTGCTTATGAGATATGAGATATGAGATATGAAGTTTTAAATATCCCTTGACTGTATCCACTCTGATAAATACTTATACTAATAATGAAATAATTACCAAAATATGGGGACTGAGGTAGGATGAGAGACATCATAATTGTACTTAAACTATTTACTAGAAATGTGGTTTGTCCCATTTAGTGTAGAATCCATTGGGTCTGATGGACCCCTGACTGACAAAATTTATAATTTGAAGTAGCTATTAAAAGGCAAATTTAAACTCACCTATGAAAATATTTGTGACTCTACAGAAAAAGAGAGACAGTAGTATAGTCAACAATAATTTTCTGTCTTGGAAAAATAAAAAAGGATTTCGAGAAGTCAGACAAGTGGGATAGAAATGAAATGCTGATTTGGACAATTAACAAGAACAAACTAAAATTTGGATGTCTGAGGTGATATAAGAAGAAACATCATCATACTGATACAAAGCTTTATCAAACAAGAGTTACCCAGCAGAATTCTAATTTCAAGAAGCATTTCAAAGTGCATTATGCTTAGACCTGGGAAATAACAAATGTTTGATTACAGTACATGCTGCCAAGAATTAGTTTAATCAATAATTCCAATTAACTTGGTTAAATTTGAATGGTACTTTTCTTTTAGTTTTATTTCAAATTACAATATAAGATTGACTGTTAAGTCCCATATCCCATTTGGTGTGCAGATATTAGAAAATTTATTTAACACAGGAGTAATGTATCTGTCCTATATTTTCAAGAAGAACTGTTGCTTTTAATTAAAAAAAAAACTAGTCACTTTTTCATGTACTATTGTTGCTTTTATAAGTTGTTTACATCTTCTTCCAGAAATCCCAAAACTGGCATGGTCATTTCATAAATTGTGGATAATGGTAAATCCTGGAAATTAAAGTATGTGATCTAAGAGAAATGACTCAATGAATAAAATTCTTCACATACATAAAAACCATCTGGTTTATCGATCATCTCCTTAGATAAGAAAAGAGGATTAATTCCAACCTAAATGTGCTTTCACTTATCTTCTGGGTCTCTAGTCCATAGACTAGTTACTGTTATCCAATAGACTTCTCTGCCTTAATGAAAATGTTCTATATGTACACTTTCTCATATGGTAGTCACTAGCCACATGGGGCTATTGAACACTAGAAATGTGGCTAGCAAGACTGAGAAACTAGTTTTTAAATTGTATTTTATTTTAATTAATTTAAATAGAAATAGCTGTCTAAGGTAGCCTGAAAAGCAGAGCCTGACACCATGGTTTGCATAAGGTTAATTCATTAGGGAATGAAATTTCTGGAAGCAGGAATGAGGGACAGGGCAAGGAAAACAAAGAAGCAGGAAAGGTTAATATAAGGATGCATTATGGAATTGGCCACTGATTGTAGCCACTGAAATTCAGTGTAACTTGTAGGGCTTCTTAGAAGCTGTATGAAATACATTTCAAAACTATCCACACAAAAGATTAAGGGGAGGAGCATTTCTCCCTCAGCTCTCATTTCCCATTTCTCATTTCTCATTTCCCATTGATTGAGAATCTCACAGGCTTTAACTTCTTCACACTTTGGGTCATGTATGCATGAGAACTAAGGAGGTTCACTTGGGCTCACAGGGGCTTTAGAGGAAATCCATAGTAAGAAGAGTGATGGATATAGGCCTTCAATGAGGCATGTGTGTGATGTTGGTAGATGCCTGTGTGAACATGGTCACAGCACTGTGACAACAGGAGTTATAGGACTAGCTAAGCAGTAAGTATAAATGTTTTAAGTGGGTGAATAGAATTGATATTATCTTTGATCTTGTAGAACTTATCATGAAGTGGAGTAAATAAAAAAAATAAAGACTGATCAAATGAAAAGATAATTAGAATTTGGGATGAGTGCTGTTGAGGAAAACCAAGGTGTATGGCGAGAGCATTGTAGGGAGAGGTTAATTTGATAGGGTCATCAGCAAAGATCTATACAATACTATTAAAGCTAAAACATGGATGATGAAGAGGAAGCCAAGGAGAAAATATTGTGCAGTCCATCAATAAAAATATAAAGGAAATCATGTTTCCAAAACACCCCCCTGGGAGCAGAAAAAGAAATAACCAAATACCCAGCCCACTCAACAAACAGATGATGAGCCATTACAGTTATCCTATCAACTCAATGGATAGACTCAACCAATAGAATCCTTGATAGATTTGTACAGTTATATCTGTATCAGATTTTTCTTGGAAGGCAATCACTGGGAAATTTCTTTATTAAGGAAATGAAAATATATAAGCCCTATACTGAAAACTAAAAATAGTTGAAACCATGAATTTTGCTTTTAACATTGATGGCAGGAAGCATCTTAGAAATGGTAAGTTGTTCATTGGGAAGACAACAGCAAAAGACTGTGAAAGCTGGAAGAGAAGAAAGGTATTTTTTAAAAAAAAACAGTTAATTTGACTGCAGATTAATGCAGAGAAATTTCTACAGAGAAATGAAACTGGGGGTCTCTTTTGATCACTAGTGCATGAAAATTTGACAGATTTCAAAATAGAATCTGACAGTGCTGAAATAACATTACTGAATTTTGGTGGTTAAATTAATTTGACTTTCCTTGGGAATGTAGATTATCTTTATTTTCTAATATCTCAGTATGAACAATTTGATGCACTTACTTGGAGAAATTAAATTCATGCTAGAAAACAGAATGTTTAAGCCAAGCTGGTGAAGCACCACTTACCAAGTATGAAATCATAGATTTAGACTTCAACTTTTTAAAACTATGCTTTCCAGGACCTCAGATTCTTCC
The DNA here is from genome assembly GCF_022837055.1 of Prionailurus viverrinus. Classification (NCBI taxonomy): domain Eukaryota; kingdom Metazoa; phylum Chordata; class Mammalia; order Carnivora; family Felidae; genus Prionailurus; species Prionailurus viverrinus. The sequence continues at coordinate 58,156,114 of NC_062569.1, forward strand.
CAACCAACCTCCCCATCCTGGAACGTTTTATTATTCAGGTAGAACTGTCTTTAAAAGTTTGTGTGCAATTTACTAAACAATAAAATTTAAATTTCAAAGCAGATATTTTGTTTAAATTTTAAGTTATACTCTCTTTTTTACCCTGTAGAAGCCACTTTTATTTATTTATTTATTTATTTATTTATTTATTTATTTATATTTGAGAGAGAGAGAGAGAGAGAGAGAGAGAATCTTAAACTGGCTACATGCCCAGTATGGAGCCCGAAGTGGGGCTCAATCCCACAACTCTGGGATCATGACATGAGCCTAAATGAAGAGTCAGATGTTCAACTGACTGAGCCACCCTGGTGCCCCATGTAGTTGTCACTTTTTAACAAACACAATTACCAGGGGAAAATGTGTATGTTTATTTACATAATGCTCACAGCAAATTTACGAAGTAGACACCATTTTTAGCCTAGTTTTACAGAAGAGAAAAATGGGGCACAGAGATGACTAAGTAACCTCTATTTTGTTCAGATGTGTCCTTAGAAACTGTAACAGTGTCTATCTACCTAGAAATAGTCTATCTAGAAAAATACTATTTTTCTATAGGAATCTACATTTAATTAGTCTACTTATTTACTAAAAGATTTACACATTTAAAAAGGCACAATAACATTGATTATAATAATTATATTCTTTATCTTTTGCTGGGCCTTCTTCACAACATGTGTATTTGGAAGGTAACTTTCTAGGCAAGTGGGCCCTAGTACATGGGGCTAGATCTACTCTCAAGCAGAAACCAGCACAACATCGTGGAGCAACCAGCTCTTACAGGACTTTATTCCTGGAAAAAGCCTTGTAGCTTGTCTTTCTAGATTTCATCAGTTGATGACATTTAAAAAATACTCATTTTATTGGGGCATCTGTGTGCTCAGTTGGTTAAGCATCTGACTATTGATTTTGGCTGAGGTCATGATCTCACAATTGTGAGTTTGAGCCCCACATGGGGCTCTGTGCTGAGTGGAGAGCCTGCTTGGGATTCTCCCCTTCTCTGTTTGCCCCTCCTCTGCTCACGTCTCTCACACACACTCTCTCTCAAAATAAATAAGTAAATAAACCTTAAAAAATACTACTTTTATTATTTTTTATTCCCCTCTCATTTACTTTATTTGCAATTTATTTCTCCAAACAATTCTAGGCTCTACTTTGAAAAAGAAGGTACACTTTTTATTTGCCTTAAGATTCCCAAGGCTATTTTATATTGTTCAGGAGGTTGGCACAATTCTGATAGGAGGTCCTCTGCTCCTTTTCCTCTTCCTCCTCCATTCTCCTTTTTTTTTTTTCTATTTCTCTTTAAAAAAATAGGTATAGTTGACATGCAATGTTATATTAATTTCAAGTGTACAAAATAGTGGTTTGACAACTCGATTCATTATGAAAGGCTCATTTAAGTGTAGTTACCATCTGTCACCATACAATATTATTACAATATTATTAACCATATTCTCTGTGCTATACTTTTCATCCCCAAGACTTACTTATTTTATAACTGAAATTTTATACATCTTAATCTCCTTTACCTATTTTGCCCAATCCTCCCACCATCTCCTTTCTATCCACCAACAGTTTGTTCCCTGTATTGATGAGTCTGTTTCTATTTTTTTGTGTTTGTTTGTTTGATTCTTTTACATTCTACTTATAAGTGAAATCATATGGTATTTGCATTACACTGACTTATTTCACTTAGCATTATACTAAGTCCACCCATGTTGTTGCAAAAGGCAAGATTTCATTCTTTTTTATGACTGAGTAATATTTGCATGTATTATATCTAAATTACATCCTATCTATCTATCTATCTATCTATCTATCTATCATCTATCTATCTATCATCTATCCCACATCTTCTTTATTCATTCATCTACTGATGAGCTCTTAGGCTGCTTCCATATCTTGACTCTTGTAAATAATACTGCAATAAACATAGAGTGCATATATCTTTAGAACTTGTGTTTTTGTTTCTTTAGGTACCTAGCAGTGGAATTACCGGATCATATGGTATCTCTATTTTTCATTCTTTGAGTAATCTCTATATTATTTTCTACAGCAGTTATACCAATTTACATTCCTGCCAACAGTGCACAAGGGCTTCCTTTTTTCGACATCCCTCCCAACATTGTTATTTATTGTCATTTTGATACTAGCCATTCAGACAGGTGTGAGGTGCTATCTCATTGCCGTTTTGATTTGCATTTCCCTGATGATCATGATATTGAGCATTTTTTCATGTGTCTCCTTCTCTCTTTTTATCATAATTTTGCTCTCTGGAGCCCTTTAGTGGTAGCAAAGAGACAACTCATTCACCCATGTTTTAATATATGAAGTGACAACCTCTTTGCATAACCCAATTATTTAGGAGGAAAAAGCTCATTATTCTGAACAGGCCTCATTTCTCTCTTCACTAACCTCATTGGTAATTCCATCAATATTTTCACCATTCCCTGCAAGTGTTCATGATTTAATATAATATTCTCACTGTTTTACTCTTTCACTAGATTTTATGAAATTACATTAAACACTACATCTAGTTTTCATTCCACACTTTGTTTTCTTCATGTGTCTACTCTGATGTGCCTGCTTATTTCTCAGACATATTTATTTGGAGAGTTCACTTCCACTTTGAGTCACTTATGGCAAAAACATAATTCCCGTTCAATTTCATTTCATTGCAAAAGTACAAAAAGACAAAGTGGCAAAAGGCACATCTTTAACAGTTCACTCACTTTGCTACTATGTGAAAAGACAAACACGTTTGTGTATAACATGAGTTAAAAATACAATATGATTTAATTTTGATATGATTTATTTCAAACATAAGTGGATCAACATTTAGTTCATTTTATATGCAAATAAAAATTTTGACAACTATTTTTGTCCTGTGTTTCAAAATAGAAAATGTTCCAGTTAGGCTGAGTTTTGCATATGAAATTAACCAAGAACCCACCATCAACATGCAGTTTGAAGAAAGGGTAATAGATTTTCCTGAGTCTTAAATTTACTAAAATAACTGAATTCTATTTTATTAAATCTAACTAGCATTTACTGAACAGTAGGAAAACAATTGAAATAGATACAAAATAGCTACATTCTGGTTAATTTGCATATTCAACACATTTGTTGTTGTGGTTGAATATGATCTTTTTGTTCTTTTTTTTTTAATGCTAGTGTGTTCAGACACCATGTTAGTTACTACGGTTGTAATCTGAGTAACATATAACATTCTTAGGCCTTAATTGTTACCCTTTGACTCAAATATTTATTTGTTCTTCCCAGTATGAAGCACATACAAGGCATTTGGCCAAGACTTGATGTGTCAAGACCTGTACAGGGTCTGATATTTTGCTCTATTTGCAAAGTAACATGCTAGCCTGTCAGTTTCACAGATGCTATCAGAAGACAAAACAGTCTTAGGTCAGAGACAAGAGACCTTTCTGTATATAGCACAGCAAGAAGATTGTGTGTCACATCGGCATTTGTTCCCCTTGACCCACAAGTCCACAAAAGGCTTGACCCAGATGGATGCTGCACCTTTAGTAGGTTTGTGTCACAGTTGTTAGATGAGGAAACTCCCAATCTTTTAAACAGTGTGCTGCAAACCTGGGCAAACTTTGGCTGGAGGAAGATATTGTTTTTATCACCCTTACCTGGAAAGAAATTTATTCTATGCCCAAGGAAGGTGACATTATCTGTATCTTCCAAGGTCATTTGCTACACAAATCTCTTGCAAGCATAATCCAGAATATAATCTGATCCAATGCTGCAGAAATACCAAAAAGCATGGTCTTCTACTACAGTATTACAAAAACATGTTCATTGACATTAAGGAATTCACAATATAGTAGATGTGAAAGGAGCACAAAAGGGAAATAAGCTAATAATGTCTTATTTTCTTAATTTTATGTAACTTTATGTTTTCTGAAAATTAAGACGCTCTTTTTTTTTTTTAAACTTTTTTTTCAACGTTTATTTATTTTTGGGACAGAGAGAGACAGCATGAACGGGGGAGGGGCAGAGAGAGAGGGAGACACAGAATCAGAAACAGGCTCCAGTCTCTGAGCCATCAGCCCAGAGCCTGACGCGGGGCTCGAACTCACGGACCGCGAGATTGTGACCTGGCTGAAGTCGGATGCTTAACCGACTGCGCCACCCAGGCGTCCCAAGACACTCTTAATATATATGTACTCAAAGTTGTCTCTTCATTTATGATTTCTTACTGTAGTTTTATTCTTAAAAGATTTTTTCTCTATATTATAGAGTTTAGAAACACTAATTTGGTTCTAGAATTTGGTAGAGATTTAGAATTGCCATAAAATTATCCATATAATTTGTGAATGTCAATTGAAAGACAAATTGACTCATGGAGTAGACACAAAGTTGGGGAGGGTAGCAGTTTCATTGGTAAAGGCTTGTAACTGTAATTAAAAATTAATGTCAACATGTAGGTGAATTGTATTTTCCAAATTAGAATAACTTAATGAGCCATTCTCCGATGCATAATAAACTTTGGAAAAGATGATGTAAAATTTATAAGAACCTGGATCAAATAAGTTAGGGATTGTATGTGAAGCTTATTGAATGGGATAAAAACTATATATTTATCATATCTTAAACAGTCAAAACAAAGAAAAATTATTGATATGTGTGGCTTTCAAAATCCTTTAAAGCTGTGTATTCTTTAAACTTTTGATTTAATGGAGGGATAAATAATGAAAAAAGTAAAAGAATAATTTAGGTTTACCCATTTTTATTGTTTTAATATCCCTTTCAGTATATTCAGCTAATGTCCTTAATTTGTTTTATTCAAGAATACAGATAGTCTTAGTACCAGACAGATAACCTTGTTTTTTACTATTGCCACATCCTTATGCCATAATTTTAACTTAGCTGAAAAAACATGAGAAATATATTTATAAAAAAAAACATTGATGCAAATCAATATGCATTAAAATATAAAAAGTATTCCAGGAAGCCAAAAAGTGGCTTCTAATCTTGCTTAAGTATAATTTTTAAAACCCTTCCAGTGTAACATAATAAAAAGATAAAAACATGCTACTTTGGTAGGAGCCATAAATCCATAAATATTTCTAAACAATAAACTCCTTATTTTGGAAAATTACAAATATATACAAATTTTGAGAGAACAGTGTAAGAATCCCCATTTATCTATCAATGACAATATCATTTTATCTATACATCTCTTTACTTTCCCTCCTGATTTGTCTCATATTAAATCTACATACCATTGTCTTTTATCCATAAATATTTCACAAGCATAGCTTTGTTATTTTAATAGAAACACTTAAAAATTTTAAGTGTTAATAAAGCAAAGAACAGGAATAAATGCAGTGGAAGTTGTTCAAATCAAGCATTCTTTAGAAATTATGCGGCAAACGTTAATCAGATAATGCATCTATGTACACAGTGAATAATTCATTAAAGTATATACAAAGAAACATTCGCCAAACCCGCAGACCTTAAAGAGCTTACAATCTATTTAAGCAAATAAAACCCAGACAAATGAATAATAAAGTAGGTTGAACTAGTGGTCTACACTACTTACCAAATAGAGTATTAAGGCAATCCATAATTAATTGAAATGATATATAATAAATTTGTGAGTTCAAAAGAGGAAGATGGTCTATTCAGTATTAAGGAGAAGGGGGAAAAAGCAAGCTACAACCAGGTAGTTTTGATAATGCATTACTTATCTTTCCGAAATAACTGCCAGCATTTTCATGAATATTAGCCATTAAATTCATCTAAATTCACATTTAACTCAGTTTCCTTTGTGGTTTGATGCTTCCATTGTTCTCATACAGTGCTCTACTGAGAGCACTCTCTCAAAAAAACCACTTATACAAGAATACCCATCTAGAGTTCTGCTTTTAGAAACCCTTACCTAAGAGCTAATATGGGAGAAGACCAGACAATGGATCTTAAGGATGGGTTTCTGGAGTTGTACCATTCTCCAAGTACTTGGTATAAGGAGTCCATCATGCTATATGCCAGTATTTCATCGGTAGGAAGAATATTGGTAATATCTGCCGTGCTGTAGTAGTGTAATTATTAGAATGTACATCTGCCTTAAACTGGGAAGATTCTTTTAAAATCTTTGATTCTACAGAGTTGGCCAATATGACCTTATTAGAAAATAACCACCCTTAGCTTAAAAAACTCTACAGAAGACTTAATTGAGGAAAGAGCCTCAAAAGTCACTTCTGACTTCCTCAGCATTTTCCCACCTTCCATCCATCCTATTAACTAAACAATAGTAAGGCCAGCATGGCTTGACTGAGGAGTTACAAAGCATGCTAAGAGAGATGAGGGAGTATAATCCAAAGGAGCTGCAGGCCATGGTTAACGTGCACTACAACAGTCTTTTGTGGTTCATTGATTACATCAGTCTATCTACCTGGAAAGCCCAATTACTGATCCTGCTAGTTCAGATGTGCATTTAAATCTGCGACTAATTATTTTGTTATTCAGTAGCTCATCCTTATTTTGCAGTAAACCCCTCCACCTACATTCCCTACAAGGAGGTCTTTCTGAAGAGCTCTGTCCAGCCCTTCCTACCAATGCTCAGCCAATTGAGAGATCGGGTTAGAAGCCAGCCAACTGGAATGGAAAGATCCTAAAGGCAGTAAAATGAAGGGAAGCTAAAGTGGTTAGTCAAGAAGAGGAAAGTCCTGTGGCAACTGGAGAGCAGACACTTTTCCCACCAGAGAGCAAGGTCCTGGAGAATTGAATCTTATGTGCAGTGAGTATTGGCTGCTCTGAGTTCCTAAAAATTGCTGTTCAACTCCACATCCTTACAGGATGTATATGATGCTTTCAACTTTTGTTTATTTAAAAAAAGACTATTTTTGGGGCGCCTGGGTGGCGCAGTCGGTTAAGCGTCGGACTTCAGCCAGGTCACGATCTCGCGGTCCGTGAGTTCGAGCCCCGCGTCGGGCTCTGGGCTGATGGCTCGGAGCCTGGAGCCTGTTTCCGATTCTGTGTCTCCCTCTCTCTCTGCCCCTCCCCCGTTCATGCTCCGTCTCTCTCTGTCCCAAAAATAAATAAAAGTTGAAAAAAAATAATAAAAGACTATTTTTTTTAATTTTTTTTTCAACTTTTTTTTTTTTTTTTTTTTTTTTTTTTTAAATTTTTGGGACAGAGAGAGACAGAGCATGAACGGGGGAGGGACAGAGAGAGAGGGAGACACAGAATCGGAAACAGGCTCCAGGCTCCGAGCCATCAGCCCAGAGCCCGACGAGGGGCTCGAACTCACGGACCGCGAGATCGTGACCTGGCTGAAGTCGGACGCTTAACCGACTGCGCCACCCAGGCGCCCCCAAAAAAAGACTATTTTTATAACAGTTTTAAGTTCATAGCAAAACTGTGTGGAAGGTACAAAGGTACTCAATACACATCTTTTACTCCTACCATGCATAGCTTCCCCCATTATCAGCATTCTGAACCAAAAGGGTACATTTGTTAAAATTGATCACCCAAGGTTTAAGTTTACATTACCACTCACTCTTTGTGTTACACATTCTATGAGTCTGGACAAAAGTATAATGACATGTATCCACCATTATAGTACCATACAGAATAGTTCCACTGCCCTAAAAGTCCTCTGTGCTCTGCCTATTCAACTGTCTCTCACCCCAAATCCTAACAACCTCTACTCTTTTTACTGTCTCCATAGTTTTGCCTTTTCCATAATGTTGTATAGTTGGAATCATACAGTATGTTGCCTTTCATACTGGATTCTTTCACTTAATATGCACTTAAGTTTTTCCATGTTTTTTTTTTTCATGGCTAGATAGCTCATTTCTTTTAGTGCTGAGTAATATTTTATTGTCTGGGTGTAATGCAGTTTGTCTGTGCACCTGTTGACGGACATCTTGGTTGTTCCAAAATTTTGGCAATGCTGAATAAATCTGCTATAAACAGCCGTGTGCAGGTTTTTGTGTAGACAGAGGTTCCAATTCACTTGGGTAGTTATCAAGGAGTATATATTCTTATACACTCAGCTTTATAGGAAACTGCCAATCTGTCTTCCTAAGTAATTGTCTCATTTTGCATCTTCACTAGCAATGAATGATTGTTCCACATCCTGGTCAGCATTTGGTATTGTCAGTGTTCAGATTTTGGCTATTCTAGTCAGTGCGTAGTGGTATCTCACTGTTTTGATTTGCATTTCCCTGCTGACATATGATTCAAAGCATCTTTTATTTCTTTAAATTTTTTTTTATGTTCATTTGTTTTTGAGAGAGAGAGACAGAGCGTGAGCAGGGGAGGGTTGGAGAGAAAAGGAGACACAGAATCTGAAGCAGGTGCCAGGCTCTGAGTTGTCAGCATAGAGCCCACCGCAGAGCTTGAACTCCCGAAGCATGAGATCATGACAGGAGCTGAAGTCGGATGCTTAACCAACTTAGCCACCCAGGCGCTCCTCAGAGCATCTTTTCATATACTTATTTGTCATCTCTGTATATTCTTTGTGAGGTGTCAAGGTCTTGCTCATTTTTAAACCAGATTGTTAGTTTCCTTATTGTTGAGTTTTAAGAATTCTTTGTGTATTTTGGATAATAGCTCTTTATTAGATATATCTTTTGTGAATATTTTTCCCAGTCTTTGACTTATCTTTCATTTTTTTGAGCGTTTGCAGAACAGACAATCTTAACTTTAATGAAGTCCAGCTTATCAATTCTTTCTTTCGTGTATTGTACCTTTGGTGTTGTATGTAAAAAGTCATTACCAAACCCAAGTTCACCTTGCTGCATGTTTTAATTTTGAAATATTGACTTCATTACTTGGAATGTCTCATGTATAAGAAGAACTTTAAATAATAATCTTATTTTTAATAGGATGTATTTTATTTTTTTACTGGAAGGAAGAAGAAATTGAGAATGCATGATGCCCTGGCATCTAAACATATAAAAATATTAGTTGTATCATTTACAATTAGTCAACCTAGCTGATAAATATTGTATTATAAATTTTTATTTAGGAAAAGTACTCTAAATGGAGGCAAAATAAAGTTTCTTGAAAGTGGGCATGATAGAGATGCAATTGATTTGAGAACATCTCTAGTTTGCTTTGAGCTTATAAGATACCTCATTATCTATAAAGTGATATTCTACTAAAAATGTTAGGTTCTGTAGAGAATATAAAATTGAAACTATCAACCATTTTAAATTTATGTTAAAATACAGCTTTGAAGAATATCGCTAACAATTATTTGAAAATAATAAGGCCATATTGAAAAAAAAATCTATTTTAGAAAAATGCCAGCCCCCGGGAGCCTGGGTGGCTCAGTCGGTTAAGCGTCTGACCTCGGCTCAGGTCATGATCTCACAGTCTGTGAGTTCAAATCCCATGTCGGGCTCTGTGCTGACAACTCAGAGCCTGGAGCCTGCTTCGGATTCTGTGTCTCCCTCTGTCTCTGAACCTCTCCTACTCGCATTCTCTCTCTCTCACTCTCTCTCTCTCTCTCTCAAAAATAAATAAACATTAAAAAAATTTTTAAAAGAAGAAAAGAAAAATACCAGCCCCATGATACTAGAAACAAGTAGCCAAGAAGTTGACTAAAGTAAACAAACATGGGCCAAAAATAATTATTCTATTTATTCAAAATTTGAATGTTCCGCTAATCAATGTTGGGAGGTGTATGTACATTTGTTGATGTGCATGTGTGTTTACCTTTAAAATATATACGCATATTTCTATCTTTTGGACACAAATTTATTTTTGAAAATAATTTTTGAAAAAGCACTAAAGTGTACATCCAATAAATATAATACAATCAAAATATTTGTCAAAAAATCAACGTTTAAGTATGATACAATTTAATTTATTGCTAGTTCTCCTTTTACTATCAAAAGTATCCTGATGTGGAAGATAAATTATTCAGTTACTTTACACATAAGAAACCATTGGTATCATCTGGATGTGAGCTGTTTTTATTCTTCATCGGTATTTGCTGCATATTGTCTCCATTTATTACTTTTTAAAAAATATACTGCTAAGTGTGGGATTGAGTTTTCAAATATCCAAATCACTGTATAGTCTGTGCTTCCTTATCTATGTTTTTTAAGCATTTCCTATAATATCCTGTAGATATGCCTAGGAATTTACTTGTCTAGTCTTTGTGTCTTACCTGGTTTGATGAGCCAAGCTTAGAATGTAATGTATCACTTTCTCCGAATTAGAACACAATTTTGTTATTACTTCTACTAATATTTTTTTATATCCACAGTAAGTCAAAATACACATATACTAATTAGAGTTAGTCCTCTCTTTAGTACGTTACGGTGTGCCAAAGCAGGAGGGTGAACAAACAGCAGAGATGAAGAGAATTAAGTTTCACTTCCCATGTAAATGCAAACCTCCTCTGATTGTGCTCAAGAAAATGGCTAAAAAACACAGTGAATTGATGCATATATTTCTCCTCCATCCTGATGAACTTCCTTTCCCAATGTAACCACATCAAGCACAACAAAAGCCATGGAGAAAAGAATGACTCTCTCTAGTTACTTCTGACCTCCTTCAATTGCCACATTGCCACGTCGTCGCATTCTGTCCACCCTCGCACCGGCCACATTTACAGTATTACCAAACAATTAGTAGGTAACATATTCTCTATAATTACCAATATTTTTATTAAAAACACTTCTTATCGATCCCCAAGGATATTGTATTATTTTTGATTTACCATAAACAATTCTTGGTTTTAATAAATCCAAATGTTCTCAGTTTAATGTCTAAATAATAGCCATGCGTTGAGAATGGACAATGTTTCCAATTAGGTAATTAGGTATTCCAATTAGGTAATAATAACAATACCAATGATACTTTCAGCATTGTGATAACCACATTGGATTTTTCACCATGAAATCTATTTTATACACTTTAAAAACTGAAAAATGAAAATGTGAGATTCTAATAATACTTTTATTAACATCTATGAGGAAATATAAACATCATGAAGAAATTTGGGGCCATGTTGACCTTTAAAAAAGTAGGATTCTGGGCGCCTGGGTGGCGCAGTCGGTTAAGTGTCCGACTTCAGCCAGGTCACGATCTCGTGGTCCGTGAGTTCAAACCCCGCGTCAGGCTCTGGGCTGATGGCTCAGAGCCTGGAGCCTGTTTCTGATTCTGTGTCTCCCTCTCTCTCTGCCCCTCCCCCGTTCATGCTCTGTCTCTCTTTGTCCCAAAAATAAATAAACGTTGAAAAAAAATTTTTTTTAAAAAGTAGGATTCTGTATTTAGTTGAAAGCAGTATTGAAATTTTGGGATGGTGGGGCGGTGGTTCATGGGGTCCGGAGCTGACAGTCAAAAAATAATACTTGAAGATGTCTTTGACGCAAAAAGGTGATTTTATTAAAGCATGGGGACAGGATTCATGGGCAGGAAGAGCTGCATTGGGTTTGTGACAGGTAACTCATTACATACCCTCAGGTTGGGAGGGGGTCGGGGATAGAGTAAGACTCTATGGTATTTTGGAAGCAAGGTTTCCAGGACCTTGAGGGACTAGCTGTTGCTAGGGAAACACCACTTATTACCATTTAATAAAACTCCAGTCATGAGACCCTTGAGAGGTACATAAGCTTGAAGCATGTATGATTGCCAGCATATATCTTGGAGCAGTTGAGGTAAAGGAATCCTCAAGGTTGGGATAATGTTAAGCTAAAGTTCTCTTTTGCCCGTAACAAAGTGTCATCATCGAGGCAGCTGAGCTCCAAAAGGGAGATCACTCTGCTGATTTCAAGGACTTGTCAATGGGCTGGGGGCAGTAAGGGAATTTTATTTTTCATTTGCCTTAGTTTCCCACAGCACCATGGCAAGCACTTAAACCCCTTTTCTTTGTTCTTGGGTAGCCAGTAATATCACACATATTCCACCTGGAGAGGCGGGGGTGTGTGCCAGCCTGTATTTTGCCCTCAGCTTGCCCAAAGCTCTGTCATCAGTATGAGCTAAACATTTACCTGCCATTAACTTTGAAAACTGTAGGAATTGCTTATAAGTCCCACTGATAAGAGAGGAGTGATGTCATGTGTAATAGTGGTGTAAGATTTGAAGTCAGGTTGTTCCAACTAAGCAACCACTGAAACGGGACGAATGATTGGAACAGACTGTTTTGAAACTCTGAACCCCAGCTAGACACAACTGGAGCATTCTGGATGAGGGAAAGACCACCATTCTTAGGTATGAGTGGTGCGCATGAACATGTCCTCCATCCCCATTTCCAGCCCTGCCTGGGCTATAGGCCGAGTGGTTCAAGTTTCTAGAGCAGCTGGCTAATGCTCCTTAGGCCACAGCAGCTTTCCCCTTTGGCATCCATGGGGAGATTTATTTTTTTTTAATTTTTAAATGGCTATTTATTTATTTTGAGAGAGAGAAAGCGTGCATGGGTGAGAGTGGGAGAGAGGCAGAGAGAGAAGGAGAGAGAGAATCCCAAGCAGGGGCTGGATCCCACAAACAGTGAGATCATGACCCGAACAGAAATCAAGAATCCAAAGTTAAACTGAGCCACCAGGCATCCCTTATGGGGAGACTTTAAGGGCCAGTGCATTTTTTTCTTGTTCCCCTTGGGGAGCCAGACATTTAAGAAATATCTGTCTCAGCTTACTAGCTGACCACAGAGATAATGAAACAATTTTCGGTATATCACACAAAGCAAGAATACAGACTTTTCAGAAATAGTTTAGAAAAGTCACAAGTGGACAGTACCAACCCTCAAGAGCAGAAATCAGCAATCTCTGAAGAAGAGAAGGGCCAGATTTCCAGAGTTACTACCTTAAAGTATCTTTAACAAATGGTGCTGGGTAAACTGAATCATGTACATGCAAAATAATGGAGTTGGACCTTTGCCTTACATTATAAAATTAACCCAAAATGAACCAAAGACCCAAAGAGAATGAAAACTATAAAATTCACGGGAAAAAGATCTTCCACAGGAAAAAAAATTTTCATGACATTGCATTTGGCAACAGTTTTGGCTATGATACCGAGCATATCCGAAAAATGAAAATCGATCATTGGACTTTATCAAAATCAAAAAAACTTTTGAGCATTAGAGGGCATTATCAATAGAGTAAAAACGCAATTCAAAGAATGGGAGGAAATGTTTACAGATCATATATCTGATCAGGGATTAATTACCAGAAAATATAAAGAACTCATAAAACTAAACAACAAGAACACCCAAACAGCCCAACTGTGAAATGGACAAGGGATTTGAAAAAATATTTTTCCAAAGAAGAATTAAAAACTGGCAATAAGCACATGAGTATGCAAAGAAATGCTCAACATTATTGGTCATTAGGAAGATACAAGTCAAAATCATAATGAGATAACACTTAACTAACCCCACTATGATGGCTATAATTTTAAAAAGTTACTAGTTGGAATATAAAATGTTGCCGCTTCTATGGAAAAGGTTGACAGTTCCTCACAAAAGTTAAATGTAGAATTACTGCATGACCCATCAATTCAACTTCTAGACATATACTCAAAAAAATTGAAAACAGAGTCAAACTGATACTTACGCATCACTGTTCATAGCAGTGTTATTCAAAATAGCCAAAAGGTGGGAACCATCCAAGTGTCCATCAAAAGATGAATATACAGGGGCCTGTGGGTGGCTCAGCTGGTTAAGCTTCCAACTTCGGCTCAGGTCATGATCAGGTCATGATCTCACAGTTCCTGAGTTTAAGCCCCATGTCGGGCTCTGTGCTGACAGCTCAGAGCTTGGAGCCTGCTTCGGATTCTGTGTCTCCCTCTTTCTCTGCTCCTCTCCCACTTGCTCTCTCTCTTTCTCTCTCAAAAATAAATAAAAACCATGAAAATTTTTAAAAATTTAAAAAAGATGAATGTATAAATAATTGTGGTGTATACATATAATAAAATGTTATTCACCCATAACAAGGGATGAATTCTGATACCTGCTACAACATGATGAACCTGACAACATTATGTTAAGTGAAATGAGCCAGATACAAAAGGACAAATATTATATTATTCCACTTACATTAGTTATCTCAAACTGGAAAATTCACAGAAACAGAAGGTAGAAGGTCATCAGAGGCTATGAGGGTAGAATATGGGATATCAATGCTTAATGCTTACAGAGTTTCTGTTTCTGGTGATGAACAGGTTTTGGTGATGCTTATACTACACTGTGGCTGCACTTAATGTTACTGAACTGTGCACTTAAAAATGGTTCAAATAATAATCTTCATGTTATTTATATTTTACCACAGTAACAACTAACTGATAAAGTTTATATTTGGCATATGATTAGGCATACAGATTTTATGAAGCAAATTATTACTTTTAAAAAATAATATTTAGTAACATGAGAGAGCCTCAGGGTTCTTTGCTACAGTGATTATACCCAAGGATTTTCAATTATTTAAGAATAGTTGATAATACAAGCCTGCTGATATCTTGTACATTAAAATAGTAAAAAAAAAACCCACATAAAATATTATTTTGAACCATTTGATAAAAGCACTTTGAGAATATCAACCTGAGATCTATATGTCTGCCTTACAAGTGGAAGGAAAATCAAAATAATGATATCCAAGAGTGACTTCTCAAATGACCTCAGAGCATTAGTAATATAATCTTCATATAGATGTAGAAATAAATCTTTAGAAATTGATATTATTCAAAAATAATTATTTCCTGCCTTAGAGTTGAGCTTATAATATAAAAAATCCATAGAAAAATTTAACTTTAAGCATTAGTGGCTTGATTTTTCTCATTATATTTTACAATCCAGTATATTCTCAAGATAATCAGTTTGTATAAAGAAATGTCTCCCTGATACTTTTCACCACTTTAATTCTTCACCATCAGTCTATAGTCATTAAAATATATTATTTCAAACTTTATGTTTTAAAATATATTTGAGAGATGAATATTACCTACCAGGCATAAAATACTGCTGTATAATAATATAGACCTGGAAATCTTAATTTCTACTGAATTTAGTTGTAACAGGGCAGTTTTATCTCTTTCCTTCTACGATATGTCATCCTAATCTTCAAAAAGTGGGAGAAACAATATAGACTTAATTTAACAAACCAAATACATTTCACTTCATTTCAATTTCATGAAGCCATTTAATTTCTTGAGTTTTAAAATTTCTTTTAATGAATGAGACTTTAAAGTGATCATTATAAAGTCTTTCATATTACATTTAAATTCTTTGTTAAAGAATCTAAAGGTTTTTCTTAAGATTATTTATTTATTTATTTTGAGACAGAGAAAGAGGGAGAGAGAGAGAGAGAGAGTATGAGCAGGGGAGGGGCAGAGAGAGAGAGAGAGAGGGAGAATGAGAGAATTCCAAGCAGGTTCTACACTGTCACCACGGAGCCTGACGTGGGGCTCAATCTCACAAAACCTGTGATTATGACCCGAGCCCAAATCGAGTTGGACACTTAACCAACTGAGACACCCAGGGACTCCCCCACCTTTTAAAATTAGCAAATGATTTGCTTTCCTACCGTGGCAGGCAAAATTTTGGAATGGTACCCCAAAAATGTCCTGCTGTAATCCTCAGAACCTGTAAAGAAAATGAGATTGTGTTATTTTGAATGGCAAATTGATCTTAAGGACAATTATGCAGGTAGGTCTGGTTTAACGACATGAGTCCTTTTGAAAGCAGGGAGCCTATCAAGTTGATGGTAAAGGGGAAGTCAGAGAGATTCCAAGGGGGAGAAGGACTCCATACGCCCTTCCTGGTTTGAAGATGGAAGAGGTCACATAAGAAGGAATGAGGCGCAGTTAGAAGCCCCTGGTTGAGAGCCAGCAAGGAAACAGATTTCAGACCTTCTCCTGCTAAAACTGGATTCTGCTAATAGCATAACTGATCTTGAAGTGCGTTCTTGCCTGCAGATCCCAGATAAGGGCCTATCCTTGATTTGGGCCTTGTGAAACCCTGAGCAAAACAAAAACAAAAACAAAAACAAAAACAAAAACAAACAAAAACAAACACCCAGCTAAACTCACCTGAATATTTGAGCTAGACATCTGTAAGATAATAAATGGACATTTTTTTTTAACTGCTAAGTTTGTGGAAACTTATTACACAGCAATAGAAAATTAATATGCATACTTCTGAAAGCCATACATGATTTTGCTTTTGTGATTTTAAACTTTTAGGTCATCCAAAGGGCAAAAGATGCATGCCCCACTAGGTCTAAGAAATAAGGTAAATGGAATTGCCCTCTGAAATTAAAATTTTGAAATCAAGAGGAATATGCCCAAGTTACCTTAAAACAATGGGTTATAAACTTTTGGATACAATGTGAATTTAATAAAACTATCAAATACTTAGAGGAAAAAAAATGATTTGCATATATAGACACAAAAGTTTGTGTGGAATATCAAAATTGATATTCAGATCCTCTCTCTGAAATGATAATTGCAGTGTGCCTAGGTTGCTCAGTCATTAAGCATCTTACTTTGGCTCTGGTCATGATCTCACAGTTGGTGAGTTGAAGTCCCACATCGGGTGAGCATGTGCCCCGCTTTGGCCCCCTTCTCTCTCTCTCTCTCTCTCTCTCTCTCTCTCTTCCTTCTCTTTTTCTGCTCCTCCTGGGATTCTATCTCTCTCTCTCTGCCCCTTGCTCACCTGCACCCTCTCTCTCTCTCTCAAAAATAAAATAAAATAAAATAAAATAAAATAAAATAAAATAAAATAATAAAATAAAATAAAATAAAATAAAATAAAATAAAATAAAATATTGCAGAACATGCAGAACAAGATTGTAAAGTGGTTTCATGTACCAACCTAATCAGAAAGAATTAAATCATTTATAATAGTAGGTAGATAAAGTCCACACACATTTTAAGGGTTCACAGAACAAATAAAAGCAGTGCCTACTTGGTCATTGTCCAAAAGCAGGTGTCCCTGCAAGCTGATATAAGTATCTGGCAAACTTTGCTATTGTTTCCAACTGTTAGAGCCTCTTGGATTCTTATATGTGATTTGTTAAATCATCTCTTCTTCTCTTGATTCGAGACTCTAAAAACAAATATCTGATCCTCTGTTTTCCAGTGTAGCTTACCTAAATTAAGTATAAGCTAGTCAGACTGCCTCACCTATCTAATATCCCTGAGAGTCACATGCCTCATATAATAATTGAACTGTCCTGCAAATTTACTACCAAGTGTTTCTTAGCTCAACCAACAAAAATTACCAATACTTAGCTGAAACAACTCTGGGGTGGTGATGAGACTGAGGTTTTTGTCTCACAAGTTGAATGTCAACCTGAACAATGATTGTTCGCTAAGACACAAGTATGAATACCAAGGGGGTCTCCTCTACATGACACTGATTTTGTGTGTGTGTGTATCGTAATTGAACTTTTGCAAATTTAGAGCAAATAATAACTACAAAATCAGGGGCTCCTGGGTGGCTCAATCGGTTGAGCGTCGGACTTCGGCTCAGTCATGATCTCATGGCTCCTGAGTTCGAGCCCCGTGTCGGGCTCTGTGCTGACATCTCAGAACCTGGAGCCTGCTTCCAATTCTGTCTCCCTCTTTCTCTGCCCCTAACCCACTCGCATTCTGTGTCTCTCTCAAAAATAAGCATTAAAAAAATTACAAATTTTGGTGTTAAAAGGAATATTTTTTTTATTTGGCATTAACATTAAATTAAATTTTACTATATAGCACACTGTAGCTAAGATTAAAAAGGCCGGGAATAAATTCATGTTTAGAATGGCCACATTCAAGGGGACTGATTTAAAAGGTGAACTTCACTTATAACTTTGCCTAAACAATTTATGTTCTTTCTTTTGACACCACTGGAAATCTTTCAATTTACCACCTGCACACACTGAGAACTCATTAGAAAATTAATGTGCACTCTACTGTTTCTCTCTGTCCCCCCAAGCTACCTCTAATGCTTACTCTTCAATCCCTTACTCTTTTCTTTCTAAAAAGTTTATAATTATGAAAAGTAAGATTTATCTTGTATGTTTGAATAAATTATTCCAAGTGCCTAATAAGTCAATATCTAACTAAATCTGGGGCTTTGAGAATCTAAATTTGTAAACTAAATTTCTCCAAGGATAGAATCCCAGTTGAGTTTGCACTAATTTGCATTTTTAGTATACAGCATTATTCATATTAGTTTAAATAGGGGTGTAATATAAGGCTATAAAATATTTCACTAGGAAATATTTTTATTGTATTATTTCTAGGAATAATAACACACACTGTGGTGTTTATTTTCCATGATTTCATATTTTAAAATGTTAATAAGTCCTTTTTTCAGATGCATGCTATGAATTTCTCTTAGTGTATTTTCCTTATTGTTTCTTATGATCTTTTGAAGGGTGGAAGTTCTAAATTTTGATGATGTCTAATTCATCATTTTTTTTTTGTCTTTTATGGTTTGTGTTTTTTGTATTCTACCCTAAGAAATTTTTGCTTAACTTGAGGTCATAATGATATTCTTCTATCTTTTTTTTCCAGAATTTAAACATTTTTTATCTTTTGTGCTTAAGTGTATGATACAGTTTTTATTTAATATCTGTATATGATGTAACTTCTGTATCTTCATTTTTTTCTATATATGTGTACTATACTAATAATCAAGAACAATATAGCAACTGCTTTTCTGTGAGTGAAAAATTTTGTGTAAAAAACAGATCATTTTCAAATTACCATGTCAAAAGTACCTCAAAATGGTTAAGACACAGAACTTCCCTAAATGTATTTAGCAGTGCACTTCTATCGTAGAGTATGTTTTGCAAATACTTTGAACAGCAGTACATTTAAATCCTAATAGATACAATTTATTTGGTGAACATAATTCATGCAGGTTTGTAAGAAATGTAAAATTTGTAGACAGAACTTTGTAAGGAGTTATTTCCAAAACAGAGGGAGATATTTTATTGTAGATAAGGAAGTGGTGAAGTATCCTTCTAATGAGCATACTTCAATCTTCTTCCAATTAGAGGCTTATCAGGGAAATTCCCAATAGATATGCTTACCACGACAGTAATCAGTCCACTTACTAACATTTTGAAGGTGAAATAACTGTTGAATTTCATTGATAACATCCAGCTATATTTCTACTAAAATCATATAGGGTAGTGAAGGTTTTCATGTTATTTTGATCCCCAAATAACCTGCTTCACTGGTCCCATAATTCTTTTTAGGAAATGGTTACTGTGTCAGTCAGTGTTCCCTAGAAAAAGAAAACAAATAGAATATTGATAGATGATAGATGATAGAGAGATAAATAGATAGATAATAGATAATAGATAGATGATGATGATGATAGATGGATAGATAGATAGATAATGCAAAGAGCTCTCATCACAAGGAAATTTCTTTTTTCTTTCTGGCTTTTTCTCCTTATTGTGTCTATATCAGATGATGGATGCTACCTAAACTTATTGAGATCATCATTTCATAATATATGTAGGTCATACTGTTGTGCCATGCACTTTACACTTATATAGTGACATATGTCATTTATAGCTCAATAAATCAGGTAAAAAAAAAAAGATTCTGTCCAAGAAGGAAGAGACCAAGATATAGAGCTCTACTTCTCTTGTCTGTACATAAAGGTCTTGGCAGTTATATAAATCAGTCATTCAATAAAACAAGTCTTTACCTGCCAAAAGAAAAGAAAAGAAACAGAATAAGACTCATGGAGTATTTTAAAAACTTAAAAACTAGATATTAACAATACTTTACATTAATTAATCACGCCATACAAATTTTATTCATTTTAACGATAGCTAATGGCAATTATTTTCCTTTAGAAATAAAAATCTAGGTTCTGAATTTCTTTTCTCCTTTTGGAAATGAAAACTTATTAAAAACATTAAGATATCACTCTTAAACTAGGTTTACCTTAAGTTGGTTTATCAAGGTCTTAATCATCATTGGAATTTGTTAAACATCATAAAATCAGAAGGTTTTTTTTTATTATAAATATGGTAATCTAAAAGGCACAATAATTGAGCTTTAATTTCAAAGGACAAATCAACTCATAGTTCCTGAACTTAGAATATTTTATCAATTTTATACTGCATTATTTCTTGTGTTCTAAAATACATATTAGGGAAGTCCAGACTACTTTTAATGGCTTTTCTTGCTGATAGCTTTATTTAAAGCTCACCATAAGCAAAGTGAGGCAAAAGTTTAATTGAATCAATAGACTACATTTTTTTGTTTCCCAATCTAATCCTCTGTTGCCTCTCCAAGGCATATTCCTGTTCAGACACTCCAGCCAAATAGAACTAAGCTTCCATGCCACTCCTAAAGGCCATAATAAATACATAGTCGCCTACATACAGTATATCTAACAGATACAATAGGGAACATATGATTTCAATGGAAAATCAAGACATTTAATTTGGCAAAGTTTTGGGGAGCATTTAAAGGTTTCAGATTCCAAAAGGATAATGTCTTTGTCTTTCAATGATTCTTAGGGAAGATAAGAAACAAGGGTAAAGGTGCATTGTTTGTGTGCTCTGTGGAAAGGGAGAAATAACATTTTCAATCGTATGACATAGTGTCTGGTACATGGCAACTGTTTAGTACATGATTAGATAACGATCAAATTGCACCCCATATGTCATTAGAGATGGTCATGATATTTAGCTTTGGTCAGTCGTGGAGAAGAGATTTTGGTCAAGTTTGTTGTTATGTCTTTAGGTTTTCACTGTTGTCACGAAGGAGGAGACAAACACTCCCCAGTATACACAGCTAATAATTGCAAAAGCAAGAATTAAAATCCAGATAATCAACCCCTGGAGACATTGCTCCTAACCACCATGTCCCAAATTTGGTGTCGGTGGTTTAATGGCAGATGATTACTCCTCTTGACAATTATCGTAGCTATATTCTCTCCTCTGACAGTCTGATTTGAATTAGACAGATGTTAAAAAAAAATTCAATGGTGAATTATTTTTGGAAAAGAAATCTTTATAAACTTCAGTTTTAAATAAGTACTTGGAAATCCGTCATCACCACTGTGAAGATAGGATTTGTGCTCCTATTAAAATCTCCTAACAGGGAAGTATTACAAAGTAGGATTCATGGAGGTGTAATGTAATTAGCAGACACATAATGTTTAACTCTAAACTGAAAAATTCCTATGTTTCACAAAGTGAAAATATATTTAAACATTTGCATAAATATTTTTGTTTTTCTCAAGTGTGAGACTTTTCTCAACCTTGCAAATAAATGTTGGTGCATTTTGCTGAAAACTTAAAAGGAAAATGCATTAAGTTTGATGAACTTATCCTGTTAACCCCAAGTAAAGGAAAATTAGAAAGCCTATTCCAGGGACAATAATGGTTTAAACTATATCAATAAGAAAAGGTTCCTTTTTAATTGGAAAGTTGGATATTCAATTAATGAAATTAGAGCTTTCTTATGTTACACATTTCATTTAAAGCACACTGATATAGTTGAATTTTTGCCAAGAATAAGAGTTTTTGATAACTATGGCTATTGCCTATAGATTATAGCAGAATCCAGCTGAGAAGTATTACAGCTATAACTATTGTGCCATACAGAAGTTTTTATGTTTCACTTCTAGCTTTTAAGTTTGTGGAAGTAAATATTACCTTTGGGAATTATTATGGGTATCATTTTAATGACACTAGACAAATTTAGACCATGGCTTAAAGGGGTCAAAACAGCCAATAAACTAATTCTATATAGAATAAAAATTGAGGGGCGCCTGGGTGACTCAGTCGGTTGAGCAGCCGACTTCGGCTCAGGTCATGATCTCGCGGTCCGTGAGTTCGAGCCCCGCGTTGGGCTCTGTGCTGACAGCTCAGAGCCTGGAGCCTGTTTCAGATTCTGTGTCTCCCTCTCTCTGACCCTCCCCTGTTCATGCCCTGTCTCTCTCTGTCTCAAAAATAAATAAATGTTAAAAAAAATATAGAATAAAAATTGATTTTTTAAATTAAATTAATTGTAGAGACTAGTGAGGCCCTCATGGTCCTGTTGTTATCATTCTTGCCTTCCATTATGAATAGTTGTTGTCATGATCTATCAATTGTAAAGTATTTTTAGTATCATCTCTATTATTGATGGAATTGTGTTTTTTCAAAATTTGTATGTTGGAGCCTTAACCAGCAACATGACTATATTTGGAGATAGGGCCTTTAAGGAGGTAATTAAGGTCAAATAAAGTCACAAGGGTGGAACACTAATTGAACAAGACAAGTATCTTTACAAGATGAGAAAGCAACACAAGAGATCTCTCTCCCTTTATGCACACAAAGAAAAAGCCATGTGAGGACACAGCAAGAAGATGTCCATCTAGCCAAGAAGAGAGATCTTACCAGAAACCAACCTGGCCAGCACCCTGATCTTGAACTTCTGGGCTCCACCACTGTGAGAAAGTAAATTTTTGTTGTTTAAGCCATCCAGTCTATGTATCGTATTGCGACAGTCTACCAGACTACTAAAAATTCTGAATTAATCTAAGAAAATGAAATGTTATTTTGTCAAAGGATTTCTAATCTGGGTTGGAACTGATCTCATTAAAAATGCTAGGTATTTTGCTCACACACAATACTAAAAGGCTTAACTAATTATGAACTTAAGTTATTTAAGAGTCTTGGAATTATTTATTCTTCTGATGTTGCTGATGTAATCATGGACTTTTGGAAACTAAACTTAAGGAAAGAAACATCTCATAGAAACTTGAGAAAACTATCATGAACAAATCAAAAGTATAACCCATATTGATCTCCCAAACTAAATTCTGATTCTCTTGACACCACAAACTCCCACCTTCCAAACCAGTGAAATAAACTTAAAATGGCTAAGAAAGGAAATCCTTACGGGTAAAAATAAGCCAGGAAATGGCAACACTAAGGCAGAAGGGAGTGCGAGGTAGAAGGAGCTGAGGTACTACTAAATTTAATTGTTAGTAAAGGAGACAGTTTGGGATGATTATGTTTGAATGAGCTCAAATCTTTGATTTCTTTTCTCTTTATTTTTTGAACTCCAAGAGCTGGTCCATTTTTTTTTTCTTTCAACCCTAAGAGCCGGGCCATTCACATCTTTTATTACTCCCATCAGCCATCCAGAGCTTCTGCCAGAATGTCTGCTACCTAGAGCCCAGGGGAATGTGTCCCAATTTGCCACAGCCCAGGCAAGCAAGCCAACAGTAGTTCACAACTAATTTGTTTCCCAGTCAAAATGCTTAAACCATATATTTTAGGGCACCAACAAGAAAACCTAGGAAATAGAAACTCAGAAAATGTCAAGTGGGAATGATTATTTAACTTCTCACTCTATTAGTATCTGCATTATATTTATCTTAAATATTCCCATGTCTTTATACCTACCTCTTTTTATAGAATCCATCATTAAATTATGATTTGTCATTATCAAAAGTGGATCCCTGGATCTATTTCTGTTCATTTTTACACAATGTCAAAAGTGACCTTCATTATTTTTTTCAAGGCCAGGAGACTCTAGTTCACATGTGGAATTTTCCAAAATATTTTTTTCCCTTCATTTTTAAGAAAAAAAGTTTACACTCCAAGTTCTCAAGTTGTTTTTAAGAACACAAGTATCGGGGTGCCTGGGTGGCGCAGTCGGTTAAGCGTCCGACTTCAGCCAGGTCACGATCTCGCGGTCTGTGAGTTCGAGCCCCGCGTCAGGCTCTGGGCTGATGGCTCGGAGCCTGGAGCCTGTTTCCGATTCTGTGTCTCCCTCTCTCTCTCTCTGCCCCTCCCCCGTTCATGCTCTGTCTCTCTCTGTCCCAAAAATAAATAAAAAAAAAAAAAAAAAAAAAAAAAGAACACAAGTATCTATTTCCATCACTCTATTATTACAAACAGAAAAAATACTTTCAGCTTTTGATTATCCGAGGGTGTTTTTCATTGGAATCCTTGTAGTATCATTGATATTTTTAATTTACTACTGGCTGCTAATTTTCATAAAGCATGCATCATGTTAAAATAAAGATTTAATGGAATGCTTATGACCATTCCAAAGACTTAGATAATTTGAACTCATTGTATTTGATACCTGTTTGTCATTGTGTTAGGTGTTGGGATAATAGTAGAAATGGTATAGATGTGTAAAGGTGAAAAATAAACCTAGTAAAAAGATGTTCTTTGCATAATTGTTCATAAAGTAAAAAATTGGAGATAATCTTAATTTCTTTCCATATGGAATTATTATTTTATAACCAGAGTAGAAAAAATAAGGCAGTGCTTTAAAAAATTATAAAACTCTATGACTTTAAATCAAAGATTTAAAAACACATTAACAGGGGCGCCTGCATGGCTCAGTCAGTTGGGTGTCCAACTTCAGCTCAGGTCATGATCTCAGTTCGTGGGTTCAAGCCCCGCATCAGGCTTTGTGCTGACAGCTCAGAGCCTGGAGCCTGCTTCGGATTCTGTGTCTCCCTCTCTCTCTGTCCCTTCCCTGCTCAGGCTCTGTCTCTCTCTCTCTCTCTCTCTCTCTCTCTCTCTCTGTCTCTCTCTCTCAGAAATAGATAAACATTAAAAAAAATTGAAAACATATTAAGTGACAAAATAAAATTGAACATTTTTTTATGTCTTATCCTATTTATGGGAGAAAATTTGACAAACCAAAATGTGTATATGTATGTGTGCATATGTATGTGTGTGGGCATGTATGAATATACACATATGATTATAAATGTATAGAAAATATTATTGCTATATTAATATTAGAAAATATTATTGCTATAATACTTCATGTAACTAGGAAAGAATTTTAAAAATAATAATTAGTATGAGGAATATAACATAATCTCATGTCTCCAACAAAGTAAAAAACAAAAAAGAGAATTGAGTTGGAAGAATACATTTATAGCTTGATACACTAAATATATAATCATATGTATGCATTTATATATGTTAATCATTATATTTAAAATAATGCTAAATATGTATGCATAATCTTAATATATAGTTTAGAAACTATTAAATTCTACAACATTGTAATGGTCTGTATTACTGTTACCAATAATTTCTGCACAGATTTCTTATTGACACATATTAACAGAGGGAATAGTTGCTGCTTGATAGCAATAAAATCTGAGAAGTATGTAATACAAAACAAACAACTAATTAGTGCAATAAAGAAAATTGCTTATACACTTAACATTAATTAATTGGGCAATTGCTAAGGAATTACTATTTATACAGAGTTAGCATAGATATAGTTCTGTTAGGAAATCAAAATCAAAATGTGATAGATATATTTATCATTTTCTTATAGTCTTATTGGTGTCAAAACAACAACAGCAACAAAATCTAAAAAACCTAGAAACTTAGTTAATTGAAAAGCTGTTGCAATGTAATGTTACATAATGGGCTGCTTGCCACTTATTTGAAAATCTTTTTACGGAACTCCCAAGCAACTGGTCAAGTTCTGGTTATTTTTAAAAATTATCCTTGGTTATTATAGCCCCATCTTGGTTATATATTAGAACAGAGAAAATTCACAATACTCATGTTCTCCTTGACCTACCTACATTTTATGAAGCAGGTTTGGTGCACACTTCCTTGATTATCACAAAACAAGTGAATCAATAGATCTTCACATAATTGTACACCTATTGTGTACACCTTAGGAATAAAATAAAATTAGTGACTATTTGATGCATAAGGTTGTCCCATTAAATTTTATGAAGAGAAATAAAAATACTCATAAATTTTTATCATGCTAATGATAAATTGACAATAAACAAAACAAATACAAACAGCAGAAAGAAAAACAAAGGTTTTTTTCTTCTAACTACATGGTGAAAATATTTACTTACTCAGGCTTCTGAGATCTTCCCCCAGGAGTCTCTTCTTCCTGGAGATACTTTTTCACACATTCACCTTCACCAAAATTCTCTTACTAGGCCTGTTCTGCTTCAATATTAAAATCCTTCCTTTATAATCTCTTTCATGCTTCAAACTTTCATTTTTACCTTTATTAAGTTAATCATTTATCAGTATATTTGTGTTTTTGTTTAATCTCTGGAAATCCTGGACAATGTCAATTTTGCATTTTCAATACAGAATTATCTCCCCTCCAAAGAAGCTCCATATCCAGATTTCTTCATTTCCAGTAGTAATGTCACTCTTTTCTCAAAAAAATATGTTAGATTTATCTTTTAATCATACCTCTCCCTCATGCTTCTGACCTTCCAAACTGAACTTGTTATACAATTGGATATATCTTGTTTATTAAGTTACATATTATTTATTTATTTACTATGCCTGCAGTCTTTTTTATAAAGAGCAATTTCAAATAACAATGTACTCATTTGTCTATCCACTTCGTTCAGGAGTTTTTTTCCTTTTCTACCCAAATTCTCTTATTACCTCCAGAATTTTTTTCTTTTAATTTATTTTTTATTTCTTATTTTCTAGTGTGTGCTTTAACTTCATCTCATCCCTACAGTTATGGTCCTTATAGAGATAATTTTGTAGCTATGCAATAGCTTAATCACTGGCTACTGGCTGTGCTACTGTGTATTCTAGAAATTTTGAAGATTGACTATAACACTCACCTACTCAAACATCTCTAGTCTTCCCTTTACTGACCTAAAACTGCACTTGTCATTATTGACATTCATCTCCCCACTGTACAACCAGAATGTTCACTAAACGGTAATCCGAATGATCTGTTTATAAATCTTTCAAACTCCTACACATTTTGTTTAATTCATTGGAAAAGACAGATGAACATGTTTATTATGTTAAATGACACTCCTTGTCATCATATCCAGTTTTATATTAAAATGTTATTGAGGGCTGGGATGAATTTTTATTCAACTCTGTATTCTCTCAATGACTTTATTAAGAATAACAATTAATATAAAAATATATTGACTATGTACTAACATAAAATGTCTATGGGATTTAAAATTACAGGAAAGATAAAGTTGCTAAGGCAAGTTGAACATTTTTCTGGAGAAATACTTTGCAAGTCATGACATTTGAAAATTACATAGAGATGAGTCTGTATGGATATAAAGAGAACAGCTTATAAGTGGTAGAACCAGAATTGATTCCTGGTCCAGTGTTTGCCAGTACAACACAGTTGGCCCTAACTTCCCACTTTTTGGTCCTCTGATATAACTTCAGTGACCACAGTTTATAAATACAGCATAACCAAAAAGGGTATTGTTGAAGCAATGTTTTAAATGCTACCTTGATTAAGGAGCACCTGGGTGGCTCCATCAGTTGAGCATTAGACTTAAGCTTAGGTTATAATCTTGCAGTTTACAAGTTTGAGCCTGGCATCAGGCTCTGTGCTGACAGCTCCGAGCCTGGAGCCTGCTTTGGATTCTGTGTCTCCCTCTCTCTCTCTGCCCCTCTCCCGCTCATACTCTGTCTCTCTCTCTCTCTCAAAAATAAATAAACCCTAAAAAAAAAAAAAATTTTAATGCTACCTTGATTGAGCCCATGCAACCATAACATATATCTTCTTTAATCTATCCTAACTCAAAAATGCTATAGAATTGTTTGAAATAAAAGAAATTGTTTAGAGAGAAACTATGATCTCCAACCTGTGCCAAAATTGGCTTGTGTAGTGCAGAGTAGGAAATAATTAAAAAAGAACATTCTACTGGAAATTGTATTCACTTATTCCAAAACACTTAACACAAAGCCAGGGGAAGCAATGGCATGGGCCTCCGCTTCTGCTCACATCCAACACATAAAGTGTTAAGTAATGATTTCTACTCATAAATCTTCCTAACCTGCTGAAGCTGATTCAAGATATTAAGAAGGCTTTACTCTTTTTCTTTCTCAGCAATGTCTCTGCAGCAGTTCTGGATCATGAACCTCGATTGTTAGAAACCATAAAAATAAAAAGACAAAATATCCATTTCAGTTTAGACAGTTTTGTGGAAGACCAGGTGGCTGATAAAAAGCCCCAGTCCTTGGTGTGGAGGCAAAGACAGCAGTTGAAGAGCAAAGAGCACCCTTTCCTGTGGAGTTTAAATTAAATTCAGATTTGTTTCAGCAGGGCCTTAATGGAATCTGTGTGATTGGGACGCTTTGGCTTAGCCGGTATCTCCACATGCTTTTGCTCTAGCGAAGCCTATTTAGTCCATTTTGTACACTCAGGAAAACAGTACTAGGGATAACCAACTGCTGTATATATTAATTGCATGGTCATTTGTGATCTTGGGCTAGAGTTCTTAAAAGTGCAGATTATAAGAAAAATACAGCATTAGTAATCCTATAGTTGCTTTTTCTATTAATTGCCAGTATTTAGTCTTCAGTATTTTACTTTTTCAGTCACAACTGCCAATCTTACTGCCTCGTATCCAGCTAAATCTCCACTGCTTGAAGAAGCTCCTTCTGTCAGTAATTATGGAAAGTTCTGCCTCTGGAAGAACTGCCACGGCAAAGCAGATAGAACCGCCACTATTAACAGAGTGGTATTTTACTGGCAGTGACTTTTAATAGATGTTTCTTCTTGTCACCACAGAGAAGGGAATCAAAGTAAAAGAGGGATGAAAATTTGACAGATAAGAAATCAGGTAAGCTGGGTTTTTTGTTTTTTTTTTTAACTCCTGTATTTTTCTTCCTTTTACAATAACTCTTCATATATTTCTCTTTTCTCTGTTTGGTATGAATTGAAAGCTGTCAGCTTTGTAGAAGCACCAAATGCAGACTACAGTAGGCCTCCCTATCAATTAATGTGATTGTACTGTAAAACTTGGTCATGTGATGCCTTTAGGCTGCAGTTTAGGGATGGGCTTGATTCCACTACCTGTATCCTCTGGTATGTTTTGAGCAACCCAATACAGACAGGAACCAGTATGCAGGCAAGGGTATTTAATCCAGTGATGTGTACGTACACTTTGTGGGTCATGAAACACTAAATACAAGGTTATCCCATTCTTACCTGGAAAACTTTTAAGTTACAAAGGCTTTGTAGTTTGGGTGGCTTATCACAAGATGCCCTGGATATTGCACAATGGAAGAGAAGTAATGTGATGTTTATTTTATATTTGATGTAAATAACGATCTTAGTGGGGGCTTTGGGTGACTTAGTCAGTTGAGCGTCGAACTTTGGCTCAGGTCATGATCTCACAGTTCATGAGGTCAAGCCCCGCGTTGGGCTCTGTGCTTACAGCTCAGAGCCTAGAGCCTGCTTAGGATTCTGTCTCTGTCTCTCTTGGCCCCTACCCTGTTCACACTCTCTCTCACAGTCAAAATTTAAGAAAAAAAAAAATCTTAGAATAGGTGTGTTTATGGTCAATTTAGTGGTCATTCAATTGTATCATCTTGGATGAAACATGAAGGACATTACAGTGAGTACAATAAAAAAATTTAAATCAAAATGAAAAAATTCCTAACTGATTAATAATTGGGAGACTTAATATTAATAACTGATATTTATTGAAATTGGTTTCACCATTTACAGTATTTCTATCTTCAGAAATAATGGCCTCCACTCTAGGTGAAACTGTCTGGAGGCATCGGAAGAATCCCTTCTGAATAATTTTATTACTCATAATCTGTCTCTGTTGATGGGCAGAGTGCTGTTACTGGTTCTTTAATCTTGCCAAGTGAAAGTGATAGATAGATTCAATAAAATTTGAGAGATTAATCTAATGTGAGGCTCCTACTATTTTCTCCAATTGTGTCTCCCCAAAATAAGAGCAGAAACTATTTTCTGTACTCAATTTTTTAAGATAACTCTCTGTACACAGTCTCCATATAAAAGTCATAATCATGCAAAATATTCTAGAAATATTAGAGCACCAAAATTTTTGTATTTGTTTACTGGGTTGCTGCCACTATTCCAAGTCCAAATGATCTATGCTTACTATAGGCTTTTTTCTGTTTCCATTTCTCTAGGCTTTCACATTTACCTTGTTGAAATGGGAAGTTATTTTCTTACTGGTACATTACTAATGTGAACTGTGTTACCAGGATGAACCAATTCTCACTGCACTTTGTACTATTTATCACATGTTCTTAAATGTAAAATAATGAAATAAAGACATTTCAAAAATTATATATACATATTATGTCATCAATTAGTTTAAAATATTTCTTTTTTTTTAAATTTTTTTTAACGTTTATTTATTTTTGGGACAGAGAGAGACAGAGCATGAACGGGGGAGGGGCAGAGAGAGAGGGAGACACAGAATCGGAAACAGGCTCCAGGCTCTGAGCCATCAGCCCAGAGTCTGACGCGGGGCTCAAACTCCCGGACAGGACCGCGAGATCGTGACCTGGCCGAAGTCGGACGCTTAACCGACTGCGCCACCCAGGCGCCCCTAGTTTAAAATATTTCTAGGAATGTGCACCACTTGCTTATTTTTCTAACAGTCAATAATTCATTGGATTATCATGAAAAATAGTTTTATTTTTTCTATTTCTATTATATTAATGCCTCACAACTTTGGTATTGTTGGTTTTATGACAATTCAAAATATAAATGTATTGATATGAAATTGTGTTTACATATTTCTATTAAATAAAAAGTCAATTTTCAGGAGAATATGTGCTTATAATGCCAACTACTTTTTATTTATTTGTATTTCAGGTGGTCTGGAGAGATAAACATCTAAATGATAATGGAGATTGTCTATGGTTTTGGAGGCCTGGGTGTGCCTCCCTTACTCTGGATTACTAATATTTATTGTTTTTTTTATATTAAGACTTTTATTTTTTAATAACACCTAACCATGATTCTTAAGATGGAAAATTACAAAAGGGTAGATTTGAGATATTTTGCTGAAAGATACAACAGCTTTTGATTTTCTGGAAGCACCAAGCCCCATCTATTGGTGTTTGTGGGAAGGATATAAGGATTCTTAGTGAAGCCAGGAGTTCTAACACTTGAAGGAGAATTGTTCCTCATGGTTTAAAAGATGCACAAAGCCCTTTCACTTTTGCTTGATGGAAAATGAACAGTATAAAGAAAATTATGTCTAAGAAAATGATACTCAGTTACCAATGTCAAAGCCAAATAGACTGTAAGGGCTTAGAAATAGAACATCGGTATTACTTTCTTAGATATGGAGGGGAGAAGGACAAGTGGATGAGAAATAATTATTCTTTTTGAGACCAGGAATATGGGAAGAGGTTGGTAGAATTTTAGTGAATGATCTTGTCCTAGTAGTTTCTTGTATTCAATACACTTCTCTCCTGATTTGTAGAGCAGTGATAGACTACTATGAATATCTCCTTTTAGCTTAGGTAGAAATAACCTAAAGTAATGATCAACTGAGTTTCTGGATACAGCTTCAAATTCATAACAGAAACCGCAACATTGGGGACCAAGTTGTTTGCAAAAGCTTAGCATTTTAAGATGTACATACACATATGTTTATCTGAAAAGGTTATCTTTAGCTGTCTTTAATAAATATAATGCTTGGTAAATATTCGTATTAGTTTTCTATTGCTGCTGTGACAAATAACCACAAGTTGGGTAGTTTAACATAACATAGATTTGTGAATATTTGAGACATCTTACTAGGGGTCAGAAATCCAAAATGGGTTTTGGCTAAAATCAAGGTGTCATCCAGGGTTGTGTTCCTTCTGGGGATTCTATAAGAAAATTTGTTTCCTTGGCTTTTCCATCTTCTAGATGCTGCCTATATTCCTTCACTTGTGACCCCTTTCCATCTTCAAAGCCAGAAATGGACAGCCCAGTCTTTTTCATAAATAGCACTCTGACACTGACTTTTCTGCTTCTCTGTTGTACCTTTAAAGATTCCTGTGATTACATTAAACTCCCTGGGATAATCTCACTATTTTAAAGTCAGCTGATCAGCAACCTTAATTTTACCTGGTATCTTCATTCCTTTTGTCATTAAACATAAAATATTTAGAAATTCTTGGGATTAGAACTTGGAAATATTTAAGAAGCCATTATTCTGTTTGCAACACAGCCTAAAACAGAGTTCCTGAACAGATCTCCAAATTTATACACCAATCACAATCTTTGAAGCCACATTCTTATTTGTAGAATCTGAGCATTTTGAGATACACACACACACACACACACACACACACACACACATTTTCCTAAAAGGTTTTCTTTAGCTGTCTTTAACCATCAAAAACTAATCCTGGTTAAATTTATGCTGTATTAGTTTCCCATGGATGCTGTAACAAATTACCACAAGCAAGATGTCTTAAAACAACGGAAATTTATTCTATCACAGCTCTGGAAGCCAGAAGTCTGAAATCAAGGTGTAGTTAGGGTTATGCTTCCTTCAGAGCTCTTGGACCTCTGAGAGGAAGCTGGCCCTTGACCACAGCACAGTTCTGAACTGGGCTGGGTGCTGGGTTGGTTTGGAGGCACACAAGGATCTGACCCCTGACCCTTTGTTACTGCTGACCCCTGAGCACTACACCCATCCCAGCAGGGTGCCCAAGCTGCTGAGGCTCTCTCCCCCAAATCCAGCTGCAGGACTGTAGGAGCCCTTCCTTTCCATACCCACTTCCTGCCCAGGGAGCATAGCTCTAAGGGGTGGGGGCCACCCCAGAAGCCCAAGTCATGGGAGGAGGTGGAACTGACCTGGGATGGCACTCCCTGGAGACTGTCCTGTGGAGGAGAATGGGTTTTCTCTCAGCTCTGCTACTGTGGGACAAAGTGGAGGGATATCTGGGACACATTCTTACCACCTCCTGGGTCTCAGGGAGGCCAGATGTGACCTTATCTTTCTCATGGTGTTGTCCCTGATGCCACTGGTATGGAGGTCCCTCCCCTCCCCCACACCAGAACAGGGTATTTTGGGGGATTGAAAGCACTTGAACTTTTTATTGTATTAAACTCTTGCTATAAGCAAAAACAAACAATAACAAAAAAAAAACCCTGTTTTACAGTTTCTTGTGGCTGCTGGCATTCCTTGGTTTATAGCCATATCATTTCAATCTCTGCCTCTGTCCTCATGCTGTCTTCTTTTCTCTGTGTCTGTCTAATCTCCCTCAGCCCTCCTCTTATAAGGACATTTGTTATGTCATTTAGAGCTACTAGATAATCCCAAATGATTTCCTCATCTCAATATCATTAACTTAATTATATTTGCAAAGACTATTTTTCCATAAGATAATATTTACATGTTCCAGGGATTAGAATGTAGACATTTCTTTTGGACTACCATAAGGACATAGTGTATACCATAGATATAAATTAGAAAACATACACAAAAGTGTCAGAACGAATTTTCCCATCACACAGAAAGGAGATAAGGTCAATTTCTGGGCCAAGGTCTAGAAGAGCCTGAGAATTCATAAAGACTAAGAAAATGATACATTTAGATATAGATGATGTTCCAGAGAGGGCAATCATCCATGTCTTATGCTAAGCTAAACTGTATGTGGTAGGAGGAAGGGGAGGAAATAGGAAACCTGGTTAAGCTTAGGGATCCCTGAATGTCTAAGGGCTATGCCTTTTGCTTCCTAAAAAAAAAAAAAGAGTCTGGGAGACTGTAAGCCTCTTGGAGAAGTTCAAACATCTGCCTTAATACCAGAACAATTGAAAAACAGGGGAATGAGTTACCAAGTTTAACAATTTTGTGGGATAATTATAAAACTACTAGATATATGACAATGAAGACAGACACACAGAGTTTGGACCTCCCAGAATGGTATATAATTGTACATTTAAATAGTTACCATGCTCCTGAGGGAAACAAAAAATGGCGTACCTGTGAGCTAGTCAATTTGGAGAGCCATGATGTTTGAAAAGAGGATCATGCTGAGAGCAGAGTAGAGATAAAAACAGAAAGGCAAGAGTTAACAGAAGCATTAGAGATGCAAAGGCAGCACAAAACTTTCCTGACAGGCAAATACCAGAAAGGATTATGTACCTTTGCAAAGTCCTGTAGGGGACAGAGGACCATAATGAACCATATGTCTTATTTCCCTGGATACCATGAAAGTACATGGAGCCCTGCAAATTAGGTCTCTATTGAGCCGAGAGGTATAAGGAGAAGGAAGGAAAACCCTCTACTATGTTTGCCATCAGTTCAGAATGTTGCACTCCCAAAAGTAAGCGGAAAACTAATGAGCTGAATTAAGCTCACTTACAAAAATATACAGTGTCATTCTTTTTTCACATCTGAACTTTGTAAATGTGTAACTTATACATATTACACTTGTCATCCTTCTACGTTTTCCAATCAAGTGGTAGTGTGGGCTATGCTAGAATGTTTTCCATGTGAGAAAACTCACTAATTGCCAAAGAGCCCATTTTGCCTCTGTCCAGCTTTATGAGAACACTGGCCTAACATTAGCCTAAAATTTTTCTCTGGTTGCTTTTATCTAACACGGTTAGAGACAGATAAGGAAGGGACACAAAAGGTCATATACTCTAACGATCATTAGCTCTACCCACTAGAAATCAAATTGTCAAGATTGATTAAGGGTGTGTGTGTGTGTGCACGTGTGTATGTAAATTGTTGCTATTGTGTGTGTGTGTGTGTGTGTGTGTGTGAATTAATTTTGTCATTTCTGAAGTCCTTTGATCTTCACTCCAAAATAAGGTTAAAGATTATATCAATATTAGAACCTTGATTCATAATCTCTATTAATGTTTTTTTAAGGAAACTAGTATTACAGCAAGAAGATGTACTATTGCATTTGGGTTTCAATGCATTTCTACCTCTAAGACAAGAGTTTGTGATAGGATAGTATTTAGTATTTAATTTTTCTGCTGTTTCAGAATCAATCAAGTATATTCAACATCTTTATTTTTCTGTCCTTTGTAGCTTTCTCATTTTTACTCTTGCCTTTATCATAAATATTTCATAACTAAATGATAAACTCAGGGGGAAAAAGAATATTTCACACTTATGCTGTTGAAAATTAAACAGGCATTCTTTGTATACATTTTAACATCTTTAGTGTGTGGCCTTACACCTTTATTTTCCTATGAGAATCCTCTTTTATGAACCATAAATAGCATTAGTTATATAAACCAAAGTCAGAACATTTTAAATGGCCCAAAGCAATATCAGGACAAATGTATTCTTTTTCCTATCTATCTATCTATCATCTATTTATACATTCTATATATATATATATATATATATATACACACACACACACCCAACTTGTATTGGTATTTAGCAAATTGGGTGTTTTAAATAACTGTATAATTATATGTTTTATTTCCGTGAATTTAATAAAATTGTGTATGGTAGTGGAAATGCCAAAATGTGTATAAAGGAGTTATTAACATTTATAAAAATATACTATATAATAGTATATATTATAATAATATAAAATATACAATATATAATATATAGACAATTTAAATAAACAAAACATTTGAAAGTCATAGAAATGAAAGAAGTACTTCTATAACTCTTTTCTGAATGTATATGATGAAACATTTCCAAGGGATTATTCCCTTGTGTCTATTTTAACTATGTGTAAGGAAAGGAGTTGTGTTTGTGCAAATATAGCAATGTTTACATTTATTTATATATTATAATGATACTTCTGGAGAAAACTAAAGACTGTAAACCTGCCTTAGCTATTAGACCACAACATTCTATCTTATCTGAAAGTTATATCTTGTTTAGAATCTAGAGTTTTTCTACACAATCTGTAATAGTAATAGAATCCTTGGAAAAGCATAGACGTTGAGTAATTTTAATGATTATGAAGTAATTTTTATACACCACTATATTTTTATGGGCGAAGGAGGCATACCTTCTGATATGTCTTGTAGGACTTGTATTCTCATATTCCCTAGATACCTTTCTCTTTCTCACATTATCAAGCTTCTTTCCATTTTTATAAATCTAAACACATTATGTGCAGTTCAATTGCATATTTCTTTTAATTGTGTCATTAATTTCATTCCATGGGAGGGAGTTTGCTTGGGGATGCAAAAATCTGATTCTGCATATTAAGGCTGCCATTGTGACTGTTGCACAGAATTCACCCGGCTACCTTCTGCCACACTGAATTTATTTTGGGGAAGTTAAAGAGGTCATTTGTGTCAAAAGCTCTTGATAGCTTTCAGGCAGGTGAATTGAAACTTGATCATTGTATTTACCAATAGAGAAGTTAGCACAAACATTAAAAGGGAATTTTTGATAGGAATAGTGGAGGGAAAAATCTGATTGAGAAGTGTAAGTGAAAATAAAAGGATATATTGAGCAAACGAAATGCTTTAACATTCTTTTTCTAAAAAGGGAGCAGAAAAATGGTGTTTCAGCAGAAGGGGGAATATATGTTCAAGATAGGTTTTTAATTTTGTGTGTCTGTTAATTTTTTATAAAATAGAAACAATAGCTTTTTTTTTTGGCATGCTGGTAGAATAATCCAGTAAAGAGTCAAAATATATCTATCTTCAGATAGAGAGGAAAAAACTGATAAGAAAAAATGATGCAGTTTAAAAGGTGAGAGGGGCTAGGTATTTAGGCATGTGTGAGAGGATTGGCCTTACTGCTTCCAAGAAGAAGGAAATTTCTTTTTTTCTTTTTCTTTTTTTAAAGTTTATTTTGAGAGAGACAGAGAGAGCAGGGGAAGGGCGGAGAGAGGAAGGAGAGACAATCCCAAGCAGGCTTCACACTGCCAGTATGAAGCCCAACATGGTGCTTGAACCCACGAACCATGAGGTCATGGCCTGAACCAAAACCAAGAGTGGGACACTTAATTGATTAAGCCACCCATGAGCCCCAAAGAAGGAAATTTCTGTAGCAAGTTGGTGTGATAAGGAACTTCTGCAAGATCTTATTTAATGGCTTCTGGTTTTTGCTAGTGAGATAGGAAAAATAGGCTGTCAGATGTGAGTATAGAAAGAAAGGAAGTATTAGAGACTTGAAAAGAGAAGAAGAATGAAATAGAGTCATCCAGGAGAGAGAGTGAATAGAATAAAACCATATTGTAGCAGTCCTTGGTTATCATCTGAGACCACTCAAAATTACTAGTCATGAATTTAAAGTGATTCCTGTCAACATTGTTGTGCAACTTAATGCAGCTATGTTCAACTGTTTAGGTGTAAACATCCAGGAGGCAGCAAAGTGATTAGGGCTAAAAAATGGTAATAATGGACCATGAATTCCAAGTCATGTCAAAAGGAATATGAGAACATGAAGTTGAGAGTTTCAGCAGGGCCAGATATGATTTCTACCTAGAAAAATGACATTATCAGATTTGCGTTTGTTCTTAAGTACAGTAATCCGAGCGACTGTGAAATTTGTCATTGGATTTGTAAGACGGTAAAGCCTGTATTCTGGACCAGATAATTTTCATAACTAATGGCTCAGATACTTATATACCCAGAGATTTCTGAGTAAATTTTCAGTCTTTTTCCCCACTCTCCCCCAAGTGGTTGATGAGATTGTGTTTTAGCAATTGTAACATTCCAGTGAACCCTGGCATTTAAGTTAATAAGGTATAAATGAAGACATAGCTTATTCTCTGAATGGTTCTAACAGCCTGCTGGGTTTCATCAATCATGAAGCAGCTCATGCTGGGACTAAACAACAAAGAAAAATATCAAAAACAAAACAAAACAAAATGGTGAGAAAGAGAAGGATGTTACTGCTTTTAAGTGGGTATGGGAATATATTTGTGCCATTAAAATGTCAGAAAATAGCATACGAATATCTACAGAATGTTTGAAAGCCACTATAATTGTTTTCTTATAAGGGTAATGATATATAACATTTTTAAAGATTAAATTTCTAGCCCATTATTATCTGAATGGAGTAAAAACTAAACCGACCAATTTTGTAAAATTAAATTTATGATAATAATTCCATTTACATAGAAATGAATTCATTCTTAGATGATTTCTATTTTGTGTGTTAAGTAATATTTCCTTGTTTCAAATTAGGTTTTGCTTCAGAAAATATACAATTTAAATGATATTATTTAAGAGAAATATATTTATTTTAAAATGCTTTTTAAAAATCTCCAAATTAAAAAAATCTTTCTTTAATGAATTTCCTTTATAGGATTTAACAACATAACTTTTGTTTTAAGAAGTAATTTAAAATCTAACTCACTTGTCTAGCAGAAAAATAATTTCTTTGTGCTGGTAAGTCAAGTTCAGTTTCCAAGTTATAATATCCCTAGGAAAATACTATCTTATTTTCCTAGACTTACTCATCTAACACAATGGAGAACTGAGTAATTTTTCAAAAGGAAATCATCTAAGTAAGATAAAAGGTATCTAAAACACACATAATTTCACTTACTAAACAAGAAAGAACACCTGAATTGTATGTCAGTATAATACATTGCTAACAATGTCTTTACATTAAAATTTTTCTACTGAGCCAAGAAACATTCATTTATTAATTATAATTCATTCATTCAACACATACCGCCATTGGTAATATAGCAGAGATGTAATATACACAAAGTGGTGAACAATTATAAGGATACAGACCAAAGATGTGAAAATAAGGTAAATATGCTTCCTTTCAAGATAATGTTGCTAGATTATGTCTGGGAAATTTCTCCCTTATCTGCTACTGCAGACATATAGCAATGGTTTATAAATAATTAAAACAGCAAATTACAAGAACAGAGCTGTATTTAAAAATAAGAGTATCTTTGTGATTTAAAATGCAAAGTTTCGAGCAATGCAGAAGATGGAGACTGCTGATCTCTAGTTTCTGAAAACAAGTATATGTGGCAAGAATTACAGAGTAATGGGGATTAGAAATTATTCAGGCCAGAGGCGCCTGGGTGGTTCAGTCGATTAAGCACCGATCTTGGCTCAGGTCATGATCTCCCAGTTCCTGGGTTCAAGCCCCGCATTGGTCTCTGTGCTGACAGCTCAGAGCCTGGAGCCTGCTTCAGACTCTGTATCTCCTTCTCTCTCTTCACTTCCCCTGCTCGTTCTCTGTCTCTCCATCTCAAAAATAAACAAAAAGTTTAAAAAAATGTAAGAATTTATTCAGGCCAGTAGTTTGTGTTGGAGGAGAGTGGAAGCTTGAGACAGAATGCCTGAATCCAAAAACTGGAATGGGCTTCCCCCATTCAAGAACACATCTAAAGAAAAGTTCTCACTAATGACTCTGAGCAATGAGTTATTCAAATGCCTTATACATAGTAGGACAGAACAATGAAAATATAACATTAAATCCAGGAATTGGCCAATTCACTGATGGGTTTGTTCATTGGATCTGATTTATTTTCAATATCTCTATGACCATAACTAAGAAGAAACAACTAAAACCTTTAAATCTTGTTCAAACATGGAGACTCCACATTGAGCAAAAGTAAGCAAACACAAAACTATTAGACAAAGGTAAATGCAGAAAGAGGGCACAAAGAACGGGGTAGTACATTTTCCACCCATGATGAAACCGAAACTTAAAATCCATAAAGATTTCAAAGAAACACATGAATAAATCTATTACTAAAACCAAAGACAGAAACATAATTTTGACAAAATTAATATTATGTAACAATGAAAAGGAAAGTTGAAGTATGGTTAGGTTCCTAACACAGAAAAAGGAAAACATATTATCTAAAACAAAGCAAAACAAATCAAATAAACAAGAAGAAACTCAAGATATTAGGGGCACCTGGGTGTCCCAGTCAGTTAAGCAATCGACTCTTGATTTAGGTTCACGTTGTGATGTCACGGTTTGTGAGATCGCATCTTGCATCAGGCTCTATGGTGGATGGTGTGGAGTCTGCTTGGGATTCTCTCCCTCTCACACTGCCCCTCCCTCCCTCCTTCTCTCTCTCTCAAAATAAATAAAGATTAAAAAAATTAGAAAACTCAAGATATTAATAAACAATAATAGTAAAAATAAAAGAAATAATAATGGACACGAAAACTACCAATTGCTTATCAGTAAAAAGAAAAAAACAGTCTATAGAAAACAAAAAAGAATATCTATGTGTATGCATGTGTGTGTGTGTGTGTGAGTGCACTTTTTCTGTAATGGTTATTCTTCATTTTAACTATATATACATACACATACATGTTCATACACACATGTGTGGATGTACATATTTGTGTATAACTAAAATGCAGTTGCTAACACTGAGGAGATTAAGATTAAGTGATTAATTATATATATGATAGTATATTTCATACAGAAAAACAAATCTGAGTCATTTTTGGCAAAATGTCAATACTTGTTAAAGTATTTTAGTAGTGTCACAGATTGTTTTACTTTATTACATTATCCTCTATAGATTTTTATCTTATAGAAATTAATATATTAATTAATAATATATTGTTTTAATAACAATGAAATAACTAACACAAAAAAAGCACATTATTAATGATTTAGATGCCTGTAGTTTTCTAAAGTTGAGGTTCTATACTACTTAATTCTTTTACAGGCAATTAAAGCTTTGGTACAAAAATAGTCTGGGATAGTACAAGTTTATATATGTGTGAAAAAAAGTAAATGCAAAATTAAAAATAAATAAAAGAAGAGACACTTGTGTGACTCAGCTGGTTGTGTGTCCGAGTCTTGATTTTGGCTCAGGTCATCATCCCAGGGTCCTGGAATGGAGCCCCGCATCAGGCTTCATGCTGTGTGGAGCCTGCTTGATATTCTCTCCCTCTTTCCCACTCTCCCCTGCTCATGCACTGTCTGTTTCTCTCTCTCTGAAATAAAAGCTAAGACTAACTAAATAAAAATTATTTATTTATGTGTGTTTGAGTGAGTATACTGAGAAAACTCTCATTAGCTTACAATATAAATACTTTATTATCAATATATGTGCACATCGATGTGTACATATATGTATACATATATCAACATAAATATTTATGTGTTCATATTTGTAATGCATATGTATATATGCAGATATACATATATATATACACACACACACACACACACACACAAATACATATAAAAGAGAGGAAGAGAGAGAATTAGCTCTGAGAAAGAAAAAAAAAAGAAAAAATCTGCTCTTCATTCATCAGGCTGGGATGACAGGCACAGACAAAGTCAGCAGCCTAGTTAACAAGAAACAATTTTTTCCAAGGTCACTCTGCAACTTTAAAGTATCATAGCAATTTCTTCCTGGAGTGCCTACTTTCTTATTCTGTGCAAAACTT
Source organism: Prionailurus viverrinus (assembly GCF_022837055.1). NCBI lineage: Eukaryota > Metazoa > Chordata > Mammalia > Carnivora > Felidae > Prionailurus > Prionailurus viverrinus. The sequence continues at coordinate 58,197,166 of NC_062569.1, forward strand.
TGTTCCCTATCTTCAAAATGAAAGACTAACGGAAACTCTGTTGTTTGAAATTACATCAGTATAAATGTAACATCCTTTTATTGCCTGGAGGATCTAATTGGCTTTGACACAGAGAGGTAGTCTTGATTTCCAATCCAGATGGTGAATGCTATGTAAGGGTTTCTAAACTCACCTTTCTACATTTATCATAACTTTGTAGTTTTCAAAGAAACAGAAGCCAGATATAGCCAGAAACAGCCAGAGCTGATACTGACTCGCTTACATACAGCCTACTTTGATTTGAGCCTATCAAAGCCATTTAGATTTTACCTAAACTCCAGTCTTCCTCCAAATCTCATAATTACTCCATCTTTTCCAGTTTTTTCTGAGATGTCCCTTTAGAGTATGGTTTCTTTCATTGCTATGGCTTATTAAACCTAATTTTCTCAGATGACAGGTCTGTCCCTGAGAGTCTTAGAATGATTGGGATAGAGATAGATGATAGATGATATAGATGATAGATAGATGATAGATAGATAGATAGATAACCACAATGTCATTGACTAAACAGATGCAGATATCTCAAATAATAGTTCAGTAAATGGAGTCAGAACGGTGGAAAGAAATATTGTAGCACAGAAGGATAGCTCAGTTTAAAAAATCTGGCAATGTAATCCACTAAATAGGTTTAAAAGAAAAAATTGGGGTGCTGGGTGGCTCAGTCAGTTGAGTGTCCCACTCCTGGTTTTAGCTCAGGTCATGATCTCACAGTTGGTGAGTCTGAGCCCCACGTGAGGCTCTGCGCTGATAGCATGGAGCCTGAGTAGGATTCTCTCTCTCCCTCTCTCTCTCTCTGCTTCTCCCTGCCTCTCTCTCAAAATAAATAAACTTTAAACAATAAATAAATAGGGGTTCCTGGGTGGCTCAGTCAGCTAAGCGTCTGACTTTGGCTCAGGTCATGATCTTGAGCTTCATGAGTTCGAGCCCTGCATCAGGTTCTGTGCTCACAGCTCAGAGTCTGGAGCCTACTTCAGATTCTGTGTCTCCCTCTTTCTCTGATCCTCCCCCACTCACTCTCTCTCTCAAAAATAAACATTAAAAAAATAAAAATAGTAAAGAAAAGAAAAAATTATCTCAATAAATGTAGAAAAGCACTTCCTATAATTCAATATGCATTCCTGATATTTTTTAAAAAACCAAATTCTTAGATAACTGTGAATGGAAAGGAACTTCATTAACATCATCAAGGCCATCGAACTAATCTGCTCACCACACATCACTAATAACAGAAATACTATAAAATAATTCCATTAAATTTAAGTATAAGATATGGATGCCTTATTTTACTGTTTATATTTAGATATTCTGAACAATGTAATAATATACTAAGATCTAAAAGTAAAGATATATAGACTGAAAAGGAGAAAAACTCCATTGTTTATATACATGAATGCTCACATGGAAAAATACATATAAAATTCCAGACAACTTTAAAAACTAAGTTAGTATAAGATGACCAAGTGGACTAGATACAAGCTTGACATTAAAAAATTGATAATATTTTTACATACCAATAATTAAAAATATTATTCAAATAGAATAAAAAATATATGAAAAAATTGACTATTAGAACTTTTACAAAGATGATATACTGCTGATGTCCCTTTACTGTTGACCTAGTTTTGTTTAGAAATGAAACGTTTTACTTTGCTTTGCTTTATGAACAACTAAGTCTGATGATGGTGGCACTGTGTCTCCATGAGAGAAGGAAAATGCATGATCTCTGGGACATGTGAAGTCTATGCTTACTCTCCAGGCCTTTTCTGAACTATTATTGAGCTTGGAGCCGTGCCTGTGCTTCAATTTGCCAGGAGTCTGAACTCCAGATGGGGAGATCCTGGGGCATTATTATATTTTGGATTAGGATTTTAGAGCCTTTTACAGTAGCTTTTTTTTTTTTTAATTTTTTGGATCAAGGCACTCCAACTCGCTCTCATAGAACGTTTTAGACAACGAATTTTTCAGAAGAATGTCCTGAAGCCTAGGCAGGTATGCTAGGTGCACCATGCGGCACGAGTGTGGGTGAGAAAAAAACAGATCTATGTCCTCCGAATCTATTTCTTTGTTAACCAAACTAAACTAGAGATACTATTTTTAAATCAGTTTTAGTTTGTACCTATAATTTGAGCAGGAAACAATAAGAATGCCCTCCACATCTAAGAGGGGGAAGAAGGATGAGTGCACAAGGAGAGAAGATTGCCTTTTGAGTTTAAGCCTAGAACTGCTAAGAATGGGACTATGTCTTGGAGAATTGCAAGGTGGAGTGTCTGGATGCAGATCAGCAGCAATTCTGCCATCTGGAAGCTTTAATTCCCTGCAGCTAGACACTTTCAAAAAGCTGCTCATCCCTTAACGGTAAACTTAGCGTTTCTGCTGTTCTGGCAACAATGCACTTGGTGTGCAGGCTGCCGCTGGCTATTAAGTTATTCTTGTCAGATTACCTCTTGTCCCAGACAGGCTGGAGCCTATGGAGTGAGGTTCATGCTGGGTGCAGCGTGCAAGGAGCCTGTGCCAAGGTCAGACAGAGCTGGGTACTACTCACAGGTTGCCTTTTCTGGAGATGTAGGAGCAAGTAAAAGGTAGCCTCTTGGGGAGAAACCACAGTTGTGTGTAGGACAAGCTTACAACCAAGCTATCATGAAGGGGGGAGAGAGAGAAAAAAAAACAGAGGGACAGAAATTGAAAATCTAATTATCAAGCAAAAGAATTATGACTGGGAGACAAATGAAAAGAGCATCTGGTGCTTAAACACAGATTGTGGAGCAAAACCTTCAGACTGAAAGAGCAGCATTAGGAGCTTTTAATAGGGCAGTCATGGCCTCCGGGATGGAGGGAAAGAAAACTATACAGAGTAGAGACATTGTTTGGATAATTGTATTTTGAAATACTTAATTTCAAAAATATTCAAATAATGCCTTTCCTTTATTATGCTTATGAAAATTCTATATACATATATATGACATATCTATATGTCAAATACACATATGTATGACAAATGTACATAGACATATATATATGTGATAATAATTACAAACATATATGATGATAATGAAATGAACAGATATGGGAAGATTTTACAAATATATTCTCATAAAAACTCTGACTTCCAAAAGCTTCAGTTCATTTAGAAAATCACATGAGTGAATGCTTTCCAGCTGTGAATAGGCACTTGGAATCTAATTAAAAACAAAAAATAACTACAATGAGCAGGAGATTCAAGCTATTCCAAACTTTGCTAGCTCTACCATAGAGAATTGTGTATGATAAGTATACAACACATTTGTTTAATTAATTAAGGATATAAAAAATGCTTTGAACTATACAGAAACTTTCATCTTTAGGACAGACAATATTTGAGTATTTTAATTGATTTGTTCCCTTTAACAGTCAGGATTTTTAATTTTTTTTCAATGTTTATTTATTTTTGAGAGAGAGAGAGAGAGAGAGAGAGAGAGAGTATGAGCAGGGGAGGTGCAGAGATAGGGAGATGCAAAATCCAAAGCAGGCTCCAGGCTCTGAGCTGTCAGCACAGAGCCGGATGCGGGGCTTGAACCCACCAACTGTGAGATCGTGACCTGAGCCGAAGTCAGACATTCAACCTACTGAGCCACTCAGGTGCCCCAACAGTCAGGATTTTAATTGCCAGCATCAGATATTGGCTTTGGCGAATTTAAACAGAAAGGGAATTTAACAAAGGGAAACTTGATAGCTCACACAAACTTTGGTACATGTCTAGAATCAAGTTTGAAGGCGATGTAGCCAGCAGTGATATCAAAACTTGTATCACCTGGGGTGCTTGACTGGCTCAGTTGGAGGAGCATGTGACTCCTGATCATGGGGTCATAAGTTTGAGCCCCATATTGGGTGCAGAGATTACTAAAAAAAAGATAAACTTAAAAGTTGTATCACCTAATAGTTACATAAACAGCCGTTTGCCAGTGTCCTTGCGAACACGCACGGCAAAGTGCACCTCCGTCATCACAACTCTGGATGCTGGGGTTGTGGCTAAAACCGATACCAGTATTGCTACCTGCATGTGGGTACGGCTGCCTTCCCTGAAGCAGCCCTCGTGAGAATAGCTTCCTCATGGTCACTGTGTTTTGTATTTCTAATTACAATAGGTACAATAATCAGTGAGGCCTAGGTCATGTGTCAATATCTTGACTGCTGGTATGCCTGAGAAAACAAGTAACTGACCATATAGTATTTAGTAGTGGAAGTGGGTCGCACCTTATTACTTGTGGTGGTGACTCAGAGTCAATGGCTTTACAGTCTGTTAATTATTTACATAGATATGATTTAGCCATTTCAATATGATAGAGCTAAGAATATTGTTTTTTTTAATAAATATATGATAAACAGATCTTCTTGCAAATAAAAAAACAAGGTAACAACTATATGTCATAAGGACAGAAGTTTTGAGTATGCAATGGTGATATTCAGACATTTTAAAATATAAATACTACAATTAGGATACAATCTCAAAGATTAATATGTTCCTATAAATTTGCATATCCTAACCCATATTTAAAAGACATTCCTTCTTCCTGACACATATGGTTATTGACATTCTCTAGATTCTCATTTGCAACTACACATATTAACGGCATAAAGTCTGAGAGCTGCAGGTCACTGAATGACCCTTAAACTAAAAAGACCCACAGAGGCAGAAAAAACTTTTCCTTCGAAGAGAAAGTTAAAAGTACTGGCATTATCTCCCTATATTCTTTTTGGTATATAAGATTTGATAATGTGATGTAACAAAATATATTACAATAATATTCTATACCATTGGATTCTATATAGAATATATTTACATAAATATATAATTTAATGTATATGATTATATAGTATATAATCATACAATTAATTTTAATGTAATAATAATATATATTTATTCTAAAAAATAAATAAAACATCAAAATTTGGGTTGCCTGGGTGGCTCAGTCGATTAAGAGTCCAACTTCAGCTCATGATCTTGCAGTCCGTGAGTTCAAGCCCAAGTTAGGCTCTGTGCTGACAGCTCAGAGCCTGGAGCTTGCTTAGGATTCTGTGTCTCCCACTCTCTGCCCCTCTCCTACTCACACTTTGTCTCCCTAAAATGAATAAATGTTAAAAAATTTAAAAAAAATGAAAATTTGCTATAGTCAACCAAGAAAATGCTTTTTTATTCTTGATCTTAGACTGTCCATACCAAGCTTTTCTGACTCATCTATGGACACATCTGACTTTAATACTTTAAAAAATGTTGTGAAATAGTTCATGCTTCTATTAATGCTGAGTAGAATAAATGTTATATGTCATGTGCTTTATAAGATTAGTACTTATTTTCTTCCTGGAGTCTATGTGCTTCTCTAGGACAGGAAAAAAAAATGCTCTTCATCCTGACAACTCAGGGAATTGAGTCTCACAAATAAATGCCTGCTTAATGCTTGTCTAAAAAATAAGCCTTATAATTATACTTAGTTTAGGAACTGATAATAAGGTTTGATAGGGAAATATTAATGAAATTTTACCTTAATATTTATAAAATTATTATATTATACATTATGTTAATCTTAATACTTTCATTTTTGATCAAAGACAGATATTAAAGTTATATATTTTAAAACTATCAATCTCAACTATTGAAAAATGAAAACCAATGTTAATTCCCTTAGTTCTTTCAGGGAATTAAGATAATCTCTGGATTTAAAGTGTAACAGCAACCACTTGATTCAAATCATAATCATTCCTACCTGAAAATTTAACCCAGAAACAAAGGACCAATGGACTCATGAGGATTGTCTTACTCAGCTTGTAATATAAGTGAAAGCAGAGAAAAACTTATTTTAAAGGTCATTACCAGAAAGCAATGCCAACAACATCACTATTGATTTAAATATTTATGTACCCAACGTCAGAGCACCAAAATGTATACAATAATTAATGACAAACATAAAGGAACTAACTAACTTGGCACTGAAGAAGTCAAAATTTTACTATTTGCAGATGACATGATTCTCCCTACAGAAAACCTGACTCTACTAATAAACTGCTGAAACATGAATTTGGTAAAGTCACAGGATACGAAGTCAACATACAGAAATATGTTGCATAGCTATACACCAATAATTAAGCAGCAGAAAGAGAAAATAAGGATAATCCTTAATCCTTATTTAAGGATTGCACCGAAAACAATAAGATACCTAGGAATCTTAGGAATAAACTCAATCGAAGAGGTGAAAGACCTGTACTGTGAAAACTATACAATACTGATGAAAGAATTGCAGACGATATAAAGAAATGGAAAGACATTCCATGCTCATGGCTCAGAAGAATACATATTGTTCAAATGTCTATACTATCCAAAGAAGTCTACATATTTAACGTGATCCTTATCAAAATACCAACAACATTTGTCACAGAGGCAGACAATTTTACAACAGACAATGCTAAAATTTCTCTGGAACCACAAAGGACCCCCAAAAGCCAAAGCAACCTTGAAAAAGAAAACAAAGCTGGAAGTATCACAATTCTGGACTTAAAATTATACTACAAAGCAGGAAAGAATGTCCAATGGGAAAAACACAGTCTCTCAGAACAATGGTGTTGGGAAAGCTGGACCGCAATATGCAAAAGAATGAAACTGGACCACCTTCTTACACCAAACAAAAATAAATTAAAAAAAAATTGAATACCTAAATGTGGGACCTGAAGCCATCAAAATCCTAGAGGAGAACACAGGCAGTAACCTCTTTGACATCAACCATAGCAACTTCCTTCCAGATACATCTCCTGAGGCAAGGGAAACAAAAGTAAAAGTAAATTATTGGGACTTCCTCAAAATAAAAGCTTCTGCACAGTGAAGGAGATAATCAACAAAACTAAAAGGCAACCTTCGGAATTGGAGAAGATATTTGCAAATGATATATTTGATAAAGGGTTAGTACCTAAAATCTATAAAGAACTTCTCAAACTCCACACTCAAAAACTAAACAATCTAATTAAAATGGGCAGAAGAAATGAATAGACATTTGTCCAAAGAAGACACACAGATGGCTAACAAACACATGAAAAGATGCTCAACACCACTGATCATCAGGGAAATACAAATCAGAACTACAATGAGATGTCACCCCACACCTGTCAGAATGGCTAAAATAAAAAATGTAAGATAGGCACCCGGGTGGCTCGGTCAGTTAAGCTCAGGTGTTGACTCAGGTCATGATGCCATGGTTCATGAGTTTGAGCCCCACGTTGGGCTCCATGCTGACAATGCAGAGCCTGCTTGGGATTCTATCTCCCTCTCTCTGACCCTCAACCTTCTCTCTCCCCTCTCTTTCAAAATAAAAATTTAAAAAAAAATACAAGAAATAATGCGTATTGGTGGGGATGTGGGGGAAAAGGGAACCCTCCTGCACTGGTGGTGGGAATGCAGACTGGTACAGCCACTCTGAAAAACAGTACAGAGTTTCCTCAACAAGTCAAAAATAGAGAAATATCTGGGTGAATCAATTGGTTGAGTATCTGACTCTCGATTTCGGCTCCAGTAATGATCTCCTGTTTTGTGAACTCGAGGCTGGCATCAGGCTCTGTGCTGACAGTGGGGAGTCTGCTTGGGATTCTCTGTCTCCCTCTCTCTCCCTCTCTCCCTCTGTCTCTCTCTCTCTCTCAAAATAAATAAGTACATTAAAAAATAATTGAAAAAAATTAAAATAGAACTGCCTTATGATCTAGCAATTGCACTTCTAGGTATTACCCAAAAGATAAAAACATACTAATTTAACAGAATACATACACCCTGATGTTTGTGGCAGCATTATCTACAATAGCCAAATTATGGAAACAGACAAAGTGTCCATCCACTGATGAATGGATAAAGAAGATATGGTATACATATATACAATGGAGTATTACTCAGCCATAAAAAGAACATAATCTTGCCATTTGCAATCACATTGATGGAGCTGGAGAGTATTATGTAAGTGAAATAAGTCAGTAAGAGAAAGATAAATACCATATGATTTCACTCTAGTATGGAATTTAAGAAATAAAGCAAATTAACAAAGAAGAAAAAAAAAGTGAGGCAAACCAAGAAATAGACTCTCAACTGTAGAGAAAAAACTGATGGCTAGAAGAGTGGAGGTGGGTGGAGGGATGGATAAAATAGGTAATGAAGATTAAGGAGGGCACTTGTGATGAACACTGGGAATTATACGGATGTGTTGAATCACTGAATTATACACCCGAAACTAATACTACATTGTATATTAGCTAACTGGAATTTAAATAAAAGCTTAAAAAATAATCTCAGGATTTACAGTGTAATAGAAATTACTTGATTCAAACCATAATCATTCCTACCTGAAAATTTAACTCAGAAACAAAGCACCAATGTACTCATGAGGATTGTCTTACTCAGCCTGCCTCAGGGTTTCCCCCATTACATTCCCACCTTATTGAATTACATGTAAATGTAATATAAGTGAAAAAGGAAAAAAACATAATTTAAAGGTCATTAACAGAATGCAATGCCAACAAACATCACTATTGATTTATTATGCTCCTGGGAACCAAAGTCCCATATTCTTGCAAGGTGTAACAAAACCCTATCCATCCTGGCAGATTATTCAGCCCACCTTATAAAGCAAATTAGAAATTTCAGTAAATCAAATAATCCCTGTTGATAAAAAATAACTTAAAAATGGTTAAAATACACAAATAATGTATAATTTTTAACTTTGGCTTAAAGTTTAAGTTTTAAAAATTTATTTTTATAAAATATTTTTATTTATTTATTTATTTATTTATTTATTTATTATTTTTAAGTAAGCTCTGCACCCTACATGAGATTTTAACTATAGCACTGCGATCAAGAGTTTCATGTTCTACCAGCTGAGCCAGCTAGGTGCCCCTAAAATTTAAGTTTTTTAAAAAATTTTTTGATGTGTTATTTATTTTTGAGAGAGCACAAGCAGAGGAGGAGCAGAGAGAGAGAGGGAGACACAGAATCTGAAGCAGGCTCCAGGTTCCGAGCTGTCAGCACAGACCCCCATGCAGCTCTCCCACCTAAGAACTGGGAGATCATGACCAGAGCTGAAGTCAGATGCTTAACCGACTGAGCCACCCAGGTGCCCCTAAAATTCAAGTTTTTAAACCAAACCATCTTCTGTAAAATGATTGCAATAACAATGTAGCAATTAATTGCCAAGAATCAAGTATCCTTTTTGAGCTTTGAATGGTACTTCACCTTATACTTTTGTTTGTAAGGTAATATTATTTCTACTCAATAACTGTCTTATCTTGCAGAATTTGAATGTTCTCAAATTTAATGCAATCCTCTTAGATATTTGTGATCAGGCTAATTATTCCCTCATCCCTATCTTATTGACTGTTCTTTTACATATTATTGCTATGCATAGAATATTCCAATGTATAATTTAAATATTCACAATGGCTTAATACCATACATTTTATTTTTTTTTAATTTTTTTTAAAAAATTTTTTTTCAACATTTATTTATTTTTGGGACAGAGAGAGACAGAGCATGAACGAGGGAGGGGCAGAGAGAGAGGGAGACACAGAATCGGAAACAGGCTCCAGGCTCTGAGCCATCAGCCCAGAGCCTGACGCGGGGCTCAAACTCACGGACCGTGAGATCGTGACCTGGCTGAAGTCGGACGCTTAACCGACTGCGCCACCCAGGGCCCCAATACCATACATTTTAAAAATTAAAAGTATGATATTCTATTGGAGCCAAACATAACATTTAGGTTTGATGGAAAGACATTTATAACCCTCATTCAGATTATTGTATTAAAATATCATTCTATGACTTTATCACTATGATGCCTCATGGTGATATAAATATTTTTGGTGGGGTTCATGGCTGCCAATCTAATTCCTAATTCCTAGGAATTAGAACAACTAACCTCTTGTTAGTAGGTTCTTTTAATAGATGTGATTAACTTATAATAAAATTTAAAAAGTTGAATTCTGTCTGAGGTGGATCTCTTCTCTTAATTGAGTTGATCACTAATATTTTTAGTGTGTGACAAATGACAACATTGTTTTAGCAAATATTAGCATCCATATCAAGGGCAAAAAATCTCACAGTCATAATTGGCTGATAGATATGTGTTATTAAAATTGGTTCTTCATCAACATGACATTTATCTTAACTGTATGGTGCAAAAGTACCATATGGATTCAAGAAAGGTAGAAGCCAAAAGTAGATGGATTAATACCTTTAATTAGCAACATAGTTGAAGAAACTAAATCAACTAGCCCACACATTTCAAGAAGACAAAGATAGGTTTTAAATAATTCCCGTTACCAAAACAAGAGTAACATTTGAACAAGATTGAAGTTAAAATAGCTTAAAATTTCAATGAAAAGTTAAAGGATGTGCTAGTAATGATTTTGTACTCCATAGATTTCAGTCCTGGATCAATTCTCTGTATAGACTCAGCTAAAAGAGACTCTTACCATGCCACAAATACATTTCCAAAAATAAATAATGCTAAATAGGGATGACACTTGAATTCAGATAAACTCTAGGATATCATGTACTAAAACCATGAACATCCCTTCTCATTACCATCATTTCACTGAAGGGAAATGCAGAACCACAACTGCAAAGCAAAAGGTGACAGTCCAAATGCATGAAAGCGTGTGGGTTGTGCAGCTACCAAATTTGGACTCAGCGCTTATGAGTGTAGAACGTCTGAACTACAGAAGCATTTAGGAAAGAGAAAAGACAAATTTATTATCTAATTTTTCTTCTCAGCAGGAATGTAATTGATTCTTGTAAAACAAAACAAAACAAAAAACAAAAAAAGTGTCACTTCTCAGTTAAGCTTAATGTCCATATTCCTGCTTCATTTTGTGTTGCAGTGTGTTGGTCTGAGGGACTCAGAATCATTTGTGCAAAGTGACTGAGAAACATTTTGCCTTATTGTACAAATTGTGCAATCCTGAAGATTGGATAGACAGATGGATTAATCAGTCTAGATAAAGCATTCAAGAACCATGATACTAATTCTTAACATAATCATCTAATGGACATTGAGTATTATAGAGTTGTGAGTAGTTCCATTTTTTACTAAAATATTTAATAAGACTTATAATTACATTTTCAAAAAGTTAATTTTATACATTAAATTTTAACAATTTTATTTAAAAATGTATACTCAATTAGAACTTGAATTTTGACTTTTATTTTTTATTTTTTTATTTTATTTTATTATTTTTTTTAATGTTTATTTATTTTTGAGACAGAGAGAGACAGAGCATGAATGGGGAGGGTCAGAGAGAGAGGGGACACAGAATCTGAAGCAGGCTCCAGGCTCTGAGCTGTCAGCACAGAGCCCTACGCAGGGCTCGAACTCACAGACTGTGAGGTCATGACCCGAGCTGAAGTCAGACGCTCAACCGACTGAGCCACCCAGGCGCCCCTGAATTTTAACTTTTAATATTGATAGCTTGTTTTAAAGAAAAATCTTAAGAACATATAATTTTATTTTTAAAATATTTAAGTTACTATTCAATTCATGTATTTTAAAACACAGTAATATTTTATATATATATTTTTTAATGTTTATTTTTGACAGAGAGAGACAGAACATGAGTGGGGGAGGGGCAGAGAAAGAGAGACACAGAATCCGAAGCAGGCTCCAGGCTCTGAGATGTCAGCACAGAGCCCCACACGGGGCTTAAACTCACAGACCACGAGATCATGACCCGAGCCGAAGTCGGACGGACGCTCAACCAACTGAGCCACCCAGGCGCCTCTAAAACACAGTGATATTTTAAGTCTTTTAGATCATTACTGATTTTTTTAAAGTTTATTTATTTATTTTGAGAGAGAGAGAGAGAGAGAGAAAGCGTGCATGAGTGAGCAGGGGAGGGCCAGAGAGAAAGAAAGGGAGAGGGAGAAAATCTGCACCGAAAGTGCAGAGCTTGATGCAGAGCTCAATGATGGACTAGGACTCACGAAGTACTAGATCATGATCTGAGCCAAAATCAAGAGTTGGATGCTTAACCAAATGAGCCACCCAGGCACTGCGTTCATTATTGTTAATAGTGGTTTAGTCAGATTTCTTCTTGCCTCTAGGGTCCTAACCTCCTTTTCATACTGGCCATTGTAAAATCCAAATGGCTTAACCACAGAGACCTCCCCCTCTCTTTTTTCTTGAAACATTATTTAGAAAACTTGTAATTATGAATTGTTCTGTGTCCCTTTTAAGAAGTAAATCTCTTTTAAAAGCCTCTTGCCATTATCACAACCTAGGACTTTCTCAAGGACCTCAGAGTCACCTCTTTGACAATGTAATCATGAAGAAAGATAACACCTTTCTTCCATTCTTTGTGGTAGGATAGGAACCCAGCTTTCTTTGGCCTTAAATTGTAGAACTACCTCTTAGTGTGAAGACATGCAAAAATGTATTCTCTTCTGGATAAGGATAATTAGCAAACATAGATAGCCTCTGATCTCTTTCCCCTCACCCCCAGCTCTTTAGGGCTCTGCAGGCCTTTGTTTTAGTTGACCTGAGTACAGACTCTGTTCTCTTCACTCTCACCCATTGTAAAAGCTTTGAACAAGGATCTTCCTTGCCCGTTTAACTTTGTCCAGTGCAATTTTTGCTTTGCCACTGTTATCCTCAGCCAATACATGAATCATAATAATGAAACATAATTGTCTTTAGTAAATTTGATGGTTGCAATCTCATTCTTATATATTTTTTTCAGTTTTGTCACAATGAAGTTATATTTATCAAGGTAAGTTATATTTATCAAGACACATTTTACTTAACAACTTGTTAGCATGATTTATATTTTTAAATATTTTTACACATATGATATGAAGTCCTCCTGTACCTTGCAAATATTAGATGTGAGTTTATCATAAATCTTCTATGACTTTTTATGTTAATCTATGGATTTGTTGATAACAATGCCATTAGAAAGCCCTGATCTTGAAGAAGAATTTAAGAGCCATGTGAACAATTTATGTAAGGGAGTAAGTTTTGTATAAAGGGAGTATAGGGAATACTGCCTAGTAATCCTGATGAAATCCTGATTTATCCAGGGGTTATGGACAGGTGTATGCCTTTATTGCTGAGGAGGACACCTAAAATGGACTGCTTCCCTTATCTTCACAAAAGGAGCACATTAAAAAACAAAGCTCTCTGTTTTATGCCATAAAAGTTGGTTTCAATACAAAAAATATTCCCTAAAGTACATTAATAAATATGAATAATTTGAACACTAAGATTTGTCCCATTCTAGTCTTATCAACACTGAGATATTATCCTTTGTTGAAGTCAGTTCTTCCCATCTCTTGATATTATCTATATTTTCTCCTAAAATAGTATGATATTTTCCCAATATCCAACCCAGAAAACTTTCTTGGAAGTTTAGGAAGGAAGATAAAAAAGAAGATTTCATAGATATTCAAGCAACTCAGAAAATGGAATATGATATATCATATAATGGAGAGAGTTATTAATTCATTCATTTTATACAAAGTTTACCTTTGAAAATAACTCATGATAACCATTGCTCAAGAATGCACATTGTTTCATGAAAATGAAGTACATTAGTGTGGTTCACAAATGTTAAGATATTAAATTGTGCTCCAGTGACTAGCATACATCATCTCTTAGGTATAAAACAGACACCAGGGAAACCAGGCTGTCTTTTTGATATTCTATGGAAAGGATTCCATTTCCTGTACAGATATTAGTACTTTTGACGTGGGGCTATTGAGCACAATGGTCAAGAAAGAATTCTTGAGACATTTTACAGTGTAAAAAGGTGCTTTTTTTTTTAATGTTTTATTTATTTTTGAGAGAAAGAGAGTGCGCGTGAGTGGGAAAGGGACAGAGAGAGATGGAGACAGAATCTCTGGGCTGTCAGTACACAGCCCAACGCAGGGCTTGAACTCACAAACTGTGAGACTATGACCTGAGCTGGAATCAAGAACTGGACGCTTAACCAACTGAGCCTCCCAGGCGCCACACAAAAAATGGTGCTTTTTGTTACAGCACGGAGACAGGACTCATGAGCAGAAAATGTTGCACTTATAACTGCGAGGAGTGACTGATATCTTATTTTTAAGTTTGGTGGGGGGTAGAGATAACAGAAGTCTCTAAAGAGATTTCTGTATGTTAAAAAAGAGGTATAGGATCTTGGAGGTCTGAATATTGTCAAGATAAGGTTGCTTTTATTCTCCAGCAAAGCATTAACATTAAGGTAACAGTGAGTTCCTTGAGGAATATCACACTCTGCATGTATCAGGTATTTATCAGTGGTCTGCGAGTTATAAGGAAATTTAATTTTATCTACATTTCTCTTGCCTTTGTTCTTCTCATCATATTCATAGCATTTAATTTTAATGTAAAAATAATTTTTAAACTGTTAATGATATACTCCTTAGGTATCACTGGTTAATGACATTGTACATTTATACAAAGCTTTCTGTTCCAGAAAATAACTTATAAAACAACTTGAAATGCTGCATTTCAAATATTGTCTATGTGGATAATATGTTTCAGAGTCCACTTCAACAGGAAAATCATGTATTTTATAGAAACTTTCCTTAGATCACCATTTTAAAAATGTTTTATTGGTCCAAGAATATTTTTCTAAAAGTTGTGGTTCCTCAAAGTATTAATTTAATGTACCAGGATAGATTTCAAAGGTTTGCATAAACCTGGAAAATTTTGTTGTTAAACACAAGATGCTTGATAACACCATGGAAGTGGTGTCAGCCTCAACAAAACTTACATTCAGAGGGAAACTTTTGAAAAATCATCTTTTGGAAAAAAGAATAGGATGCCTTAAAAAAATCACAATAATGTCTTCAGGTTCCTCTAAATTTTATCATATTCCCATCATTTAGCCCCAGGGAGTATCTAACTCTTTGTCACATTCCTGGCTGGGCCACAAGAAAGGAGAAAGAGGTATAGATTTTCTATACTGTGCTGTGGTTCACTAAATTTCTGTTAGAATATTAAACTTCCCTGTGGGTAACATAAGATCTTTTTAGCATTAAACTCTAATATTTGGAGTTCATATTATTTGCATTCACAACATGTGCAAAATAGTATGAGACTTAATGCACATGCTATGTCTTAGTAATCTTTTTTATCTTAGTAATTTTAAATAAAAATTATAGTGACAAATATATGTGTCAATATAGTAATCACTTCAGAAGAAAAGGATCAGTACACATTAAATAGCTTCTATTGTGTTTTGATTGACGTATTTTGAAAGAATACATATATAGAGAGAGGACGGAATGTAGTGTGAGAATTAAGCTCACTTAATATACAGTTGGTCTAGCTTGTATGAATTCTCCCTGCCTGTTCCCTAATCTGTAATATGAAAATAATAGTAATTGTGTCTTGGTAGATTTGTTGTGAGAATAAAAGTCATATGTGAAAAGCAGTAGCAAACTGCCTGGTGAAGCTATTATGCTATGGGTATTTCATAATCTGTTGTAGTGTTAATGAAACTCTGGCAGGTTATTCAAAATAGAAAACAAAAAAATAATTGTGTCTATTTTATATGGTATCCTTTGTTGGGCATTATATTAAGTATGGTCTTTGATCTCAACATGAAGCTATGAAAATTTTATTCTGTATGTCTTTACTTGTGACTTTTTGATATAAGCTTTTTAATTCATGGCATTTTGATGGTTCTCCACTTCCTTTAGCTGAAGCTCAAACTAAATTAGTGTAGAATTCTCTCAAATGATGTCGCCTTACCAAAAACATTCCACCATAAATAACTAGGAACACATGCCACATCTGCACAAAGGAAAAGAGTTTAAGGAGAAGAAAAAATGTATATGATTTACTGAAGCTTGAAAGCCCCCTCAATTTCATGATTATTTGAGCATGAAAATTGTTTAAAATATTTATGGTTTCAAATGAATAGATTCTACTCAGGGATGCAAATTGAGGCCTAGGGAACCTTAAAACTTATGAAAGTTTCTAACTTTCAGGCCCTGGACTAGAAGGAAAAAAAAAGTTTCTGTGCATCCTGAAAGTACAATTTAATAAACAATGCAAAAATTTAAGAACAGTGTTAAAAAATATTTAGTTTTCAAAGAGCTAGCTTACAGTTATATTTACATTTAGCATGCATTAATTATGTAAAGATCATTCTTCAAGACACTGGCACTTAAAATTTATTACACACACATACACACATACACATACATGTATTCTTCATTAAATAACTGCCAAATATATAATTAAAGTCAACAATAATGAAATTAAAAAATGGGATATTAAGAGATGCAGGGAATAGAAACAGAAAATACTTTGGATTTATTCCCAAAATATGAAGTCAGTCACTGGGAAGTATCTAATGTGTAGCCTTACTACTAGTGACAATTACCCAAAGGAATAGGGTCACTATTAAGCAAATTAAGCATCTAAGACTCAAAAGGCAGATAGTTTGAGGGCCACCACATGGTCTCTTGCAAAAAAAAAAAAACCCTAAACAGACAGAAGCAAAATATGTATATGGAATATCCATTGGAGGTAAGCATGATAGAACTGAATTTACTTTTTATACAAGGAGTTTTTAAATCATGAATATTATGGTACTGGGGTGAAGATAAGGAGAGAAAATATTCCTACTGAATTTCTTCTATAATTAGCTTCTAATAAGAGTTGGTGCTGATGTAACAGCTCTATAATGCTAGACATGGAAGAAGACCATGCAAAGCATTTGGCCTCAATGAGTCAAACAATAGAGGAGAAATTTACCAAGAAGATAAATTATAATTTTTTGGGTGGCATAGAGACCATGGATATAAATTCTTAGACTATAAAGACAGCATATACTGAATCTTTACTATGATGTATTTGTCTAAGAATGTGTTATATCTCCATTACTTTTGAGGAAAATTTTGCTGGATATAGAATTCTAGGTTTTTTTGCAGTGTTTTTTCAAGACTTTAAGTATTTATGCCACTTGTTTCTTATGTGTGTGGTTTCTAACAAGAAGTCTGCCATAATTCTCATACTTATTTCACTATAGGAAAGCCTCCAGGTTATTTTCAAGATTTTCTCTGACTTTTTTTTCTTTTTTTTTTTTTTCTGGAAAATTCTTTTCTCCTGGGAGATAGGCCCCTGATATGGAAGCTCTGATTTATTTTTCAATGATTACTCTTCCCCTTTTCCTTCCAAAGAATGCAGGGTTCTTTCTCAAATCTTCCCAGTAAGAAAATGGTAAGGTTTCTAGAGGCAAAGCCCACGTAAATGTGGGAATTCCTCTAAGACTATGGTCCCTAGAAGTGTCTTTCTTTCTTTTTCTTTTTTTTTAAAGGAGTTTCTTTTTTTTTTTTAATTTTTTTTTTTAACATTTATCTATTTTTGAGACAGAGAGAGACAGAGCATGAACAGGGGAGGGTCAGAGAGAGGGAGACACAGAATCTGAAACAGGCTCCAGACTCTGAGCTGTCAGCACAGAGCCCGACGCGGGGCTCGAACCCACGGACCGTGAGATGATGACCTGAGCCGAACTCGGCAGCCCAACCGACTGAGCCACCCAGGCACCCTAAAGGAGTTTCTTTTAAGCTATAATCAGCCTTCAGTATTCATCAAAATCACCATTGAAGTACTCCTTATAGCTTCTGCTCCCAGTAGGCAGATATTTGCTGGGCCTTTATAAGAGCTTATGTCTCCAGATTTCATGGTAGTGATTTGCCTGGCAACTTCAGAATAATTGATTTCACCTTGTCTACTTTTTTCTGGGTGCGAGGACGGGAATGACAACTTCTAACTCTCTTTATCTGTCACAGCTGCAACTGGAAGCCTCTTCTAATTCCAGAAATTTCCTTTTTTATCTTGTGCTTTCAATATATCAGTATGTTTTTCATATTTTGTCAGTCTTTTCTACAAGCTTGTATTAGAATATTTTCATCCTATATCAACTGCCATATTATTAAAATTTGAATCTTATTGAAAAGGAGTTAGTCCACCTTGCCTCCATACTGGCATTTCATCTATAAATCAGTAATTAGAAAGTGATTTAATTTTTTTTTCTTTGAAAAGGGAAATGCCTTTATGCAAAGGGTATTAGTGGAGCCCTAAGTTAACCTATGAAAAGTGAAAGGTAATTCCTGTTTTCACTTCAGCTTCAAAACTGGGTTAATGATATTTGTTTTCATAAAGTGAGAATGAAAAAAAATCTGCATGAAGTACATAAAACTGAATATAACTTAAGAAAATAACTATAACTTTTTTTAAAAAAGAATAGTTCATTCTCATTTTGAATCAATTAGTCATTAGTCTTTATGTGTGGAAACATTTTAAAATTTAAAAAATGTGACATCTGAATTTAAAATTTGGCAATTATAGATATTATACCTAATAATAACGAAAATTGAATAATCAATACAAACTTTATAATAATTCTACAAAATAAAGAATAGAAAAAGATTTATTTTCAAAGATTATAAATGCAGAAGATATTCCAAATATTTCCACTAAAAATTCAGAACCATTCTTAGAGGAGAGAGTGGAATAAACAGAAGATAAAACTTGTAAAAATATAGCACAAAAATAATTTACATGAGCTAAAAAATGACTTCTGTTAAAGTTGTTCAAGCTAATTGAGAAATGACTACGTTTCAGGAAAAATTATTAAAAAGAAATCTCCATATATATAGCCTGATAAGATTATCAAGTTTTATCATCAAAAATCCATGTAAGTATTGAAGAAAATAAATTTTTATTTTACCTATACAGTAATATATATCATATTTGTTTTAGTTCCTCCTCTTGATTATACTAATAACTAACTAACTAAAGCAAGAACTATTGAGATTCAAAGAGAAAGCTTGGAATTAAATTCATGACTTTATAAGTTATTAATTTCTGCTTGAAGGAGCAGGAAAATATTCTCAGGTATAAGAATTTGTAGAAATAGATGCCACAGAAATTTCTCAGAAAAAATGAATTGCAGAGATATACCAGAGCTTAAACATTTCAAAATTTAAATTCAGGAATTGAAAAGTTGAGTGTCACATAAAAAGTTAATGTCAAAAACACATTTACCATAAAAATGCAGTAAATAAAAATGTGAGATTTTGGAGAAAAATAAAATATATATACTCTATAAAATGTGATAAGAATGTCTACTTTTCAGGGCACCTAGATGGTCACTCAGTTGGTTAAGTGTCCGACTTCAACTGAGGTCATGATGTCACAGTTTGTGAGTTTGAGCCCTACATCGGGCAGTCTGCTGTTAGCACAGAGCCTGCTTTGGATCTTCTGTCTCCCTCTCTCTCTGTACTTCTGCTCATACTCTCAATCTCTCTCTCTCTCAAAAAAAAAAAAAAAAAAAAAAAGAATATTTAAAAGAAAAAAAAAAGAATGCCTACTTTTCATTTTTTCATATTATTGAAGAAAATAAGGATATACTTCTGGAGTGTACGTGATAAAAATGTAAATTTAAAAATAGCTAAAGTAAGTTACATGTGGTAGGTGTTCACAATCTTAACCCCTGTCTTTTTCAGTTTAGAAAAACTTGTGTTCTTGCCTGTTCAATGTTTTCACTCTCCAATTCTCTAAGTTTGGAGCAGTTTTGCGATATAAAATCGGTAAACTGGGTGAAAGCAGACTGAATTTACATTAGAGAACAATGATCTTCAGAACAAAAGGTAGATGAGAAGGAGAAAGAAAAACAAATATTTGAAGAGTGTCAAAGAAAAATTTTGTTGGGTAAGTTAAACAAGGTAAGGAAGAATTATTCAAGACTATTCCAAAAGGGGATAGAGATTGGAGTCCACTCAATTGAAATAAAAAGTGAGTTTTTAAGCCTCAGGGTGAGCTAGTGGAAAAGTGCTGGAGGATGTTAACAGATGGTTGGTCAATGTTGTATGGATGTGGATCTGTTTGCCAACTGGTGCTTATGAATTTAGGTTTCTACACTCCCACAAAAACTGGGAGATATCACACATCTTTCTTGACGGTTACATTTCAAAGGGACGGCTTTGGGTTGTAGCATGGGCAGAAGGCTGGACAAAGATTTACATGTTAAAGGAACAGAGAAAAATTTACAGTTGCAAGTTACTAAAATAAATGCTCTAAGAAAAAGGATGTCAGAAGCTTATCAGGAAGAAGACCCTTTAAAGTTAGTCAAGCTGAGGGGAACTTTAACTCTGTCTTGGTCAAGGGCTAGACCTAAAAAGGAGTTATGATGCTTCAAGCTAGAGAAATTCTGAAGTGTCACAGGGCTTCAAGAGTGAGGAAGAGGAGAGAGGGCCTCTTAAAGATACTATGAAATTTCACTTGGATCTCCTTCAAAAGTCTTCTAGAAAGGCAAGTAAAGAATGAAACTTATTTATTAATTTAAATTGAGTTTGTTGACTTTTTTTATTTAAATGTGAGTTAATCTAGGGACTGGGTCACAAGAGCCCAGATATTTATTTATTATTTATGTATTTCAGGATCTGTGGAAGACTTTGAAATGAAAAGAAAGACAGGGGGCGCCTGGGTGGCTCAGTCGGTTGGGCGGCTGACTTCGGCTCAGGTCATGATCTCGCGGTCTGTGAGTTCGAGCCCCGCATCGGGCTCTGTGCTGACGGCTCAGAGCCTGGAGCCTGTTTCAGATTCTGTGTCTCCCTCTCTCTGACCCTCCCCCATTCATGCTCTGTCTCTCTCTGTCTCAAAAATAAATAAACGTTAAAAAAAATTTAAAAAAAAAGAAAAGAAAAGAAAGACAGAAACATAAAGATGGAGATGATAGAGATAGAGATAGATAGAGATAGAGATAGATTGATTGAATTGTGGGTTTGTTAACTAGCCTTTCAATAAACCCACCAGAATTCTCTTTCTTTCATAATCTAAACTACTTTACCATTCTCTACGTTGTTGATAGCAATATTAGTTGAATTGTTCTTTCTGACATATATGCAAACTAGTTATTTCTGTTTGAGGGAAATTATTTCTCCCTCAACCCAATTTTGCCTCTATTTGTAAATTTATTTTAGCACCCTTTCTCTCTCTCTCTCTCTCTCTCTCTCTCCCTCCCTCTCTCTCTCTGTATCTGTGTGTGTGTGTGTGTGTGTAAAACACTTTGAATTCTCCTTTGAACCAGTTTTAACACTTTACTGGTCTTCTCAATAATTAATTAGTTAAATGAAAATCTTTGACAAGTTTTGTTTTGTTTTCTTTCTTTTATCAGAGTCAAAATTATACTCTCTTAAAATTTATCCTTTAAGAGTTTTTAAGTAAAGGCATGCTTCCTGATGAAATATCAGACCACAGAAGCTAAGAATATTTGAAAAGCTTCCCACGAGTTAAAAGAATAAAAATTACATTAATATAAAAATTATTGTATTAGAGTGCTGGCAATCAAGGGTCAGAGCACAAAAACTGTGATAAAAAAAAGATTATTAACATGAAATTCTTTAACCAAATCATTCTATGATTTAGAAATTAAAGGTTTTAAATGAAGATTAATTAATAGCATTAATGTCATGATTCCTGAGAAAACACTAATGCAGAAAGCTCAAACTACCCCAAGACAAAGAATAAAATTTTAATTTCATATCTTGACTTTTAAAAGCAATGAGAAAAAAAATTGTATGGATGAATTTGACTTTATATCATAAATTCCTTAATGAGTTTGTTTTCATATTTTGGTATTTTTATTATAATTTTTTCCATTTCAATTTCAAATGTAGATGTGGGCAAAGCAACTTTTCAGAAAAAGAACTTAAGCGAATTTTTAAATCCATCAATGAACTGTTATGTGATTTTTTAAATATTTTCTTTAAACTTTAATAACCTGTCAAAATCCACATCCGTGAACTTAAATCTACTCTAAATAAAGTCTTAACAAAAATCCACATGAAAATATTAGCTATTTAAGTTCAAATCACAATTTACAATAAAATAACTATATATGGTTTGGCCACAGGCCCACTTTTGAATGAACAATAGCACAGAAAGGAACCTAAAGATTATGAGGAATTAATCACAATTAGAGAGTTTGGGTCAGAAGCAATGGTAACATAGCAACAGAGAGATACTGCTCTTAGACAGATTTATAAATCTTAATGTACTATTTTATTCAGTAAGCTGATAATTATAATGTGCTTCTTATAGTGACAATCTGAAAGAATTAAGAGAAACTAACATGTAGCCAAAATATCTTGAAATTATACTAAGTCATATGATTTTTCAACTAAAAGTAGCAAATTAAAACCTAATAAGATATAACTACATCCTTATTAAAATGACTAAAATAAAAATACTAACTATCCCAAATGCCAGCAATGATTCATGATTCAGTAGCAAATAGTCCACATAGCAAGAGGCCTTTATTTCTTTCTACCATTCTTCAATAAAAGGATGAAGGTTTATCAGGTAAATGACTAATTTAGGGCCCGAGCAGGGAATATACAAGATGAGTCTGTAGCAAACTGTAGGGCTAGAAAGTAAGGAAATGCTAAATAAGTAAAGTATACTTGCAAATGTCCCCCATGACCAAACCTGAAGCAATTTAAGCATAAAATAAGAATAGTTTTGGATTAAAGCCCTAAGAGTAACATAAATATCCATCAGTTCATACTGATACAAATAAATGGCTCAAAAATACATAAATATGGTGAAAATAACGAATCTGCCCTACAAAAAATTTTCAATAGTAATTGTAGAAAGAATGAAGAAAATAGAAATTCACCATGAAAACACCATAGTAATAACTGCCACAGGCAAGATTCTGTTATCACTGCTAAAATTAATGGAATAAACTTTAAGAGAAGATAAGATGTTTGCATATCATTAAACTATCTCTCCCAGCATTTCATTATCATAACCGTTTTAACACTTGTCCACAAATTCTTTGTTACTCCTTACTCTTGAAGATAGAGCTTAGTTCTCATTCTCTTGCATGTGGCCTGGATTTAGTGGCTCACTTAGTATGCACAGAGTATGGAAACGAAAACAATAGTAACTTTTACAGCGGAGAAACCCGGTAGGCATTACCTTAACCAAGAGACCGAGTTTGACATTACCAGTAGTCAAGGTAATATCGTGTACTTTCTGATATGATGTTATGAAAAGGGCACTTCACTCATGTGACCCTTTCCTCCCAAATATACAAACCCAATTTAATCATGAGAAAATACCAGCCAAACCCAAACTGAGGAACATTCTGCATTTTATCTGACTAGTAATCTTCAATTATGAATGAAAAGGCTGAGAAATACTTAGGATAGATTAAGGAGATATAATGATTAAATGCAATATGGTATCCAGGTTGGTTCATGGCTACAGAAAAGGACAATAGTGGAAATACTAATAAAATGTGAATAAAATCTGTGGTTTTGTTAATGCTATTGTATTTTGATGAGGAAATGTTTATGTAAAATGCTAACTTCAGAAAAAGCTGGGTAAAGGGTATATAGCAACCACCTGGGCTCTCTTTGCAGCTCTTCTTTAAATCTAAAATTATTTAAGAGTAGAAAAATAAAAACAAGTCTAATTCAAATTTTATGACATTAAACAGACCCCTTCCCTTATATTTTGTTTGCTACCTTGGTTTATGACTCACAAGTGCTTTATTAGTTAATGCTCACCATACTACCTAGTTCACAAGCACTTGTTTACAGAATGTGTGATGCCCACACAGGGACAGATTTTGTTCATTCCTTCTTTCTCTTTTTTCAACACAAATTTGGAAGCTGGAAAATTTTCATTGGAGTAAATAACAGAATGTGCTTTTGGTGCATAAGAGAAAGTAATACAACTACAGAATGTTCATGTTGGCTCACATGGGTTATGTGGTACTTTGATGCATGCTGTGAAATTACTTGCGTTACTTCAAAATTTCATCTATTATCATTCAATATGGAATGTGCAAATCTAGAATAAAACAAAAACTGTTTATAATTTACATGTGGCCATGCAGGTGTTGTGGTATTTTCAAAATAAATTCAGGAATATCTACTTAAAATTTTAAGTCAATCTTCCATGGTTATTGGTGAGATTATGAACATTTTCTGTTCAATAGATTACCCCTGAATACAATAGAAATGGAGAAGCAATGGGTGTAGCCTAATATTAATGTAACCATGTCACTTGGCATATCCCGAAAAGAATTGATTTCTAGTTAATCTTGAGAAACTGTCTTTACTAAATATGCTTGGACAGTAAATGAAAAGAAATACTGTTAAGTAATATGATTTCCTTTCTCTAGTGTTTGATGTAGGGTGAAGAGCTAAATTATATGCTCAAGAATACACACCTCTTTATAAATGCACAAACGGTGACCAAATCAGGCATGGTCTCTCCGTCTGTAGAATTCATTGTCTAGTGGATAATATAGATGAAAGAAAAATGAAAAGTTAATTGTGTGGTTGTAAAATTAATACAATCTTTGAAACAGCAAGCAAAACAGGAGGAAAACAGGTCTATAATACTTGGAAGAAGTGGAACTGGGAAGCCTTGTCTGTGAAGGTGTGAATTAAGTCAAGACATGAATAGCGAAGAAAATCCAGGATGCCAACACTGCTCCAGGCAGAGATAATAGTATGTGTAAAAGTCCTGCAGTGAAGAGTCTAGAGTATGTCAGGGGAAAAAATGTATACAAATTGCAGCAGGTAAGGGAAAAGTGCTGGAAAGGAGGTCTACTAACTAATTAACTGATTAATTATTTCATTCAATGAATATTTATTCATTCCCTAGTCAACCAGTTTTAGAAAAACACGTGTGGCACACACTTTTGAAATACTTACAATATAGTTGGAAAGAAAGGCAGTGATCACATAGTTACACAAAAAATTGCAATACAACTAGTCCATGACAAGACCTTATGAAGGAGAGACTTCTTGGGGGCCTATAATAGGAGTATTTGACCTAGTCAGGCAGGTTAGGGAAAGCTCTAAGGAAGTGAAAATTGTGCTGACATCTTAAAAAGGAGTACAATTCACTTGATCAAGCCAAAATAAAAGCATTTTCCAAAGAGAAGACTATAGATACGGATGACCTTTGGTGACAGAAAATACAGGAAGCCCAAGAAAATAAAAGGATGTCAGGGTGGCTAGAAAGAGGAGAGTGGGAGGAGTTTGTGTGGCAAGGGTGGAGAGAAAAGTTGTAGCCAGGACATCATGGCTTCATAGTCCCTGACAAAGAGTCCCATTCTTACTATAAGAGCAGTGGGCAGTTTTTGCACAAGAGCAATTCACACGCCCTGATTAAAGTTTAATAAAGTTCAGTGTATAGTACAGAGAAGAAATAAGAAGGATCTATCATGGGTGCTGGTAGACCATCAGGGACTATTGCAGTATCCCTTTTGCAAGATAATGATGGTCCGTGCTAGGGTTGCAACAGCAAACTTGGTGGTTAAGACTCAAGATAAATGTATTTAAGGGTAGAATATGTAAGCAAAAAAGATTAATAATTTAAATTAGTGAATAACAGTACTATTCACCAAGAAGGGCAAGTACAGTGGCTGGGCAAGGCAACGTGTCTAAAAGGGAAGTTAAAAGTTGATTGTGAGACATACAAGTCAAAATTTCTCAGTTCACTGCCTCATTTTATTTCTATCTCAGCTCAAATGCCACTTCCTCAGAAAGTCTTTTGGAAATTTTATCTAAAATAACTCTAGCAGCTAGTAGTACTGTCTCTTCCACCATTTAATATACAATGGCACTTCCTGATCTCATGTTATAAACTTCTTTCTTTATTGTCATTTTTCTCCAATAGAGTTTAAACTCCATGTGGGCAGGAACTTTACTTTTTTTTTTAATATAAAATACATAGTACAGTGATAGGTAGGTACATGGTAGG
Source organism: Prionailurus viverrinus (assembly GCF_022837055.1). Lineage (NCBI taxonomy): Eukaryota > Metazoa > Chordata > Mammalia > Carnivora > Felidae > Prionailurus > Prionailurus viverrinus. Next base: position 58,223,010 of record NC_062569.1, read on the forward strand.
TAATAAAAAATATGAATGAATAAATGAATGAATGGATGGATAAGTGAGTAACAAATAAGGGCAATTGTATATAAAAAAAGTAACTTTCAGGTATAAAGAGATATATATTTTTAATGCAGAAATAGAAAAATAGCCAACAGCTCTGTAACCAGAACTACACCAACAAAACTATTATTGACTGTGTCTGCAGGGGACTTACATCAAGAGACTAAGTAAAGGAGAAGAATATTGCTACTGTACCTACAAATTAAATTCACATAAGAAGAAATGATGGTTTAGTCCTAACTGTAATGACATCATTATTTCTACAATTTGGATTTGAGTTAAATTTCTATAATTTGGTTTAGGTTAAAATAATGTTTATGAGTTGATCTAAGATTCTAATGAGCCAAACAATCTTCTAGAAACCCAGACTCTGGGCAGACATTATAACTGGAAAGGGATACCTTATTCCTATAAGGGTCCTAAAATGGACAAATAAAATGTGACACAAATACAATACTAATGTTTTACCTAATAAACAATAAAACAGCTATTTGGTACAGTAATTTTAGACCAAACTTCTGTTATTTGATTGTAAGAATGCTTATTTATTAGTGGTAACAAAATTGAAACAGGATATCTTCCCAATCTTATTTAGGGATTATGTAACTGAAATAGCTGATCCGACCATATTGTTGTACTATACACTTGAAGGTAGATCTCCAGTAAATAAAAATTTTAACAGAATTTTCTAAGCTCCATAACTGAGATGTACAATGGAGGAAGATATCAGCAGAAAAAGAGGAGGCCACACTTGGCCCTACTTGGCCAACTTTGCAGGAGAGGTAATGAAAGCTGAGTCTTGGGAGATCAATGGGAATGCACTGAAATGGAAGAGTGTGAGGGGAGAGAGAACACAAGGGAGCAGAGGAGAGCTTGTGACAATTCACGGTGGCATGAAACACATGACACAGAAAGTGTCAGAAACAGAAAGTGTGCAGACACAGAAAGTCTGCAAATATTTGCCACAGTTTTTGAATGTGTTTGAGGGATATGAGCCCAAAACAGATAGGAAAGCGCTGCTTAGGAGGAGGGTCTGGCATGCTCTGCTAAATACAATGGATTTACACTTTATGATATGTGGTGCCATTTAAGGGTTCTAAATGGCTTGGCAGTATTTGTATTTTAGAAAGGTCATTTCTAATTTAATTTGAGGGAAGGTTTATACAGGAGCAAAGAAAAATACTATTTAAAAATTCTTAAATACTACCTTTGAAACACTCTTAATGGTGGAGGGAAGTGAATGATACCTTAGGGATCTAGCAGGAGAATCCCAAAGTACCCAATGGTTTTAAGGAGGAATAAATTCATGTAAGGGCACCTGGGTGGCTCAGTTGGTTAGGTGTCCGACTTCAGCTCAGGTCATGATCTCATGGTTTGTGGGTTTGAGCCCCGCATCTGTGCTGACACCTAAGAGCCTGGAGCTTGCTTCAAATTCTGTCTCCCTCTCTCTCTGCTCCTCCCCTGCTCTCAGTCTGTCTCTCAAAAATGAATAAACATTTAAAAAATTTCTAAAAAAAATAGATTCATATAAATATTCCAATCTACTCTGTAAACATTATATTTGCAAAATTTTTCAATTAATTATAACACTTATGTTCCCTGTAAAAATTGTTCTGAAGAGAGTTGAAAGCCCCCCCCCAAAAAGCCTCAGTTTACCACTTGCTACCCCAATATGAAACCACTGGCAAAAAAAAAAAACAATTTAAAAAGCAGGACCACACACTCAACTTGACAAAGAGAAAAAGAAGTATGCTTAGGATTTTGGTAGAAAAGCTATACGTTACTAAGTCTATGTAGACAACCGAAACTACCAGAGCAGAAATAACAAAAACAGAAATGTTTTTCTACCAAATTTACATAGGAACAATTGCACTTATAGCAATGTGCAAATGCAATATGGAGAAAACACACCAGAATCACTATCTTGTGCTGACATTTTCCAATCTGGACTGATGAAATACAGAGGTTTCTTTCTGTGATGTCACACCTCATTCTCTGTCTCTGTAATTCTAAATGCAATATCATTGCATTTCTTTTAGTGAAAACCAATGTTTATGTATCTATTTGACCAAGAAATATAAAGTACTCAAACATGTTCTCCATTGTTGTAAAGTAAGTGCCAACTGGTAAGTTGAGGTAGGTGAGAAGAAATATATAAATAAATCACTCTGCTAATAAACTAAAAGACTATTAGACTATAGTATTACTGAAAGTTCTTTTTAAAAAAACTATCATTTTTGGGGTCACCATTTAACCCAAAGAGACAAAATGTCTCTTTTTACCCTCATTTTAATTTTTTCCACGCAATGTGAATCATTGATGAAACATTTTGGCACCAACCAAATAAATCGATTGTCAATATTTTGACCAGAAACTCCCAAGACATATTTGCATTTCATTAGTGTAATTATTTTTGTCACAGAATTGTGATTTAATTTATTTTTTCCTAACCACTTCACCAAACATTTGCTCACCTAAAGAGCTTTAGGGAAATTCTTAAAAGGTAGCTGCCCCAGCTGGAAGTTATGCCCTTTTTCCCTTCCTCTTCTGTTTTCTAGATAAAATGTGGACAAGATGATTGGAGCTTCAGCAGCTGGATGGCAAATTAGACTACGTGGAAGATAAAAATCATAATGATGAAAACTAAAGACCGAACTTGAGTGGGCCCTAATTATATGATGCTTCCTTACCAGCACTGGATTGTCCAAGCAAGCCTCTTGCAAAAGAAAAACAGTCTTATATTTAAACTACAGTTATTGGGGTTTTCAGTTACCTGCAGGCATATAGTCTTGGGATACGTTCAAATTAACCATTAGATTTCTGGACCATGTATTCGTTTCCACTCTTTTTTCTTATTTAAATCATTCTCAGTAGGATATTCTTGTATCTAAGTACTCTATCGCATCATTCTTTTTCATTAAACATTATACTGTAAACATCTTACTATGCCATCGCATATTATACCACATCACTGTTTTCAGTTTCACACATTTACTGTAATTTATTAAACAACTCATCCCTTGTAGAATATTTCCCCCTTTATTTCACTCTTGTGGACAACAGTACCTGAAAATACAATATTTTCAAATTCTAGTCAACATTATGTCCTATGAAAAAGCAATAATTAATTCATCAAAAACAAAAGGTTAATGCCAGGTAACTTTTTTCTACACAAAAATGCCATATTGTGAGTGAGTTCTCTAAAACCAGGCCCAACATCACCCAGAGCAGTAGGAGTAGTAGGCACGGATAACTGATGATCAGGAATGTGTGATAGGAAAGCTCAATCCTGATCATGATGGTACAAAACTCACTTTGCTCTTGAAGGATTCCACCAAATATTGAAAAACAATGTGTATTTAGGTGAGACTGTTCAGATACAAGTTTGTTATCTTGTGTGTCATTGGTTATCACATCAAATATGGTTTGAAGCTAAAATGGCCTTACTTTGCACAGGATATTATTAAATCCTTTGTTTATTTTGAGAGTTTAAATGTAATGAGTAAATCACTTTGCCAATAGCTCTTGTTTCAGATTCTTCCATCATCGCACTTGCTGCCTCATACACATAATGTGACACTGCAAAATGAGAAAACTGACAAGCAAGTAAACAGACATAATTGTTTTAAATTTAACTTTAGAAAGCAGGAAAAGTTCCCCAACTTTCAAAAATGCCAATTTATTATGGTACATCATTTTATTTGTTGTTGTATTTGGCTCCGTTTTGTTTGAAAACAGTAATGTATTTTATATGTTCCAGAATCTTTTTTTTCTGCCACGGTAGAGTGCACATCCCATTAAATGCAAACACCTCTCATTAAGGTCATTCTAACCAAAGATATATATATATCTTTCTCTGATAACTAATACCACTGATTTAGCCATCAGACACAATTGTTTTATGTTATTTCGTTTTATGTTAGCTTATTAGTTGGATATTTTGTTTTATTATTTAGCCTTTGTGTTGTCACTTAACATCTTTTTAAAATTTTTGATATTATAGTGTGTTGTATTGACATTTCAGGCATTCAGGGTAAGTCTTAATGACCAGAGAGGTGTATTTGATGAAGAACTTATGGCTTACCAGGGATATAATTTTTCAAAAGTCTTCTAAGATCTGAATACAATCCCTTAATCTTAATGCTCTGCTCTTTCCCTTCAATGCATTTAAAATTTTTTGCATGATTTTTAATATTGAATTATGAGCCCTTCATCTGATAGTAAACTCCATGAAGGTACAGAATTTTTTTTCTGTCTTATTAATTGCCATAGATCCAGTAGCTAGCATGGTAGTTGGTACAAAGCAGGTGCTGAGCACATATTTTTAAAAATAAATGTATAAATGATTGGCAGAATAAGGGGTAAAACTATAAGGAACTAATGCAAGAGAGAAGAAATAAGACAAATGTCATGGAGCGCATATAAGAAAAAGTTTGTCTTTACGAAGTTTGTCTTCGCAGAATGTGACCAAAGGTAGATTTCTCAAAGCTGGAGACTTGGGAATACTCTTGTATTACTGGGTTTCTAATTGACCCCAAAGTACACTGTTCATAGTAACACAACTATGTATCTTCTGTTTCTTCCAACCAAAGTGTGAATTTATTACAAAGGGCCCTGTTTGATTTTATATTTTAATAGTGTACAGAGCAATATGGTGATATATATTCAGAGAAGTTTTGCAATAAATGTCTCTTTCATAAGTAGATTTTCTTTCTAAGGTTTTCTTTCCCATTGAAGCAGTACATTGCTGCATTTGCAGCATAAAAGTACTACTGGTTGCTCCATGTGTACATATAGTTTCTACTGCTCTTGACACGTTTTACCTTTAAATTCATTTGATGAATCAAGCACATTTCAATATCTACATATTTTCACAGGATCCATATTAGTAACCTCTTACATACCTTATTTTTATGAACAAAGTTGCCAATCTTGGGGTGAATGGCATACCCTCAATTAGCATTTGCAATTTAAAATTAATGATAAATGACAAGCTATATTTTCATGGGGATAATACTATTGTGATCATGTTGTGACCAGCAACTCAGTATTAGTTCTGGTACCTTAATCAAATTATGTTATGAAAGCTAATATACTGAAGTGTTATAATGGGAAAATGTCCTCTTTGTACCTTCTTTTCCTGTCTTCACAAAGCACTAATCAGAAAAGGTAAAAGAAACAGTATTTATGTCAAATAGATATCTGGAAACTTCTATGGGCTTCCAACATTCCCTTTCAAAGTTGACTTCCTACTCCCATACATGTGGGAGTCCTTTTTAGTCATAAGTACTAAACTGGACTATACTATCCATACACTGCCACCTGGGCATCCTTCGGCTCCATGTTAAACCCTGGTGTGAACAAGCAGAGTTGCAGAACTCTGAGTTTCTCTTCAGTAACTATATGGAGGATCTTGTGGAAACTGAACTTGTGATCTTGAGCTAATGAGCACAGGATTGTAATCCAAAAGTCAAAGGATCTGATCATCACTTTACACTCTCACTTGGATTTCTCTAATGCATTTATGCTTGATAGACCTTGTGTACTGGCAGCACTGAACTTCCCATGGAAATGGCTGTTAGGAAAGGAAACACTGACTGATGTGTTTCTTACATTTTTAAGAAGCTATTTGTAAATCTTTCTTAGAATTTGACAAGTCCTCAAATAATAAAAATAAATCAGTTTGTCATCAAGTCTCTATGTATTGACTGACATATTAATGGATCAAAATACACTAGCAGAAATAAAAGTTATTACTCATAGTTTTGTGATTCAGCCTTATCGTATGAACCAAAATACTAATGGCGATGAGAAGCATACAGACCTCACTGCTAGAGAAACAATGCAAAAGGAAACTGACATAAAATCACTCTACTCTTAAGATCTATAGCAGCAGTTTAAGGCAGTAGCATGAGTGAGTAGGGTACTTCAGCTATTAAAATATTTTAAAAGTGTCTTCCTGATAGTGTGGGCAAACACAAAGAGGGAAAATGAAACAACGATAAGACAATGATGAAACAAGAAAAATGATTTTCTCCACAGACAATTGATTTTTTTTTCACACATGATAAAATCAAAGCATACATCTATTAAATTGTATAGACCCAAATTTTGAATAAAATAGTTACCCAAACATCCTAAAACTGAAGTAGAAGTTTGGGACTTCTGGGTAAATTTGGGTTGAGGAGTTAGATAATTCAAATGGGTACAAAAATTTGATTTCAGAAAAGTTTACTTGAAGTTGACCCTATTCTAGAAACAAGAAACCAAACACTAAGTAATCTTAAATAGTACTAAAGTGAAGAGACCTAGACATTTCCCAGATATATAATAAGAACATGAGCCCCAAGTATGGATTAACCTCAGAGGCAAACTCCACTGGAACTGGCTTTAGTGATATCAAATTCAGTATTTTGTGAATGAAACAACGATTTTAAGAACAAACCAACATTTTATATATCTGATGGTGATTCTTTCACTGCAGCTGATCCAGATTACCTTGAGAAATATCAAGAGTTACATGAAAGAGAAGACTTGTTTCCAGATTATGAAGAAAATGAAACAGATTTATTGGGTGCCAGTGATCCACACTCAGATGACCTTGATGATGTGATGGACCCAGAGATAGAAGAGGTTTATGAAAAGTTTTGTTTGAATTCAGAGCATAAGGAAAAACAGTAAAGGTGCATTTAAGCATATCGTTTTTTTTTTATGTTTATTTATTTTTGAGAGAGAGAACATGAGCAGGGGAGAGGCAGACAGAGAGGGGGACAGGGGATCTGAACAAAGCAGGCTCTGCGCTGACCGTAGCAAGCCCTGTGCTGGGCTTGAACACACTAACTGTGAGATCATGACCTGAGCCGAAGTCGGGCACTGAACCAACTCAGCCGCCCAGGAGCTCTGCTTATCAGTTTTATAAAGCAGTTTAGGTTACAGTGACTTATAAAAACACAAGAAAGCAAGAAAATATGTCACTTATACCAAATTAAGGATGTTGTTATGTTACTTAATGTACATAACTTTAATTCTGTTTAATGCTATCTGCCAAATTAAACTTTATTCTCTATAACTTAAAATGTATGTGTATAAATATGATAGTTTATTATGTACAGTTAATTCCTCTTTTGTCTATAATAAAATTGATTTTGAAATTTAAAAAAAAAGTGCTAAACAGCCTGGATACTAGAATCAGCTAACTGGAATCAACTAACTCCTTGTACTGTAAATGGTAGAATGGCCTCCAACTATTTAAGTCTCAGTTTCTTTTTCTGTAACAGGGAAATGATTAACAAGAGCAATAACAAAAAACTAATTATCAGATTTTCTATTCATTAGACAAATATTAATTATGAACCCATATAGTGTCAGATATTCTTCAATTTACTGGGTAGGCAACAAGATGCTCTCCCCCTTGTAGCTTACATGGGCTGTGTGGTAACTAAGAGTGGATAGAATTTACATACTTAACAGTGCACTAAGAATCTACTAACTATGAAAGAGTTCCTATAATAAATGTTGTGATGATTCATGTTATTATTTTAGTGAATTATGAACTAACATGAAATCCTTTGTCGTCCAATATTGTGGTTTGATATAATAAGGTACAAGTATAGGTGATCAACAACTTGATGACTGATAATAACCACATTTCTCACATTTTCATATAGAATATATATTACTTTGATGACGCATGAAATGTGGTCTGAGTTTGTACCCACTTGAGAATTGGCCGTGATCTGACTGGCAACCTACCGAATCGTATTTAATCATTTTATTTATACAGGTTTTGAAGTAAGTATATTTTCTGAAAGTTTGCTTAATTTATGAAAGCTTTCAGAATCATAAAGTTTAATTAATTTTTTAATTAAGCTAACATAAAGTACAGTCTTTATAGAGCTCTTTATATTTACCGTTCTAATGGATAATGTGCTTTTATAGTAAACAACAGAGTATATTTTAATCACTGAATCTCTAAGAAGTTAAGTCCATTTTAAATAAAGAATGACTTACACATTCTCGGAATTATAGTTTGGGAATAAAACTGAAATGCAATGACAAACGAAACTTAATTATACCTCAATGACAGAGGGAACTAAAAATATTACTTGTTTATTATTAGAGTTCTAAATTCTTGCTCACTTGATTCTAGTAAACTTCATTTTCTCCTTCATTACATTTTATCATTTATTCTTCTCAACTTTTAAGTTTCTATGTAAATAATAATGCCACTGTGTAGATCTGTATTGATTCTTTATGGCTGCTGTAACAAATTAACACAAACTTAGTGGTCTAAAAGAGCATTCTGTTATCTTGTAGTTCTGTAAGAAGTTAGAAGCCTGACTTGGGCCACACTGAGCCAAAATCAAGGTGTGGACAGGGCTGCGTTCCTTCTGGAGGCTCTAGGGAAGAATCAGGTCCTTGCACTGGCTAATTCCATGCCAAATGTTTCAGAATTAAATGTGGGAAAAAAAATCTGGATACCTGACTGTTCCCCTTTGAAATAGTTTGTATTGATGGCAATTTGCACACAATGAAATTCTCATAATTTTGCTCCTGTGTATGTGTGTGTGATTCTTTTAACCATTGGGACTTACTTGTAAGGACAGGAGGTAGCTATTTCTCTGTTTCCCCATAGGTCAGTGTATTTTCAGGAGAGGCAACTGTCTTGCCAAAGGTAAACAGTAAATAGCAGCACTAAGCCCTTTTGAACCCTTGATTCTACCTCTTTCTCCTCTGATTGCAATACATCCACAGAATTTAAGCCTTTCTCTTCCTGTGTAAAAACTATGAAAGACAATTAACACTTTTCTGCCTATTTCATGCTTTACTGCAATTGACAATTCTTCTTCTGTTTGCTCAGGTCCTACTCTGCTGAATACTTAACAATAATAACAACAGCACACGCAGAATGCTATGTTGGGCCATCCCAGTGATTCCATTTCTCCTCTTTGGCATATGTTGGCTAATAATTTTGATTCATGACCAACAACTTAAAAACATGCTTGGAGTTCAAGGGCCTCAGAGTCCATAAACACATTTGGACAAATATCATCTGCTGCTAGTCCTAGGCAAATGACGAGAGGCAAATACCATTCAACATCATTTAGGAGTTATTTTCTTCATTAAATTTCCTCAAGTGATTGGTAATGTTAATTTTTAAAATGCCAATAAAAGACTCAAGGCTTCTATCAGCTCCCATATTATACAATCTGAAGTTTAAATTCATTAAACACTTACGTGGAAAAGGGAACAAGTCATGTGCAATAAGCTAAAATTGCTGACACAGTGCTCATAATAGGCTCTTTCCCAGAGGTTTCATTGCAGTTATGTAAGAAATCATTCACTTGTGAAGTTCAAGGAAACTTTTCAGATAGATTTTTTTTCTTTTTTCTTTTTTTGGAGGGGGCTACATTTTTGAGAGATGTAGCAAGCAAGTATGAGACACTGCTTACAATAATTTAACAGGGAACACTTAGGCCAATACAGAATCTGAGCTAATCAGCATTTTTTTATTTGTTCAAGGTTCAAGACTTTTGAAGATCCTGTGGCAAAAAATCATTTAAAGTTTGTAGAAAAAAAAATAGATTTCTATCACTACTGAAAACAGAGACCTAAGTCCTGTTTCTTATCACTACAGTTACACTTTTCTCTTTCTCTGACATTTTAATGGAAGTATACAGAAAATATTATTTAATACAATTGCTTTGTAATGCTTGGGATTTGGGGAAAATTAAATTTCACAGGTTTCTTTATGCTTCCATCATATTCATCTTCCTTCTTCATAATTAATTCAGACTTGCCAGTAAGCTCTCTGTTATTTTGCCTCTCTTGAGAGGTTTTCGTAATGATAAAATGGAAAATTTTTCAAGGTAAGCATATGCAATTCAAACGAAAACCATCTTGGAAAATTAGCATTATATCATGTATTATTTTAAGAGTTTTCTTAGGAATGACCTTCCATTCAGAAGGAAGAGAGCATACACATTAAACATTCACTGAGAAATTAAGTTCTGGCAGAGAGGAAAAAGAGAAAAACATAAAATCTAGATTTAGGCATTGAACCTGGATTTGATGAGCAGGGCAAAGAATAGTTATTTCAATGTCAGCTGTTTATATTTCACATGATCTATAAATACATATACTTAACAGAACTAAGTCTCCTTAATGGTAACCAAATAGAAAAATGGAAAATAAATTACTTCACTAAGAAGTTTTTTAAAATTGAGCAATTAAGTATGTTATTATAGGGAAAATGTTATTTATTTAATATCTATTTATGAATCAAAGTAATAACTTACTATCTAAATTCACCATATCTAATAACAGACAACAAATTACAAAATATTTGATTATCTCCTGATCTTTTTAAAAAATGGTTCTTGTACTTCTGAGATTCTCATTGCCCCAAAAGGAGAGAGGTCCTTGCAATTTTGGATGTTTTCAGCTTCACTGTTATGGAATATAATGAGATTTTTTTTTCACTCAAGTAGCTGTGTACAAAGTTAGGAAATGACAAGGCAGAAGATTGGCCTCAACTGTCATATTTCAAAGTTAAACTTTAGAAGGTCTTTGTTCTAATTTAGGTTAAAGTTTCTGTGCTTTGACACACCCATGGAAAATTTTACATATATTACAAAAAGGTTAAAGGTCTGCAATTGTATCCAAAGCAAAGGTTAGCCTAAGGCTAACTTGTATTAAAATTTTTTTATGCATAAAGTCATGACACATAACTTTGTAAATTGCATCATCATATAATGGTGTCACCTTTGGACCAAGAAATTTCAAATTGAAATCAATGACATCTCAACTTAAAACTAGCATTTGTCAGAGTACTTTCATTTAATAATAGATTGCAACTCTTACCTTGTTATAAAAGATGATGAATATTGGCTGAGGTCCATCAAATAGTTGTCAGATTTCAGCCATATTCTAAGTAATTCTACAATTCCATTGAAATGAATGTGTCTTAAATCTTTTGTGTCCGAAATTAGATGAGGCATCACCATGGCAACATAATTCTAAGGAAAAGATATTTCAGAGCTTAAGAAGTCTGAAGAGTAAATGTCAGAAACCAGTTAATTCTGGGATTCTTGCTTTTTGAAGAATTCCATACATTTACATGAATATTTAAACATATTAAAAATTGGTTGTAAATAGTAGCAAAAGTACATTTACTTATGAGTAAAATTACTTGCTTCATCCCAACAATACTTTAAAATGCATCGTCATTGTTGAGTACTTCTGAAATACATATAAATATAACTTAAAGTACATCGCATTTGTATTTACAAATATATTTAATATTCTATATTGCTTTAAATTTGTACAATCCTTTTAAAAAATTTGGCATACGTTACAAATATTTTGGAATGGCTTATTTTATATAAAGAATGCTAGACATCACATATGTGTGCTACCTTTGATCACATACCTGTTTCTTTGTTGAGGAGGCACAAAAACCATTTCAAAGAGGAATCTGAGTCTTTGGGCATATACTCAACAGTTTTATTTAAAATTTTTTTTTCAACGTTTATTTATTTTTGGGACAGAGAGAGACAGAGCATGAACGGGGGAGGGGCAGAGAGAGATGGAGACACAGAATCGGAAACAGGCTCCAGGCTCTGAGCCATCAGCCCAGAGCCCGACGGGGGGCTCGAACTCCCGGACCGCGAGATCGTGACCTGGCTGAAGTCGGACGCTTAACCGACTGCGCCACCCAGGCGCCCCAACAGTTTTATTTTAAAGCAAAACATGAAAGATTATCTCATATTGTAATTCTAACCCTATGAAATTCTTTAGTTCTCTAAAACAGATCATGATTATAGTCCTATATGCATAACCTGATAATGTAAAGAGTCTTTACTTCAGTAAATGACTGCCTGAAATAATACTCAAGGTACCTCTGGAAGTAGAAATGCATATTCATAACCACTTAACAGACCCTTGTTAATGCTTTTTTTTTTTTTAATAAATAAGCTTTGTCTTATATTAATGGAGAAATTTATATTGAAATATCCTGGGCATTGCATTAATACAAAAACCCCAAAATGCAGATTAATTCACTTGAACACACCTGAAGTATAGAATCCTGTAACATTTACATATCAGTGTAGGGAAAGCATATTTTCTAAGATTGTCAATAATCTAGCAGAAAGATTTGCTAAATTTCTTTTAGAGCGTTGATAATAACATAAGCAAAGGACCTACATTATGTGAAATTTATTTAATTAGGATTTTAATACTTTTAGAAAGTGTTCAGTAAAGTTTTAGTAAAATATTTTGTTTGTATACTAATACCATTGGATAGGGCATTATATTTTTGTTGATAACATATTATGGTTAAAAGTAATCATTATTATGCCAAAATATATACTTTTAGTCATGTCCCTTAATATTTACAAAAACCTTCTGGAGGTTCTTTAAGTTTTGGGATATTATGCTTTCCTTGGGGGTCCAAGGGGAATTCTATTAAGATAAAATGAAAAAAAAAATCTCTGATAGCTCTGTATGTAGACATGATTCTCAGATTACTTCATCCAGGTAAGGCATTTAGGCAAACAAGAATTCAAATTACATTCGTAGGATAATATAATCTTTTAACTATACTGATACACAAGAGCCAAGGGTAATTATTAGCTATTTGAAGACATGACTCTCCTATAAAGTGTTGTTCAGTAGCATAATTAACGATTGAAATATGCTAGAAACTTAACTACAATAGATTTTTAACAGGATCCTTTCTAGTTACAATGAAGAATGTTTCCAGTTTGTTTTTTTTTTTTCCTCTCATTTGAAATTAGCAAACTAAGGGCACCTTGGTGGCTCAGTTGGTTAAGCGTCCCACTCTTGGTTTTGGGTCAAGTCATAATCTCACGGTTCCTGAGTTGGAGCCCCACATAGGCTCGAGAGTCTCTCTCTCTCCCCTTCTTTTCTTGCCTCTTCCCTGCTCATGCTCTCTTTCTCTCAAAATAAATAAATAACTTAAAAAAAATAGCAAACTAGATAGACACATTAATTAATCAAAGCAGCAACAAAGTTATATGAGAAAGGCTTTACATGAGAACTCTTCTGTTCAGGTTGATGCAGAGGAGAAAAGTTTCAGATAAAACTACATGGGACAATAACACAGCAAGGAAAGCAATAGAATGAGCTTGGATTTTGTTGATCAATTCTCTTACCTCAAGAACTAAACTAATATCTTGAATGAGAAAGATTTTACAAAAGAAAAACAGAAGAAATAAAAATGATTTTTTTATGTGTGGAAAAGCAACTTTTTTGAGGAATATGTTTTTTATGCCTAGGAGAATAATTTGAAATATTCTTTATGTTTTAAAACCCAGGATGCAAATTGTCTTTGGTGAAGTTATACATTTTTCAAAACAAGCTTAAATTATTTTTGTAACTATACAAATCTGCCACAAAACATTCATAGGAAAACTGAAATGAGATTAAATCAAACAACCTATGTATAACACATAAATTATCACGATTTACTGACTTAGAAAATTAAATACATAATCGCCCAAAAGTTATTACATCATTATTAGTTTCTTGTTTATATAAAAAAAGAGAAAAGATTAAGCAAGACTTAATATATTTATAAAGGTCAATGAAATGAATACTTTATGCAATTATTCACATCACACACTTAATAAATGTTTGAGAGCCCACTATGTATTACATACTGCAATTCATTAGAGAAATAAAGATCACAGATCAGTCCCCTTAAAGAATTCTTAATGAGAAATTCTCTTTTCCACAATTACAAAACTCTTTTCTTTAACTCTGAATGATATGGAAAAATGCTTTAAGTCTTGACTTTGCATTGCTTCTGTACATATATTTCCTGTGGCCTGTATTTTTCCAAGTGTCTAAATTCCTCCCTGGTAGTATTTAGGCATCTAGGGCAGCAAATCTCTTCAGTTCACAAGGGAACACTTGGAGTGTTATTGCTACAGTTCATTAAATGTCACCCTATTGGTTTAGAGTTAATAGGCTTTCTAAGCACCTAAGTCACTACCAGTGAGGAACTCTGCCCATGGAAATGTTTACACATGGATAATGAGGCTGACTGTTAAAAGGTCAGTTTGTCTTCTGCTCACAGGTAAAAAGGAACTACTAAGCATAGGTTCGAACAACAAATTGTGGATTTTAACCTGTCATTTAAACAGTGGAATTGTCTTGACTTAATTGGGACTCTATGAGCTCCTAAAAGGTAAAGGTATAAGTATTGACTATTTGCAAACTTATTATTTACATTTGTTATCATAGTATATCATATTAAAAATCACTGTTGGGGCTTCTGGGTGACTCAGTCGGTTAAGTGATGATCAACTCTTGACTTCATCTCAGATCATGATCTCAGGGTCATGAGATTGAGCCCCTCATCAGGCCCTTGTGGAGCATAGAACCTGCTTGGGATTCTCTGTCTCTCTCTCTCTCTCTGTCCCTCTCTAAGTAAGTTAATAAATGAATAGATAAATAACACTTTAAAAAAATAAAAACAACTGTTATTTAAATAATTTAAAAATATTATTTGCTCAAAAGACCTACATTATTTTAACTTCTCTTAATGTTTATCTTAAAAATATTCGATCATATGGTAAAGAAAAGCTAAGCCAAACACTACATTTTAACACTATGTAGACACAGATCTCTACATAGACTTTTTTTAAAAGAATGGTAGAGAAGGGAGAGAAAGTATAAATTGCTTTCATGGCAAGTAACAAGCAGAAGTTATTATTTGAATTAAAATTTATTTAGTATTTTATATATTTTTTGATGTTTATTTTTGAGAGAGAAAGAGAGAGAGCATAAGTGGGGGAGGGACAAAGAGAAGGGCAGGGACAGAAAGAGAGGGAGACACAGAATCCGAAGCAAGCTCCAGGATCCAAGTTGTCAACACAGAGCTCAATGCGGGGCTGGAACTCATGAACTGTGAGATCATGACCCGAGCTGGTCAGATGCTTAACCAACTGAGCTACCCAGGCACCCCATAGTATCTTATATTTTTAATTTCTGCTTGATTTTTTTAGTCATTTTTGAAAATGTAAAGGAATATATAGTATACATGTTTATATAATTTTGGCATAAAAATATAGGATTTGTTTGTCTTTAGGCTTATGAAATATTTCATCAGGTTGTCACTTCATATTGATTTTTTAAAATTTGCCACACAAAATGCTTATATTTGGTTTTTAAGGTATAGTATTGAATAAGGTTTTTTATAGAATTTACTTTAACATATTTGTTTTAGAGAGTGAAGTTCAAAAAGGTTGCTTCTACATAATACAAACTTATAACTACTCTCATTCATCTATTCATCCATTTGCTTATTCAATCAACAAATATTTATTAAGCATCTACTATATATGAGAAAGCATTTTTTTTAATATGAGAGATGTAGTTGTGACCTTGAAAGACACTTCCTGCTTTCTTGCCACTTATATCCTGAAGGAGAACCTGAGAAGTAAAATTAATGGAAAATTGAATGGATAATTAATGAACAAACAAAGGAAGAAAAAAAATAAAGTAACATGATAGAGAATTATGAAAGGTTAATGCTGAGTGGGCAAGGAAGATCTCTCTGAGAAGGTAACATTTAAACTGGGCTTAATGACAAGTACTTGTACCATAGTCACTCACATCTAACACAGAGACATAGTAGACATGAGGCGCAGGAAGTCCAAAGGCTTTCAATTTAAAACAAGCTTGGGCTTTTCAGAAACAAAGCAAAGTGAAGTCTAGCTTGAACATAGGGAAGGAGCCCGGCCAGTGGTATAAGAATGGAAGTTATTAAACAACAGGCATAAAGTTGCAGTTACACAAGGTGAATAAGCTCTATATATCTGCTGTAAAACATTATACTATAGACAAAATAATGTACTGTACACTTAAAAGTTTGTGAAGAGGATAAATATCATATTAAGTGTTCTTCCCACAAGAAGAGTAAATTAAATTAAATTAAATTAAATTAACTTGCAAAAAGAGAAAAGAATTTGGAAAGGAAGGCAAATCATGCAGGGCCTTGAAGGTCAAGGTAAAAAGTTTGGATATTTAAATGCCAAGTAATAGGAATTACTTGAGGATTTTAACTTGGAACTGACATGATTTGGTTACAGTTTAAAAGAAAAAAATTCTGACTTCTGGACAATGGATTATACAGGATAGAAGAATAGAAGACAAAAGACTAGTTAAAGACCAGAGCCAAGGAGAACATTTAGGACTTTAGCTCAACCACCTGTGTCCATTTCCTGAGATAAGCAATATTTAAATGTCTATCTTGATTGAGTTTCAATGCTAACATTATTAAATTTTGAGTAATCACTTTGGAAAATAGTATAAAGAGGATAGAATTAGGGAGTTCTGTGGCAACAGAAGCTTAAAGTTATGCAATAGTAATCACTTCTGCACTTTTATGAGCATAAAATCTTTGAAGATTTGAGAGGTAAGCTGCAAACACCTTTTTTTAAATTTCATCTTTAAAAATTAATATATTATAGGTCCCAAATACAAATTCAGAGCACCCTAATCTAATATTTCTTTAACTGATCAAATGGCATTTATTCAGGAATAAAGTTTGGCTCCAAATATTCCATAAAGAAATAATGTTTCCTAATATCCAATGATATATCACACAGTTCTCCAAGGATTTCACACTGCTAAAAGTTTTATAGGAAAATTACCAGCTGGGAACTAATGTCCTTCAAAGGACATATTCTGATCATCAGAAGGCACTCAATTTTTGTTACAGTGCTGAACCAAGACTCTAATATATTCTCTTCCTAGGAGGTGCCCAAGTAGCTTTAGAAATAAAGAGTACAATAGTCAACTTACCCAGGTTAACATTCAAATACTCAACAGTTGAGAATTATTGTTCTGCTTCACATCAAATTTTTTTAAAAAATAATTATTTAATTATTTGAACAAACTGGAAATGTTATATTTCCTCAGATTCCCAAAGCTCCATTTCACTTGCAGTTTTTCAAGGCAACTTTGTCATTTCTCCTTTTCTTCAAAAAAAAAAAAAAGTTTTTCTTTTGTTTTAAAGCTAAAAGTTCACATTTGAATAAATTTGCATGTTGACAATAGGAATTCTTTTTAATCCCCCTCCCCCAGTTTTTAAAGACCCAGCCTAGTAACTTTTAATGACACACCTCTTCATATCAAAATGGCAGATTATTCTGCTATGATTCAAACTGAAAGCAGGAGTTAGTCTGTTAATGAAATTTACTGAAGTTACAATTTTAAGAGAGTTAAAACTATTAACATGTTTAAAATCAGACTGTTAGTTTTAGCTTGAAACCATAAATGTTTCATTAAAAATTTTTTTTAATGTTTATCTATTTTTGAGGGAGAGACAAAGTGCAAGCCAGAGAGGGGCAGAGAGAGGGAGACACAGAATCTGAAGCAGGCTCCAGGCTCTGAGCTGTCAGCACAGAGCCCGACGTGGGGCTTGAACCCATGAACCACGAGATCATGACCTGAGCTGAAGTCGAACACTTAACCGACTGAGCCACCCAGGTACCCCGTTTCATTTTTTTGTTATTTATTGCAAGGAAACAACTAGGATACTTAGGGAATGCACTAAATATCTCAGAGCTAACCCATAAGGATACGAGCAGTCTTGACCCAAAGACTAATGCTTGAGAGGCAGTCTGTATATGACATTCTCTTCCTGAGGTGCTGAGGACCATGCTGAGCTGACTTTCCTTCTGCTGGTGCATAAACAGTAACTAGACAGAGCTGCAGAGAGAAGAGGGAAGGAAGAAGAAAAAATAATGCAGAAGACATAGCAATATGAACCCAAGTTACAAGCAGTATTATCCCCAGGGGAAAGAGATACCAAACAAAAATGAACTTGAGCCCATTTCATTACAGGCAATCTTTACACAGTATGGTGTTCAAGTTGGGCTAATGTTTGCATAACAATCCTGCTTTCAACTGCCTGGGTGAATTTTCTACTCTTGGATTTTAATTCATTGAATTTAAGGTCTTATGCCTTGTTAAAATGAAAAGACCACAGGGAACGAATGGTACCACATTAGGTGGCCCACAATTATTTTTTCTGAGGAATGTCTTGTTAAATGGTTATTTTCCTACTGATGCTTGGGTAAGTACTTATAAATTGGAATGGGAGACAAACGGACGTTAATTTAAATCTCTGCTGTTATTCTTAATAAATACAGCGTCTAGGTGAGATTCATCATATGCTGAGTTTAAGTTTCATGATATACACTAGAGACAGAATATTATTCACTTATAGAATGAATGAAACAGTTAAATACTATCACAGAAAAGAACTAGAAGAGCTAGTTTAGCATAGTAGGTGGTCAAAATGTAGTAGTTGACCCAGCAGTAGCACTGCTAGGAATTTACCCAAGGGATACAGGAGTACTGATGCATAGGGGCACCTGTACCCCAATGTTTATAGCAGCACTCTCAACAATAGCCAAATTATGGAAAGAGCCTAAATGTCCATCAACTGATGAATGGATAAAGAAATTGTGGTTTATATACACAATGGAGTACTACGTGGCAATGAGAAAGAATGAAATATGGCCCTTTGTAGCAACGTGGATGGAACTGGAGAGTGTGATGCTAAGTGAAATAAGCCATACAGAGAAAGACAGGTACCATATGTTTTCACTCTTATGTGGATCCTGAGAAACTTAACAGAAGACCATGGGGGAGGGGAAGGAAACAAAAACAAAGAGGTAGAGTGGGAGAGAGCCAAAGCATAAGAGACTCTTAAAAACTGAGAACAGGGGCGCCTGGGTGGCGCAGTCGGTTAAGCGTCCGACTTCAGCCAGGTCACGATCTCATGGTCCGTGAGTTCGAGCCCCGCGTAAGGCTCTGGGCTGATGGCTCAGAGCCTGGAGCCTGTTTCCGATTCTGTGTCTCCCTCTCTCTCTGCCCCTCCCGCGTTCATGCTCTGTCTCTCTCTGTCCCAAAAATAAATAAACGTTGAAAAAAAAAAACTGAGAACAAACTGAGGGCTGATGGGGGGTGGGAGGGAGGGGAGGGTGAGTGATGGGTATTGAGGAAGGCACCTTTTGGGATGAGCACTGGGTGTTATATGGAAAACAATATGACAATAAATTTCATATATTGAAAAAAAAATGTAGTACTTGAGTCTATTTGAAAAATACCAGAGAACAAGCTTTGTATGTTGGTGATGAGCAGATGTGAAGCACTGGGGAGCAGTGTTTAGAAGGGCGTATGAAGTGAGTATGATGGACCCAGGAGGAGTTTGTGGATCATATAATATAAATGTACACATCCTTGGCATACATAATATTAGCATAAAGAAGATGAAAAGTACCGAATAAGCTAAGTTCACATTTTGCCTTGGGAATGTGGCAAAAATATAAAATTAGGAATGCCGAAGATAATATTTCCTTGTTTTGTGTAAATGGAAGCCCAGCTCATACTTATTGGAGCCCTCTCCTAATTCCTGAGGTTGCACAAGAGTTTTGGAGGCTTTAAGTTGTGCTCCACAAATAGGAAATTGCTTTCAGTTTTTATTCTACTGTGATCATTGATGATGTCCTCTTTTGTCCAAGATCTTTTGGTGCCCTGAGTAGCAGCGACTGTGCCTCTATGCCACCCTTGAAGCAAGGGGTATTTGTTTTCGATTCCTGCCATAATAAAGCACTGCAAACTAAATGCAAAAGAACATATATGAGTTGTCTCGAAATTCTGTAGGTCAGCAGACCAGGTTTCCTTGTCTCGTTTTCCTACTCCAGGTTTCAAAAGACTGAAAGCAAGATGTCAGAATGCTCAATAATATGTCCAAGCATATTTGGGTTATTGACAGAATCCAGTACCTTGTGGTTGTGAGACTGAGGTCTGGTTTCCTTCCTGGCCATCAGCTGATGACTTCCCTTAAACCTAGGGGTGTGTCTCAGGTACCAGAACATAGGCCCTGAATCTCACAGCCAGGGAGAGTATATCAAATCTTTCTCACACATACATTCTCTTTTCTACTTTTTCTTCTGCCTCCCTTGTGCCACATCTATCTGACTCTAGTCAAATACACACACACACACACACACACACACACACACACACACACATATACAAATAGATAGATAGATACACACACACACACACATATATATATATATATATATATATCTGACAGGAGTCAGATATATAGCTGGATATATATATATATATATATATATATACACACACACATATATATGTTGCTTTTTTTTCAATATATGAAATTTATTGTCAAATTGGTTTCCATACAACACCCAGCGCTCTTCCCAAAAGGTGCCCTCCTCAATACCCATCACCTACCCTCCCCTCCCTCCCACCCCCCATCAACCTTCAGTTTGTTGGGGGTTTCTCAGTCTTTAAGAGTCTCTTATGCTTTGGCTCTCTCTACCTTTGTTTTTGTTTCCTTCCTTTCCCCCATTGTCTTCTGTTAAGTTTCTCAGGATCCACATAAGAGTGAAAACATATGGTACCTGTCTTTCTCTGTATGGCTTATTTCACTTAGCATCACACTCTCCAGTTCCATCCACGTTGCTACAAAGGGCCATATTTCATTCTTTCTCATTGCCATGTAGTACTCCATTGTGTATATAAACCACAATTTCTTTATCCATTCATCAGTTGATGGACATTTAGGCTCTTTCCATAATTTGGCTATTGTTGAGAGTGCTGCTATAAACATTGGGGTACAAGTGCCCCTATGCATCAGTACTCCTGTATCCCTTGGGTAAATTCCTAGCAGTGCTACTGCTGGTTCATAGGGTAGGTCTTTTTTAATTTTTTGAGGAACCTTCACACTGTTTTCCAGAGTGGCTGCACCAGTTTGCATTCCCACCAACAGTGCAAGAGGGTTCCCATTTCTCCACATCCTCTCCAGCATCTATAGTCTCCTGATTTGTTCATTTTGGCCACTCTGACTGGTGTGAGGTGATATCTGAGTGTGGTTTTGATTTGTATTTCCCTGATGAGGAGCAATGTTGACCATCTTTTCATGTGCCTGTTGGCCATCCGGATGTCTTCATTAGAGAAGTGTCTATTCATGTTTTCTGCCCATTTCTTCACTGGATTATTTGTTTTTCGGGTGTGGAGTTTGGTGAGCTCTTTATAGATTTTGGATACTAGCCCTTTGTCCGATATGTCATTTGCAAGTATCTTTTCCCATTCCATTGGTTGCCTTTTAGTTTCATTGGTTGTTTCCTTTGCTGTGCAGAAGCTTTTTATCTTCATAAGGTCCCAGTAGTTCATTTTTGCTTTTAATTCCCTTGTCTTTGGGGATGTGTCAAGTAAGAAATTGCTACGGCTGAGGTCAGAGAGGTCTTTTCCTGCTTTCTCCTCTAGGGTTTTGATGGTTTCCTGTCTCACATTCAGGTCCTTTATCCATTTTGGGTTTATTTTTGTGAATGGTGTGAGAAAGTAGTCTAGTTTCAATCTTCTGCATGTTGCCGTCCAGTTCTCCCAGCACCATTTGTTAAAGAGACTGTCTTTTTTCCATTGGATGTTCTTTCCTGCTTTGTCAAAGATGAGTTGGCCATACGTTTGTGGGTCTAGTTCTGCGGTTTCTATTCTATTCCATTGGTCTATGTGTCTGTTTTTGTGCCAATACCATGCTGTCTTGATGATGACAGCTTTGTAGTAGAGGCTAAAGTCTGGGATCGTGATGCCTCCTGCTTTGGTCTTCTTCAAAATTACTTTGGCTATTCGGGGCCTTTTGTGGTTCCATATGAATTTTAGGATTGCTTCCTCTAGCTTCGAGAAGAATGCTGGTGCAATTTGATTGAGATTGCATTGAATGTGTAGATAGCTTTGGGTAGTATTGACATTTTGACAATATTTATTCTTCCAACCCATGAGCACGGAATGTTTTTCCATTTCTTTATATCTTCTTCAATTTCCTTCATAAGCTTTCTATAGTTTTCAGCATACAGATCTTTTACATCTTTAGTTAGATTTATCCCTAGGTATTTTATGCTTCTTCGTGCAATTGTGAATGGGATCAGTTTCTTTATTTGTCTTTCTGTTGCTTAATTATTAGTGTATAAGAATGCAACTGATTTCTGTATGTCTGAAGGGAGTCTCTGTGCCTTTGGATTTCAATGCCTTTTTCCTTCCCCAGATCAGGGAAGTTCTCAGCTATGATTTCTTCAAGTACACCTTCAGCACCTTTCCCTCTCTCTTCCTCCTCTGGAATACCAATTATGCATAGATTATTTCTCTTTAGTGCATCACTTAGTTCTCTAATTTTCCCCTCATACTCCTGGATGTTTTTATCTCTCTTTTTCTCAGCTTCCTCTTTTTCCATAATTTTATCTTCTAGTTCACCTATTCTCTCCTCTGCCTCTTCAATCTGAGCAGTGGTCGTTTCCATTTTATTTTTCAGCTTGTTTATAGCATTTTTTAGCTCCTCCTGACTGTTCCTTAGTCTCTTGATCTCTGTAGCAATAGATTCTCTGCTGTCCTCTATACTGTTTTCAAGCCCAGCGATTAATTTTATGACTATTATTCTAAATTCACTTTCTGTTATATTGTTTAAATCATTTTTGATCAGTTGGTTAGCTGTTGTTATTTCCTGGACGTTTTTCTGAGGGGAATTCTTCCGTTTCGTCATTTTGGATAGTCCCTGGAGTGGTGCAGGACTGCAGGGCACTTCCCCTGTGCTGCCTTGAATAACTTGCGTTGGTGGGTGGGGCCACAGTCACACCTGATGTCTGCCGCAGCCCACAGCTGGGGCCATAGTCAGACTGGTGTGTGCCTTCTCTTCCCCTCTCCTAGGGGCAGGATTCCCTGTGGGGTGGCGTGGCCCATTTGGGCTACTTGCACACTGCCAGGCTTGTGGTGCTGGGGATCTGGCGTATTAGCTGGGGTGGATTAGCAAGGTGCACGGAGGCAGGAGGGGCAGCTCACTTTTCCTTCGGAGATCCACTTCGGGAGGGGCCCTGCGGCACCAGGAGGGAGTCAGACCCACCGGAGGGATGGATCCACAGAAGCACAAGGTTGGGTGTTTGCGCAGTGCAAGCAAGTTCCCTGGCAGGAACTGGTTCCCTTTGGGATTTTGGCTGGGGGGTGGGTGAGGGAAATGGCGCTGGTGAGCGCCTTTGTTTCCCGCCAAGCTGCGCTCTGTCATCTGGGGCTCAACAACTCTCTCTCCTGTTCTCCTCCAGCCCTCCTGTTCTCCGAGCAGATCTGTTAACTTATAACCTTCCAGATGTTAAGTCCCACTCGCTATCCGAACACACTCCCTCCAGCCCCTCTGCTTTTGCCAGCCAGACTCAGGGCCTCTGTTTGGCCATCGGGCTGCCCCTCCATCCCGGCTCCCTCCCACCAGTCTATGGAGTGCACACCACCTCTCCGCCCTTCCTACCCTCTTCCGTGGGCCTCTAGAACGTGCTTGGCTCCAGGGAATCCATTCTGCTAGTCTTCTGGCAGTTTTCTGGGTTATTTAGGCAGGTGTAGGTGGAATCTAAGTGATCAGCAAGACGCGGTGAGCCCAGCGTCCTCCTATGCCGCCATCTTCCACCCAAGGTCTGTATATTGCTTTTAAAGTCTCGTGTGATTAGATGGGACTCATCCAGTTAACCCAGAATAATCCCTCTATTTTAAGGTGGGTACCTTAATTACATCTGCAAAGTCATGTCACAGCAGTACCTAGACTAGTTGGTTAAGTAACCAAGAAACACAAGTTTTCTTGGACATCTTTAGAATTCTGCCTGTCACACATAGTCACCTTGAATGAGGTGGGGAACCTTTATGTCTAGGTTTTACTTAACCCACTGACATCAAAAAGTACTTCATGATGAGGTTTTGCCCTCCTCAAGAGCTCTTCAAGGAGATGAAACTCCCTGATAATCAGCTAACCATAAACTTCTTGATTATCCACAGTCTGTGGGAAATCATCCCTTCTCTCTCTTTTCTCTCCTCTCTGGCTTACCAGACATAATCTTCTCACTGAGATGAGGCTATCACAATGACTATGAGAGATATATCTTTAGTTAGTTTATGTTTTGTATCTTCTTAAACTCTATGTTGACCATTCCCTTGAGACAAGAAAATACAAAATTTCTGGTGATAGTCCCATAATAAGAAGATAGAAGTAGAACAAATGAAAGTTAATATCTCAAGAAATTATTCTGCCATATTAAAAAACTAGGTTGTGGCATTAGTAATTTTTATTGGCATTTATTTGAAATGATTGCTATGTTTTTTGACATATGTTAACATGGCAGCGTGTTAACAATTAAAAAAATATATATGGTATAAATAGGTCCAACAAAATAGGTAAATTCAAAAAGTTCACAGTTAGATTAAGGAAAAGTCAGATGCCTATTAGCTTGCTACAGCTAACTTCAGTCTTCAGATAGTGTTCTCCATGCATGCATGTCAGTCTCTGTGTCCAAATGGCCCCATCTTATAAGAACACCAGTCATATTGGACTAAAGTTTACCTGAACGACCTCATTTTAACTTGGTTATCTCTGTAATGATGTTATTGCAAAATTATGTCTATTCTGAAATACTGAGAGTTAGAACTCAAACATACCTTTATCTAGGGGGGATACAATTCAACCCTTCACTGTGGCTTTCTTGACACTTAACATGATATGCTATCACTTGCATGTTTGCTTTTATGTCACTCTAGATATTTCACAGGAAGGGTATGTGTCTGGAGTTGAAAAGTGGGCTTTATTTTAAGTTTGGCTACTTATCTACAGTAGCCTAGCTGTCTTGTGGTTTGGAGTAAGGTGGGAATGGAGAGACAGATTGAGGAAGGCTGAGCATTAAGCATCCTCATGGCAAGCTTCTGGCTTGCCCTCCCTGACAACATTCTTCTGGGATGATAAGACGACTAAATAACATTGCCCTACTATTGTAGTTTGGAGGGGATCCCAGAGAGAGCCAGGAGCCAAAATAAGGTTTCAAACCAAATTCCCTAAAAGAAGGTATAATAATGGGGTTGTCTTTTTTATCGTGTGATAGCCTCAGAATTAGTAAAATTTTCATAGTTTAGAATGATGGTTTTCTCTTCAAAGCAAAGTGAAATAATAATAAAAGAAATTTATATGACAAATATTTTTGAGAGGCAGTGAACAGGAGTTGCTTTCAAGAGACCCAGGTAAATCCACTGAGGGTAGTGAAGTGTACTGCTCAGGGATGCTTGCTGCTGGCTAACTGGAAGATGCTAACTGTCCCAGATTTTGAATCCAAATGTTGTGAATCCAATGTCTCTACAATACCCAATGGTACTCCCTTCCATCATCACTCATCTCCTACTTAGAGTATTGAGACCACTCGTTTATTGTCCTTTCCTCCAAATGTATTCCTCCTAAGAATGATATGCAGGGAAGCCAGAATGAGGTGGTCAGAACACAGGCATGAGCATCTCTCAACTTAATAATTATTTTTCACTAACTAGCCATAGACTTACCCATTTAGTGACCTTGTTCACATAGCTCTTCTTTCTAAAATATTCTACTTCTTTTTCTGTTAACATACATCTACGTGATATTAAAAATTCAACTCAAAAGCCAGTTCCTTTCTCTTAATTTTGTAGAAAAATTGAAAAGTTCACTTTTCAAATGTTTCCAGAAAACCACTTAATTGTTAACAATATTTTGGCTAAGGTTGACAGGAACCTGCAAGAGAAAGACATGTGGGCTTGCATGGTGTCTAGTAATCATTTGGGAGCTGACTCAAATCTACTCCACAGTTGGAGCTTAGAGATGCACAGACATACCTAATTTACTGGAAGAGAACAAGGAGCACAAGACAGAGACTCTGTTTTGTTTTTTCCATAGTGTATATTACACACTGCTATAAGTAAAAGAAGGTCAGTTTTGTTTGCAGGGTAGCACAAAACGGCTTCAAGTGACCTTATTCCCCATCAGAATGTCTGGTGTTTACAATATCCTGTATTGGAATTGCTTTGGTAAAACTTTGTCTCCAGAAAATCCTGTTGAAAAATACAAGTTATCTGAAAAATTCTGCATCTCCAGTTTCTCTTGTATCTATGCCCTCCCTTACATCCTTCTTGCCACTATTGGCGATAAAATTTATTCTATCCTAGTGATGGTCTCCAGTCTTCATTAACTTGATTAAATGACAACAGAACCATCAGAGTTCTTATTTTAAAAACTCTAAGGAATATTTTAGTCTGGTGCTCAAGAGAGCACATATCTCTCAATTGTCTCCTGAATAAAACCCAAACCTGTTTTCAATTTACAGCCCTATGGCCTACATTGGAACCATACCACATAGTTACTCTTTTTAGACCTTCTCTGTAGTTCTCAAAGGGCACCACAGAATCATCTAGGAGGCATACTTATTAGTCAGATCACTAGTCCCCACTGTTGGGGTTTCTCACTCAGGAGGTCTGGAGAGGACCCAAGAATTTGCATTCCTAACAATTTACTATATGCTGTTGAAGTTTACAATCCTGGGAGCACAATTTGAGAATAGTTTCCTTAAACACTTATGTCTCCATGTTTTGTTCTTGGTGTTTCCATTACTTGGCCTTGCTTTTCTTTCCATTCACTTTTTACTTATTTAAAAAAATATATGTTTATTTATTTTTGAGAGAGAGAGAGAGAGAGACGGAGTGTGAGCAGGGGAGGAGCAGAGAGGGAGACACAGAATCCGAATCAGGTCCCAGGCTCTGAGCTGTCAGCACAGAGCCTGACTCAGGGCTTGAACTCATGAACTGCGACATTATGACCTGAGTCAAAGTTGGATGCTCAACCGACTGAGCCACCCAGGCACCCCACTTTTTTAAAATGTCAAATGGCACTTTTCTTTAAAAAAAAGTAATTCCAATAGTTTTTCTCCTTTGTTTCCATAACAATTTTTTTTCTCAACGTTTATTTATTTTTGGGACAGAGAGAGACAGAGCATGAACGGGGGAGGGGCAGAGAGAGAGGGAGACACAGAATCGGAAACAGGCTCCAGGCTCTGAGCCATCAGCCCAGAGCCTGATCCAGGCTCTGAGCCATCAGCCCCGGGCCTGACGCGGGGCTCGAACTCACAGACTGCGAGATCATGACCTGGCTGAAGTCGGACGCTTAACCGACTGCGCCACCCAGGCGCCCCATAACAATTTTTTTTCTAAAACACTTTGATACATACCTTGATCATAATAACCGTTAGCTCATATTCCAATTATTTGTTTTTATATAATTGTTGCATCTTGCTAGATTTGAAATTATCTTTTAGGCAATTAAATCCCTACAGTGTAGCCTGAATATAGCACAAAGCAGGTATACTCTATAGATTCATTAAATGTATGAATAAATAATTGAATGAGTGTAAATTATGAAAGAGAGATCATATTGATTCTGTAGCATTGATTACAATGGGTTAATTTATTATAACTATTTAGTACAGACTATAACAATTGAAGGGAAAAAAATCATCTGATTTTGGAACAAGATAGAAGAATAATTCTGAAAGAAAAGAGGTTGGTTAAGTAAAGATAGCCTGAGTATAATCCCTGAGTTTTGGAAGTCCTAAGATAGTGGTAGGATTTGAGCCCACCAGGGCAATTAAAAAGAGGGTAAGGGGACGAGTAAAGATATACCTTGTACTACTTCTAAATAATGTCTATCTGCGGTGACACAGGCAGCCAGTGTGCAAACATTGCTAAAAGCTAGTAAGACTCTTCTCAGATCTGAGTTCCCAGATCTTCTTATTCTGAGTTGAACTGCCCCTGCTATACTTTATCATTAAGCATTCGACTCTCACCATCTACACCCTTTGCTCCAGATTCAATGTAAGTCTTCAAATAGATGATAGCTTGAATGACCTAGATGTGAAAGTGAAAGAGACCCCCACTACTTTCTAGGCTTACCATTCATAGTGGATAAGCAAATTTGCAGAACTTGAATACTGATTATTTAGGGGAAATTACTCTAGAAAAGAAAAATAGGTAATTTCATTTTAAAGTTAAACTTGGAATAATTGGTTGCTTATGCTTTGTAGTTAGAATGTTTATCAATAAATCATTGAGAAATGTTATCTTGGCAACATATCATTTTGTTGCATCAAATGATGTGGTACAAAAACAGTCATTGTGTTTTTCTCAGTCAGTGTTGTCAGTTATTCTAATGTTTCTCTTCATTCATCTCTAATGTTTTTCTTGGGCTGATAATATGACAAAATCAAGGAGAATATATTCCACTTCCAGCAGCATTTTCTACTCTGACTACTGGACTTAAACAATCTTGTAAAAAATTTTAAATAAAATTGTGGATTTCTTTTGCATGAATTGATTTCACCATGAATCAGCTCAGAAATAGCTAGTCACTTAAAATTTTCTAGGAGATCACAGCCAAAATTTAGGTCATTTTCTGAGCTTAAATTTTAAAAATAGAAAAAGCTAAAAAAGATCAGAATCAGAACAAAAGTCTGCCCCCAAACACCAGTTTATATAAAAGGGTTTTCTCTTTTTTAAAAAAAGAACTCTTTCTTGACTATAACTGGATAAAACATAACCTTCTTTCCTCACTTCCAATGCAGAGTTAATGTCTTCAAACATAAGTTGTTTATTCTAAGAGAGAAAAATATCTAAGAGAGAGAAAAAAAAATACATGTATATATAAAACTGTGGTGTTGTGTATGTGTGCATGCATGTGTGTGTGTTAAGGGAAAGCAATGATAATTCAAAAACTCCTTTAGAAGTAACAAATCAGGGGTGCCTAGTGTCTCATTTGGTTGTGTACCCAACTTTGGCTCAGGGCATGATCTTGTGGTTTGTGGGTTCAAGCCCTATGTTGGGCTCTGTGCTGACAGCTCAGAGCCTGGAGTCTGCTTCCCATTCTGTGTCTCCCTCTCTCTCTGCACCCTCCCCCCCGGCTCATGCTCTGTCTGTCTCCCAAAACTGAATAAACGCTAAAAAAAATTTTTTTTTGAAGTCAAATCAAAGTGGATTCAGAAAAATAGTGAGTTTGAAATCTGTCTTCTACATTTATTTCTTGTGTGCATTTGAGAGACTTTAAATTTTCTGCACATCCATTTCTTCAGATGTAAGATGGGAATAATGTCTACTTTGCATTGTGTCATTTGTGGAAATAACGAGATAATGTAAGTAATGCATCTAATAAAATAATTGAGAGGTGTAAACTTAATAATAATAATAATAATTATTATAACACATCTGTTCTTTGCAACTCCTCTAGTATTTCTGCTAAGCCCAGGACCAAAAAGATTAATTGGAGTTCTTCTCTTTTTTTTTTTAATGTTTACTTATTTATTTTGCAAGAGAGAGAGAGAAAGCACATAAGTAGGTGAGGGGCAGAGAGAGAGGGAGAGAGAATCCCAAATAGCCTCCGCACAGTCAGTGCAAAGTCCAATGTAGGGCTCAACCTCACAAGCCGTGAAATCATGACCTGAGCCAAAATCAAGAGTAGAGTCGGATGCTTAACCAACTGAGCCACCCAGACGCCCCTACTTGGAGTTGTTACTCAAGCTCTGTACTAGCATCAGGGGC
The DNA here is from genome assembly GCF_022837055.1 of Prionailurus viverrinus. Lineage (NCBI taxonomy): Eukaryota > Metazoa > Chordata > Mammalia > Carnivora > Felidae > Prionailurus > Prionailurus viverrinus. The sequence goes on from NC_062569.1 coordinate 58,252,533, forward strand.
TTGAGAGAACTGCAAGAAAAAACATAAGCCGCATGAAATATCAGCTATTTTAAAAGTACCAATGGTTTATATCCAAGTTCAAGGATCCCCTTGTTTGGTAAACTTCTACAGATTGAGATAACTGGCTGGAAATAATGCCTTATCAGTAATCAGAAACCAGAACCATCAGTCAGGTGTATCTATTTTAGGGCACATCCAAAAAGACCACAGTTTGAGGACCTCTATTTTGACAGACCAACAAATAAAGTAAGTATATCTGAGACCTACAAACACACAAACTCATCATGTGTTTTACTATGTTCCAGCAATTACCCCTTCCTAGCCTAACTCTTTTGGATTCACACTGATGTTTATTTACACCTGAAGTTATGTTACTGAAAATATGAAGAAAATGGTAAAAATTTAACTACAGTATAGTTTGCCATGAGACATATAACCACACATACATTTTTTTCTTTTGCTTATTAGCTTCATTCTCATAGAAATACTTGCTGCAATAGCAGCAAAGTTGGAATGAGCTTATAATGAATACCACTGCATCCTTTTAAAATTCACCTACAACGTATATACATTCATATTTTATTCCCTCAGAGAGTCTCCCTTAAAATTTCTTGCAGGGCTGGTTTAGTGGTCACAAACTCCTTTACTTTTGTTTGTCTGGGAAACTTTTTATCTCTCCTTCTATTTTGAATGACAGCCTTACTGGATAAAGAATTCTTGGCTGCAAGAATTCTTGGCAGCAAGAATTCTTGGCTGCTTTCTGTGGCTAGGTCTGCTGCAAATCTGATCTGTCTTCCCTTGTAGGTTAGGGACTTTTTCTCCCTTGCTGCTTTCATGATTCTCTCTTTGCCTGAGTCTTTTGTGAATTTGACTATGATATGCCTTATTGATGGTTGGTTTTTGTTGAATCTAATGGGGGTCTTCTGCGCTTCCCGGATTTTGATGTCTGTGTCTTTCCCCAGGTTGAGAAAGTTTTCCGCTATGACTTGCTCACATAACCCTTCTACCCCAATTTCTCTCTCTTCTTCTGGGACCCCTATGATTCTGATATTGCTCCTTTTTAATGAGTCACTGATTTCTCTAATTCTTAAATCGTGCTCTTTTGCCTTCATCTCTCTCTTTTTTTCTGCTTCATTATTCTCTATAAGTCTGTCCTCTATATCGCTGATTCTCTGTTCTGCCTCGTCCATCCTTGCTGCTGCTGCATCCATCCATGATTGCAGCTCCATTATAGTATTTTGAATTCCATTTTATTTTTTACTTCTTTTATCTCTGCAGAAGGGGATTCTAATCTATTTTCAACTCCATCTAGTATTCTTATTATCGTGACTCTAAATTCTGGTTCAGACATCTTACTTATACCTGTGTTGGTTAAATCCCTGGCTGTCATTTTTTTCGTGCTGTTTCTTTTGGGGTGAATTTCTTCGTTTTGTCATTTTGAAGGGAGAAAAGGAGTTAGTGAGGTAGAAAAATTAAAATTAAAAAATTAAAATTAAAAAAATATTAAAATTAAAAAGTTACACACACACACACACACACACACACAAAAATGGAATAAATGATGCTGGATCCTAGGTGTGTTTTGGTCTGCGTGTTGAAAGTGGTTTGACAGATTAGAGAAAAAAAAGGGGGGGAGGAGAAAAAGAAAAAAAAGGAAATTGAGAATTTGAAAAAATGAATAAACTGAAGTAGATTAAAATGAAATGGTGGGAGTAAAATAGAATTTGAAAAATTTACATAAAAGCAAAAAATACAGTAAGAAAATTAAAGAAAAATATTTTAATAGAAATGTAAAGTAAATATGAAATTTTTTCTCTTTCTGCATTCAAGAAAAATTATAGAAATGAAAAAGAGAGAAAAAGGAAAAAAAAATAAATCATTTGAAAATTTGAAAAGATCAATACACTGAAGTAGACTAAAATAAAATGATGGAAGTAAAATAGAATTTGAAAAAATTTACACAAAAGTAAAAAATATAGTAATAAAAATTAAAGAAAAATATGTTTAATAAAAATTGAAAATAAAAATGAATTTTTTCTCTTTCTGTATTCAAGAAAAAGAAAAGAAGTGTAAAAGAGAAAAAAAAAAAAGAAAGAAAATTGAATAGATGGACCTGCAATCAGACTGAAGTAGGACTGAATTACTTCGTTTTCCCCTAGAAGTCAGCATATATAGTGGTTTATAGTCCATATACTAAGCAGGCGGTGAGATTTGTGTTCTTGAAGAGCGAAGTTGGCCCAGTTGGGCGGGGCTCAGTTTAATGGCTCAGCTCTCCACTGGATGGTGTTGCTAGCCTACTGGGGTGGTGTTGAGGCACTTGTAGGTGTGTATGCGCATGTGCAAGAGTGGTGAAAATGGCACCACCCAGCTACCCAGTCTCTAGTTTTGGAACTCTGTTCTCTCGGATCAGCAATTGTGCACCCATCCTCTGTCTTCAGCTCTCGTCCACTCACCGCTTTTTCACTCTCTGTGACCAGGCCCAAGGCAGTACCTCTTTCCTGGGTTTTGTCTCAGATGTGGCTGTTTTCCCTGGCACATTACTTCTGAAGGACTGTGGCTTTGACCCATTCTGCCCCTCTTCAGGAGGGTCTCACTGAGCAATGGCTGAATGAGCAATGGCCAAATGTCAGCTGCACCCAGGAACGCTTGCTGGACCCTGCTGCTGCTGGTGACCCGAGACTGTGGCCAGGTGCCAGCCCACCCCAGAAAAAGTTCATGAGACAGTGTAGCAGCAGTGTTTCAGGGATTATGGAAAATCACAACACACATCTGGCACTAGGCTTAACCCTTAACGACCTTGTTCCAGCACCAGCGAATGTGGCCGTTTTCTGGGGTCTGCTGGGACCAGGTGGCTTCAACAGTCTCTACCAAATGTCCTTCCAGCAGTGGAACCGCTTTTCCCCGTGTGGCCCAAGAACCTCCTGGACCCCACTCTGCTCCTGGGGATTCGCCTTTCCCACGAGAGCACCGCCAGGTATGGAGCTGCGGAGTTGCAGCCTTTGTGCTCCCCTTATTTACAGTCTTAATGGAACTTAAACCCTCTCCTTTCTCCCTTTTTAGTTTAGCCCCTGAGGCTGTTTCCAATTTTCCACTTTCTTTCCAGCTCCTTTTGGGAAGGGGTGCTTTTCCCATATTCTCTCAACCCCACCATCTCTGTCCTCTCTCCCCTTGCAAAAACACCTCCCTTCCTGCTCCTTCTTGCTCCCCAAGTTCACCTCTCCACACCATGTACCTGCTGAATTCTGTGGTTCAGGTTGTGCAGATTGCTGTGTTAATCCTCCAGTCAGTTTTCTAGGTGTGTAGGATGGTTTAGTATTGGTCTGGCTGTATTTCATGGACATGAGACACAAAAACAACTTCCATGCAGTTCTGCCATCTTGGCTCCCAACCCGTGCCCAAGGGTTTTTATGTTGTTTCATATTTACCGTTTCATGGTTTTCTTCACTTTTTTCCTGTATTATTTCCTTATTACAATACAGCATCATTCTCATCCTCACTTATTGTCAAGAATAGCACATTTTTATAATATGCAGGTCCAACAATACAATTTTATAATTATTGTTTATATAATTGCTCTTTAAATCAAATAAGGGAAGGATGGAGAAGAAATATATAATTTTACTGTGTGTCATACCACTTATATAATTGCCTTTGGTTTTTCATGTGGATTTGAATTAGTCATTGGTGTCATTTCTTTTCAGCCTGAATAACTTTCATGGCATATTTCTGAGTGCACATGTATGATAGCAAAAAATTGCTTCCATGTCTTCATCTAGAAATGTCTATTTCATCTTCATTTTAGAAAGATAGTTTTGCTGGATATAGTTTTCTTGGTTAACAGTTTTTTTTTTTCTTTTAGCACTTTGAAAATAGCATTCTAGTGTCTTTTACATTCATTGTTTCTGATGATAAATCATGCGTTAATTCTCCTGAGGTGACCTTGTATATGTCAAGTCATGATTCTCTTGACATTTTCAGGATTTTGTCTTTTTGGCTTTCAAGACTTGTACTATGATGTGTCTGGGTATGTAGCTCTTTGCATAGATACATTTTGGAGTTTGTTGAGCTTCTTGGAAGTGTGGATTAATGTTATTAACTAAATTTGTGATGTTTTAGCCATTATTTCTTTTAGTGTATTTTCTGTCTCTTACCTTTTCTTCTCTCTTCCTAACAATGATAATAATCCCATTTTATGTTTATTAGTAACTTTAATTCTGTCCCACATTTCTCTGAGTCTCTGTTTGCTTGGCTTCATTTTTTACCTTTGTGTATTTCAGATTGCCTAAATTCTACTGATCTATTCCGAGTTTGCTGATTCCTCCTGCCAGCTCCAACATACTCTTACTCATTCTGGTGATTTTTTTTCATTTCTGTTATTGTAATATTCAGCTCTGGAATTTCTATTTGGTCCCTTTTTATAATTTCTATCTCTTTCTTGGTATGCTAATTTCATTCACACATAGTTTTCCTTCATCTTTTGTCCATGGTCATCTTTAGTTATTGGATCTTAATTAAGATTTAAGAGATGTTACTTAAAGTATTTGTCTATTAAGCTCAATATTGGCTTGCTTCATCAGGAGTTTCTGTCAATTTATTTTTGAAAACTGGATAGTTGGGATATTATAATGTGGTAAATCAAGGAATCAGATTCTCTTCCTTCCCCAGGATATGCTGTCATTGTTCTTTAAGACTGAAGTTGTCCATTTGTTTAGTGGCTTTTTCAAAATGGTTTTCAAAAGTTAAGTTCCTTGCCATAGAAGGTCTCTGTTCTGCTATCTCAGGGGTCACCAGTCACCTGTCACAGATGTCCTTAAATGCCTGGAACCAAAAGAAAAAGAAAAAAAGAATACTGCTTTCCCAGTATTTGTAGCTTGGCTTGGAGCTGGGGGTAGTCCTTCACTGCTAAGCCAGGCTGCCTACAATCCTGCCTTAATTTTTCTTAATTTTTCTCACTTTCTTTTGTGGAGTACACAGATATGCCAGAGACACATGCACAGGGACCTCTTAGGACATTTCTGAGCATGCATCCGGCCCTGGGCATGCACACTGGACTCTGTGCCCTATTGTATGTGTTGTTCCTTCTGAGCCCTTATTACTGCAAGAAGCTTCTTCCTCAGACTCCACATTCCTGGGCTTTTGGAACAGTGTGCTGCTTGCCTAATCTGATGTCCCCTTCCTTAGGCAGCCATGAGCAGTGTGTATCTTTAAAATTTTCAACAGACATCACCACCAACATCCAAAAATCCATAGCAGTCCAAGATTGGGGGTGGGGGGGTGATAAACCAAAGATTAGCCTTTTTTTTTTTTTTGCCTGTCCTTCAGGAAACCACCAGACAGATCAAAAGACACAACCACAGTGTTTTAAGAACAAAGCCCATATTAGTCTTCTATCACCAGCAAGCTACACCAGGAATGAAGGCCACCATTCACATCACCACCAAGGGAAGAGGGTGATGGTAAACTGCTGATTGACAATGGCACAGTACTCTCTTACTGAAATTCAGCTGTCCTTCTCTTCATTAGGCTGTCACTCTGTTGTTGTGTGTTTTGAATTAGATTACAGAAATCCAAAAAATTGATTTTTTTCAGTCTTTGACTGCTTATGTTTTTTTCCTGTGGAAGGACTGATTCTTTGAACACCTTACTCAGTTATTTTCTCTGATGTCACTTTCCAAAATTAGGTTTTACTAATTTTTGCTGGCATTGAAAATGCAACTGATATGTTTGTATTGATCTTATGTCTAGCAACTTGCTAAAATCCACTGTGAATTTTAGTAGTTTTCTGTGTATTCTCATATTAGTAATATCGTCTGCAATTAGTTGCAATTTTATTTTTTCCTGACTGATTCTTATACTTCTTATTTTATAACATTATGCTGTTAATGTAGGCAAATTCTAGTCTGTTCAATTCTATTTTCTCTTTGGAATGGGAAGTGAATTATATACTCCTAAGAAGTGTGAGAGAGGACTGATAGGATCATAGTTTTAAGACAGTTAGAGCCCTGGAGAATGTGTTAAGTAGTCATTATAAAAAATTGCCAAAATGAATGAATAGGGAAATGTAATAGGGTTTCAGGGCAGAATTTAAGGTCTTATAGAAGATAAAGATCATGGATTTATTCTTCTACTGAAATGTACACTGATGAAAAATTTTCCAGCAATGCTCAGCTGCCCCAAATATAGACTAGGATAAAGTAGGATCAACATTAATTCAAAATATATTTCATGTATGTGGTTGAGGGAACAAAATGAAATATAAAATGTGTTCAATGAGGTAAGTGAAAAAATCTCAAATGTGCAAGTCAGTGTTTTTTACATAGGTTTACTCCCATGAACCATTACCCAGATCAACATAAGGAATATCTTGATAACCCAGAAATATCTGATGTGCTTTTACCCAGTTTACTCCCAACCCATCAGTGATCGTTATTCTAGATTCTGTCACCATTAATTAGAATTGCCACTTTTTGAACTTCATATTACTGGAGTTACACATTATATATTATTTTGTATCTGGCTGTTTTTGTTCATCAAAATATCTGTAAGATTCATCAATGTTGGTTTGTGTATTAGTGGTTTGTTTTTAGTGCTGTGGAATATTCCATTGTATGAGTAAATTACTATCTATTAATCAGTTACTAATTGATGGGTGCGTTTGCACTTGCTGAGTTTTCTGGGAAGCAGATACTGAGACAGACTTAGATGTGCAAAAATATATTGTGGGCTAACCCCTACAAGAAATGGGAAGGAAGAGTCATTGGACTGTGATCTCAACCAGCCCATAAAGGAGGTTCAAAGCAAAGAGAGTCCAATAGAAGGACCCTGCATTGCCAAAAGACGGCTAGGTCCTTAGTAATTCATTACCGGGGGGCGGGGGAGTGGTGGAGGGGGGATTGCTCTCAAACGTTTGTAACCTTGGCTGCTATTGCCTTGCTCATATATTGGCTGGATACTGCTCAAAGAAGACCTCGGATACCATAACTTCGCTCAGTTAATTGCCAGGTCAACCCTGAGAAAAGTGTGACATCAGTCCAAAAGCTGAGACAGATTCTGAAGACCAGGAGGCAAGTCTTTGCTTGGAATTGAATCTAAGAAATTATGATTTCATCTCTATTTCAGCCAGAGTCTTCCCCTCCCTACTCTCAGTTTTTGACTATTATAAATCTGAAATGATCATTATTGTAAAAACTTTTGATACTGATCAACGTGGTTTATAGGGTAGCTATATATTTATCTTAAAGAAATACTATCTGTATCAACTATACTTTAATAATTTAAACAAGGGAAAAAAAGGAAATGAAAGGAAAAAGAAAAGAGAAAAAAGAAGAGAAGAGAAGGAGAAGAAAGGGAAGGGTAGGGAAAGGGAAAGGGGAAGGGAAAGGGAACGGGAAAGAGAAGGAAAGAAGTACTGTTAATTTGCAAAGTGGTTGGGCCAAGTTTCCTTACCACAAAAAATGTACAAGTATCTGTTGCTCTACATTTTAATCAACCCTTAGTTTTGTCAGTCTTTGAATATGTTCCTTTGTACTAAAGTTTGCTCATCCATTCATTGATAGGTATTTGAAGTGAATCTGCTATAAATATCCATCTACAAGTCTGCTGGTTTGTATGTGAAGTGTATGTTTAAATTTTTCAGATACTGCAAACTGTGTTTTGATATTACTTGTACATTTTACATCCCTACTAGAAATATATGAAAGTTCCAGTTATTCCATATTTTTGTCAAAACTTGGTATGATTAATCTTTATAACTTCATCCATTCTGGTGGTGGTATCTTACTGTAATTTACACTTGGATTTTCTTAATAATTAGTGATGTTGAAAATCTTCTCATGTGCTTACCATTTATACTAATTCTTCACTGAAATGTTCATCAAAATGTAGACCATTTATAACTGGTATCTTAGTTTTCTTCATTATTAAATTGGAAAAGTTCTTTACATATTCTAGACACAAGTCTTTTTTCAGATAGATTTTATATGTATATATATTACAAGTGTTTATTTTTCCTAGGTCTATGGCTTGCCTTTTGATTATCATAGCAGTGTAATATGAAGAATAATTTTGATAAAGTACAATTTACTGACTTTTTCTTTTATATTTTGTACATTATTTGTTATATGTCTTTGTGGAACCCAAGGCACTAAGATTTTTGCTGATATATTTATCTTGTAATTTAAGCTCTTACATTTATATTCAGGATTAATTTTGAGTTAATTTATGTATACTATGTGAGATTAGGAATAGAGGCTTTTTTTTTCCTTTTTAAAAGATATCAGTATGCAATTTTTCTACCACTTCTTGTTTAGAAGATTATCCTTTCCTGGTTAAAGTGCTTGGAGGGTTTAAAAACAATCAGTAGGGGGATGCCTGGGTGGTTTAGTTGGTTAAGCGTCTGACTTCGGCTCAGGTCATGATGTCATACTCCGTGAGTTTGAGTCCCACGTCAGACTCTGTGCTAACAGCTCAGAGCCTGGAGCTTGCTTCCTATTCTGTGTTCTGTCTCCCTCTCTCTCTGTCCTCCCCCACTCATGCTTTGTCTCTCTCTGTCTTTGAAAAGTGAATAAACCTTAAAAGAAATTTTTTTTAAACAATCAGGCCATTACAGGTGTGGTGTAATTTCAGGACTCCTTTGTTTCTTTGCTCTATTTATCTGTATTTACACCATTATTGCAGTGTTTACATTATATCGCTTTATAATACATGTTAAAATCAGGGAGTATATGTCCTCAACATTTGTTTTTCTTTTCAGTCTGCCTTTTAATATCCATATCAATTTTAGAATTTTCTTCTCTATTCCCATAAAAATAGAGGCCACTGGGGTTTTAGTAGGGATGATATTGAATCAATATATCCATTCATTTAGGATATAGACAACTTAGAAGTGTTAAGTCTTTTCCCCATGAACAAGATGTATTTCTTTCTTTCTTTAGGTCTTCCATATTTTTTCTTACCAATGTTTTATGATTTTGGTGTATAGTTATATAATATCTTTTGCCAGATTGATCCCTAATTAATTAATATTTTTGATGCTATTATAAATGGCATTTTTAATAATAATACTCTAAAACTTCCATTTCCAATTGTTTACTGCTAGTGTATAGAAATATAATTGTTTTGTAATTGGTCTTATATCCTGCAACATTGCTAAATTCACTTATTAGTCCTAGTAGCTTTATTTGTAGATTCTTTCAGATTTTCTGCATTAATGACTAAGCCATCTATAAATAAGCAATTTCAGTTCGTCCTTTCCAACATAGATGCCTTGTATTCATGTCTCTTGCCCCAGCTAGCTTGTTCAATAGAAGTGGCAGAATGGAAATCATTGCTTTGTTCATAATCTTAGGGGGAAAGTATTTAATCTTTCACCGTGACATATGATGTTTTGTGCTTTCTTTTTATCATATTGAGAAAGCTTCCTTCTACTTTGAGTTTGTGGAAAGATTTTTATTACAAGTGAATTTTAATTTTCTCAAATGTTTTTCTCTGGACCTATTGATATTCTCATGTGGTTTTTTCTTGTTTTGTCTGATAACATGGAAAAATTCATTAATTAGTTTCCAAATGTTAGACTAGCTGGGATAAACCCCACTTGGTCATGCTGCATTATTCTCTTTATACATTTTACAACCGAGAAGTGAGATACCATGATATGTCAGGCCAAACATTGAAAGGTAAATGAGGTTATATTAAAATTTTACGGCTCGTGCCAAATTCAAAATTAATTATATGTAACTCAGGATATGAGTAAATTATCTTTAAAATGACATATTACATAAGTCACAAGATGTATTAAAGTGTAAGTATTAACTCTTTCACAAATAAAATATAATGATAATAAGTAGAGCAAAAGCCAGTTTTGTACCCTGTTCTGTAGCACACAGATGAATATGTGTAGCACACAGAATAGAATATGAATATACTACATGTTCTGTAGACTCCATGTTATTGTATAGATACCTTTAGTTGGGAAGTGTTATTTGGTGGCCAGAAGCCATGATGACATAATTCTTTAAGTTATTCTACATCTAAATATTTATATGTAGCCTATTCCAAATAAACTAATTGAAAAAAAAGTAACAAATATGAAAAAAAGTTAAAATAAGAAATACTAAAAATGTCTTAGACAATAACTAAAGCAAAGAATAAAAGGCCTAATGATCACCGGACATCTTCTAGTGAAAGAGAGAGAGAACATTATCTCCCTTATCACTCTGTAATCAGTTTCAGTAATAAAACTTGAATGGTTTGTCTGTGAAAGTGTTTTTTCCCTCTCTCATGCTATTTGCCCTCAGTTACACATCTCTAAACATTTTATTAAATATCCTGCCTCTAATCATCCCCTTCACGCCTCTGAGCAGCCAAGCACCTATATTTTGAAAACGTAAACTTGACTCTTAGCACTTGATTAGTTTCTCCACTGAAGCCCGTGTGCGCGCAGTCCCCCCGCAGATCCTGCGGTTATTGTTATGTCATCTCAGACAGCCACTCCGCAGGGGCTCGAGGCCCTGCCAGTCCCAAACCTCTGCCATTTACCTCTACTGATTTTACTGCCAAGTTCAACGCTCTGAAAAGAGAATAACCAGCCATGAGCAACATGTTCTTTTTCTGCAGACTGACAGGGCTGCGCTTTTAATCTCCTCTTGTGTCTCATAACAGAAGCTTTTATAACGGTTTTTGCTGACTGTCAGACTATTCTAAGCCACCGCTCACTATCCAGTGAGGGGGAGAAGACTTTAGAATTATTTACATTTAGTTGACAAGAAGGATGTTGAAAATGAAACGTACATATGGTAAGATGTTGGGGTATGCTTTAGAATTGGTATTCTGAATGGAGTTTTTTTTTTTTTTTTCTTTAAAACATTCACACAGGGGCGCCTGGGTGGCGCAATCGGTTAAGCGTCCGACTTCAGCCAGGTCACCATCTCGCGGTCCGTGAGTTCGAGCCCCGCGTCAGGCTCTGGGCTGATGGCTCGGAGCCTGGAGCCTGTTTCTGATTCTGTGTCTCCCTCTCTCTCTGCCCCTCCCGCGTTCATGCTCTGTCTCTCTGTCCCCCAAAAAATAAATAAAAACGTTGAAAAAAAATTTAAAAAAAAAAACATTCACACATATAGAAGTTTTTTGGGGGGGGGGGATTTAAGGAACACAATTATGGTATACCTCATTAAGTGGAAGGGGTGGATTTTAAGTTATTAATTGTCGTTTTTTTTAATGTTACATAAAATAATTTCAATAAATCATCCTTCTGCTACTCTAGGCCTGACTCCAGCATCTCACCAGCCATCTTTCCTCTTCTTATTATTCAACAAGCTGAGAAAACCATTTTCTTAACTGGGTAGAGTTGGATAGTGGAAAGAATACTGAAAATGGTTTAGTATGGTATATATTATAGTGTACAGTAATTGTTTATATGTTTTTCAACTTCACTAGACTTTCTTGGAAGACCAATCCATGACTGGCTTGTGAATCCATCTAGTCTAAATATAGTATCAAACATCCCCTAAGCACTCACATGTTTGTTAACACTAAGATAGCCGGCTCTAGCACTAATTTTTTTTAATGTTTATTTTTGAGAGAGCGAGAGAGAGAGAGAGAGAAGGAGAGAGACAGAGCATGAGTCAGGAAGAGGCAGAGAGAGGGGAGGACACAGAATCTAGAGCAGGCTCCAGGCTACAAGCTGTCAGCACAGAGCCTTAAGCAGGGCTTGAACCCACAAACTGCCAGACCATGACCTGAGCCGAAGTTGGAGGCTTAACTGACTGAGCCACCCAAGGCTCCCTTCTAACACTAATTTTGAGAACTTACTGCCTGACCTCCTGGACAATAGTTTCTTTGGTAAACTCGGAAGCTTTAACTAGATAAGAAGTTATAAATTTTATATTTATCCTGCTTATTATTCATATTGTGAAAATAAAGGTTTTTTTAAATTAAGACATCACATAAAATCCGAACTAAGGAAGGTCTCAGTTATGTTTTTCTGTGTATTAAACCACCCCAAATTTTAGTGAATTAGAACAATTTATTATGTCTGAAAATTCTGTGGTTGAATAGACAGTTATTCTCACAGGTAAGATACAGGCTGAGAGGCCAAGACTAGAGGTGAGTGTGGTTGCTCTTCAGGAGGCTACTGACTGGGTGTCTTTGTTTCTGTGTGTGGGCCTCTTCATTTGGCTGTTTGGGCTGCTTCATCTCATGATGGTGGGCTTCCAAAAAACACTGTAAGAGACCTGCCCCTAAGTGCAAGAATTTATCAGTTATCAATACTCTCTCTACTTGTGGCACACTAAGAAATATCCCATTGGGCAAAGCTACTCACATGGCAAATTCTGGAGTTATGGAAGGTGATTTCACAATGGCATGAATAATAGAAAGTGTGATTAATTGGAGGCCACCAAAGTAGCAGTCTACAGGAAGTCTCTGGGAAAACTGGAATCTCTACTTAAACTTTATAGAAGTTGATCTATCTATACCTGTCTATCATCTATCTATCTATCTATCTATCATCTATCTATCCATCTATTTTAAAGTTTTTTTTTTTATTTTGAAAGAGAGTGGGGTAGAGAGAGAGAGAGAGAGAGAGAGAATCCAAAGCAGGCTCCACATGGTCAGCATGGACCACCACATGCAGCTCAATTGCACAAGCCGTGATATCATGACATGAGCCAAAACCAAGAGTCTGATGCTTAACTGGCTGAGCCACCCAGGTGCCCTGAAGCTGTTCCCTTTAAATAGACCCTGCATTCTCTAAAATCTCTTTGTCATTTCCCTGCCCACTTCAATGTTATATACAGTTACTTGTTTCTGTATGCTTATGAGTTGTCTAATTGACAACTCTACTAAACGATTGCAACAATTTTGATAAGGCCTGGAGTATGTGCTGTTAAAATTACTTTTTCAAAAATCTGACATGTAATGTGTTCAGATACTTTACAGGAACTCAGTAGTTATTTTTATAAAAACATTTATAATACTAATATTAAATAATTATTGCCTTAAAAGAGCCCAATTGTCTTGATTCTTTGCCACTGAATTAGTTCTACATGACCTAAAACAACCTACCTTTTTCTGGCAATCACAATTTCCAGTGATTTACTTTTAAAAATCTGATGTATTAATCTAGGTATGCTAATAAGGCAAAATCCAAATGTGAAGCTTCATTGAAAATGTATTTTTCCAATTTGCAAGCATATTTATTATATTTAATTTACTCAGTCTTTATTTTTGGTATATAATATAGTGAACCATACATAGTCCAATACTATATGGGACACAGCAGAATTTATACAAATAAGATAGATACTAAAATAGGTATATAAGTTTATATAATTTCACTTACAAGTAAGCAAAACCATGAATCTAAGTTGGCTTAAAAATATAATACTCTATTGTATCTCTTGACGAGAAGTCCGGGGTTATGGCTGTGATCCAAAGCTGGCTTAACTGATTAACTAGTGATATCATCAGAGGTATAGACTCCATTTCTCAATTGTGCATCTTTATTGTTTTCCTTTGTCCTTAATTAAGCCTAGTGCTCTTTTAACTTGTTAATCAGATAGGCATTATATACAGCTTAACAATTTTCAGGTGGAAAAAGAGCAGGGTCCTCTTTCTCTTGTATCTCTTATTTTGGAGCAAAGAAAAATTTCCCAGAAGACAATCAAGTGTGCTTTGTTTCAATATGAGTGTCAAGAAATGGTTTACATTGCTATTCCTAAGCCAAGTAGTAGCAAAAAGAAAGAGAAAAATCACCACAAATGACTTAATCATTCAGATGAAATGGGTCTTAGAGAATCAACTACAATGGCAATTACCATAAAATAGCTATTTTTTTCCAGTTAACCATGTATAAATTTTAATTGTATGATTGGGTACATTTTTGAATAGGAGATAACCTATTGTAATAGAAAAAAAGGAAATCAAAAAATCAGAACTATTCTATTCTAGTTACTCTGTTTCAACAACTTCAGAACCTTTTATTCAAAACCTTTAGTGAGATGTTTTCTTAATTCATGTGGTTTTTTTAACCTTAGATCACAATACATATATTATATATATTGCCTGCCACACTCAGCAGGAATAGGGCAAATCTCCATAACCAAATATATTAAAATTTTGGTGGGTAACTAGGGGTAATAGTGAGTGGTGCCACTCCATTTCTAGCCCTTGATCCCTGGATCTGGAAATCATGGCTACTAGAGAAATAGCTCCATATAACGGATGCTGGGTCAGAGGACATAAGCCTTCTGGAAAACCTTGTCTCAGCCCTACATGGCATTGCAACCTAGCTGGTGCTGTAACTGAGTCTTCATAAGGCCAGTTAGCCTACCAATCCAGCTGCTTCAGAATGGTGAGGAACATGGGGGAATTCCATGAGAACAGGTCCATTGGTGTACTTCATCTCCTATAAAGTGAATTCCTTATTCAGAGCAATATAATGTGGAATATTATAGTGGTGGATAAGGTACCCTGTAAGTTTACAGATGGTAGTTTGATAAAAGCATTGACTGTAGGGAAAGCAATTCCATATCCAGAGTAACTGTCTATTCCAATGTAATCACCCTGCCACCAGGTAGTTGGCTAATCACCTCAGGAAATGGTACCATTTCAGGGGCCAAGTCATAGTTGGTGAATATAAGTCCATGTTGCTAAGCACATGCATAACCTCCATCCCTGTCACGATGGCTATTTTTTCATGAACCAACTGAATGATAACAGGAGTGACTGGGAAAAGAGACTGGTATCCATAGTCAAAGTATGCTATTCAATTGATTATTAAAATCGTCCCCTGCTGAGGTCACCCTTGTGTGAGCATTCACATGTAGCTCACACATCTTAACATTTATTTGCCCATTCAGAGAAGACGATTCACATACTTCTTTCCCTGATTTCTTTATCATCAATTTTCATGTTCTTTCCAATTCCCTGACCATCCAGCTAAACCATCAATCAGCCACAGCCCGTGAACTGATAGCATGTTTGGCCATTTCTCCTTCTAAGCATAGTGAATAATCAGGCATACTGCCTGAAATTCCGTTCACTAGGAGGATTTCCCTTCACTACTGTCTTTTACAACTGTCCCAGAAAGGGGCTGTAGTGCTGTAGCTCTCCATTTTCAGGTGGTGTTTGTATATCATGCAGAACCATCTTTAATCCATACCTAAGTCTTCTCTCCCTCTGTCACCTGATCATAGGGAACTCCCCGTGAGGTGTAAGCACAGGCTGAGAATGAGATAGAAGTGTAAAGGAGTGGGGACTATGGCCATCTGGGCCATTTTTTTCATGTCACTTACTTATGCCTTCAAAGCCTACTCAACCTGATTATGTATATATCATTTCATTTTGGTCATAGACTTTTACTGTGCATGCTCAACTTTATGGCCTTGTGTAGTCAGATAACACCCTGTTTATGATGAGTAGCTCAGATTTCATAGTAGCTTGGTGTATAGTCAAGCATTCAGTCTATACTAAATCCTAGTAGAGGCCAAGAGCTGTTTCTCAAAAGAGTATTTATCTGAAGATGACAGTAAGGCCTTGCTCTACAATCCTAAAGGCTTATACTAAGATTCACCTATAGGGACCTCCCAAAGTTTCCAAGAAGCATCTCTATCTGTCACTGATACTTCAAACACCATTGGATCATATGGCACAAGTGGCAGAGCTGCATGCACAGCATCCTGAACCTGTTGCAGAGCTGTGTCTTCTCTGGGCTCCATTCAAAACTTACAGCTTTTGGGGCACCTGGGTGGCTCAGTCGGTTAAGCGTCCGACTTCAGCTCAGGTCACGATCTCGCGGTCCATGAATTCGAGCCCCGCATCAGGCTCTGGGCTGATGGCTCAGAGCCTGGAGCCTGCTTCCGATTCTGTGTCTCCCTCTCTCTCTGCCCCTTCCCCGTTCATGCTCTGTCTCTCTCTGTGTCAAAAATAAATAAACGTTAAAAAAAATTAAAAAAAAAAACTAGCAGCTTTTCAGTTGCTCAGTAGATGAGCTCGGTCACTCACCAAACTGAGTAACATATTGTCCCCCAAATCCAAACAGGCCCACTAGGTATAGTACTGCCTCTTTCTTGGTTGTGGATGGATTGGATGCAACAGATTTCCTTCACATTGAGAAACGATATCTCCAACATGTCCCACACCACTGGACCCGTAGCAATCTCACTGCAATAGAAGGCCTTTGAATTTTAGTTGCATTTATATCTCACCCCCTGACATGCATATGTCTTACCAATGTTTAGAGTAGTTGCTACTTCTCTTTTACCAGGTCAAATCAACATAGAAAGACAATCAAAATACCACAAATTAAATTATGATACAGAGGTCAAGCGTTGATACATTCCTGAAGTAGTATAGTGAAGATAAATTTCTGGGCTTGCCAGCTGCAAGCAAACTATTCTGGTGGACCTTATGGACAGGTATGGGGAAAAAGAGACATATCATTAACTACATACCCAGGCACCAAGGGATGTATTAATTTTCTCAATCAATGAAATCACATCTGGTATAACAGCTGCAATTGGAGTCACCACCTGGTTAAGCTTATGATAGTCTACTGTCATTCTCCAGGATCCATCTGTCTTCTGCACAGGCCAAATAGGTGAGGTGAATAGGAATGTGGTGGGAATCACCACCCCTGCAATTTTCAAGTACTTGATGGTGGCACTAATCTCTGCAATCCCATCAGGGAGATGGTGTTGCATTTGATTTATTATTTCCCTAGGTAGAGGTAGTTATAATGACTCTACTCAGCCTTTCCCATTATAATAGCCTTTACTCCACGGGTCAGGGAACCAGTATAGGAATTTTGCTAACTGTTAAATATGCCCATGCCAATTATGCATTCTAGAATTGAGGAAATAACCACAGAATGGGTTCAGAGACCCACTGAGTCTACTACGAGATAGACCTGAGCTAAACTCCATTGATCACATGACTTCCATAAGCTCCTACTCTGATTGGAGGTTTGCAGTGACATTAGATCTCCTGAAATCAGTGTCAGACCAGAGCCAGTATCCAAATTACCCCTAAAGGTCAAATTATTTTTTTTCCCTAATGTAGAATTACCCTGGTCCAAGGCCATAGGTCCCTTTGTAGAAAGCTGAGAGAAAGAGTGCTGTTATAAATGCTCTATAGTATACTGGGGTCCTTCCTCAAGGGAAGCTTGTCTCCCGTCATACAAGGAGTCTAGATCTATAAACTGGTTCAAGTCTGAGAACTGATTGAGGGGCCCTGACTTTCTGTTTTCATGATTCAGGCTAGACTTTCGCTCATTTCACCTAAAGCTTTTCTGCTTCTACAGATCAAGGAAGAATTTAGTAGGCTTTCTATCTATTTCACTTCTATGAACAATGTGATTAACTAGCCTAAGCTGCAGGTCTGCACATGCCAGACTTTCTGGATTCCAGAGCCATGAGTTATAACTTTAAGATGCCTTAAATTGTAAAAGCCTCTCTTGATTGTAAAGTAGACAAAATACTAAATTTAGCACCGATGAAACATTGTAAATGGTTTATCCTATTTTTCTTGGATTTCAGAGTATGAAAAATGTGGTATAAATTAGTTGTAATTTTAAGATTTATGATTAAAAATTAAACAGCTGTTAACTTAGTCATTAGTTATTGAGGTTGATATTGGTTATTAATTTAACATAAAATTTGTGGAATAGTAAATATTTTTCTTTCATATACTGACACAAACCAGATATATTCCTACATCTCTCCTAGTTTGCTTATCAAAGGACATTTCATTGTTGACATAATATTATTAGGGTAATATGAAACATTTTACCCAAACAAATAAGTTCATAAATAATTAACTATTGGAAACTTATGGAACTTTTCATAAAATGTTAGCATACACTGTAATATGCATGTCATATAAAATGCTAAAAGACTGTATATGCTAGCAACATTTTTGCTAAAACTTCTTATTATATTCTGTAAAAGTATTTTTTCATGCTTTCCATCTAGAAACTGAAAATATATAAAAAGTTAAATTCTGGGGTTTCTAGCACTGTTTAAGTGCCATGGCTCTAGGGAAAAAATTTATAAATGAGAAAATCTCATGTTAAAGTCACTCTACCTTATCATTTAGAAATACATAATTCGAATTTTATGCTTTTATCATATTCTTACCTAGTTAGAGACATTTTTGTGCTAGATATTTACTTATTTTATCCACTACTCGAGAGTAAGGATTTATTTAAATGGTATATTGAATGTGAGGTTAACATAAATTGCTTAATGACTGAGACTTGATACTTGTATATAAGCAACTCATCTAATTAACAGAAAATCAGGGTGTTACTTCAAATAGGTCATTTAAAATGGGATGTGATCTGGGAAAAATTCCTGTAATGTGTTATTAATATAAAATTATACAATTCTTTTGCATGAACTGTAGCTATAGTTAAGTTATATTGGATGTCTTTTATCTTTTATATACTTTAGAAAAGTTTTATTAGTTCTAAGAAAATAATCTTTAGTGTCTAGCACAACAGATTCTGAAGATAAAATATTCATAAAAATAACTTTTTTCCCTTTTTATCCATCTCTCTTCCTGCCCATCCACATTGCTATTGTTTATGGTAGCACATCTTTCACTTCGAAAGTATCTATCTAGTTACCATTTTTTTTAATTTTTAAAAATTTTCTTTGGGTAAATACCCAGTAATGGAATTAATGGATTATATGGTAGTTCTGTTTTTAATTTTTTTGAGGAACCTCCACACTATTTTCTATAGTGACTGTACCAATTTGCATTCCTATCAACAGTGCACAAGGGTTTCTTTTTCTCCATATCCTCTTCAAACCTTGTTATTCTTGTGTTTTTGACTTTAGCCCTTCTGCCAGGTGTGAGGTGATATCTTATTATGATTTTGATGTGTATTTCCCTGATGATGAGTGACATTGAGGATCTTTTCATGTATCTGTTGGCCATTTGTATGTCTTCTTTTGAAAAATGTCTATTCAGATCTGAACATTTTAATTGGATTATTTGGTGTTTTGTGGTGTATAAATTCTTTATATATTTTGGAGATATCATTTACAAATATCTTCTCTCATTCAGTAAGTTGCCTTGTCATTTTGTTGGTGTTTTCCTTCATTGTGTAAAATAAAGTATCTTTTTAATCCATGAAAAGGAGTCACTGGAAGGAGCAGTGGTCCTGTGAGCAGTGACGTCGGGTCTGAGTATTGGAGAAGGACTTCCATTAAGACAGTGTGAAGAAGCTGGTGAGTCTTTAAACACATATGTGCATGCTCACACACACACAATACAAAACTGAATAAACTTGCCAAAAGCATCCTTTCAGATTTTGCAAATTGCTAAAGGCAGATAACAAATTGAAAGGAGTCTATTCTTTGAAAAGTATTAGAGCTTTGGGAAGGAACAGTGCTCTGTGCCAACTTGTGTGAGGTTCCTCCCACCGAGACTGCAGTTGGTTGGATCACAAAGGTGGAGGCTGCAGGGACAAGGATAAGAGAGGAAAGAGAGCAGAACCTTCTAGAAGAGGGAAAGTGATTTGTGGTGGGACACAAATCCTTGTGGTGTTGTCAGGTCTAAGGGACAAACTTGGTAGAACATTAGAATGTGGAAAAAACAGTTTTGCTGCCCTAAGATAGCAGTCTCAGTTGGGGTAAACAGAAGACTGACAAAAAACTTAGCTAAGAAGATTCTAGAAATGAGAGCCGCAGAAGGGATGATAATATTTGAGCATAAGCTCTGCACAAACCATTGACCACTAGTCTATGCAGCCACTAGTAAGCCAGGCTAAAAAGTAATAATAATATGAAAAAGAAGAAAAAGGAGGAGGAGGAGGAGGAGAAAGACGAGGAGGAGGAGAGGAAAAGAGGAAAAATAACCCTGAGCAGAGACATCAGCAACTATACATCATGAAGAAGACACATTCTGAAGTTCCAGTCTAGGTAAAAAAATAAGAAATATAAAACAGAATACAGATATATTATGTGCATTATGCCATATAAAATTTCCAGTTTTCAATGGAATGAAGGTGATTCAAATGATAAGACATGCAAGGAAATAGAAAAATGTGACCCATACTGAAGAATAAATGCAGACAGTAGAAACTGATTCTGTAAAGACATGGATATTGGATTGAGTAGTCAAAGACCTCAAAGAAGTTATTATAATACACTTAAAGAATTAAAGCAAATCATAAGGATAACAACTCAACAAATAGTGAATTTCAACAGAGAAAAAAAAAACTGCAAAGAAAACCAAATGGGAATTCTAGGGTTAAAAAGAACAAAAACAAAAGTGAAAAATTCAGAAACTGACTCAGCAGTAGACATGATATTGCAGAAGAAAAATCAGTGTACTTGTAGGATGATCAATAGAAATTAGTTCATAAAACAGAGAAAACAGATTGAAGTAAACTCAACAAAGCTTCAGTGACCGTGTAACAATCTGAAGCATTACATCACAGGTGTAATGAGAGTCCTAGAAGGACAGGAAACAGACAAAGGGACTGAAGAAAAGATTGGAATAAACCATGACTAAAAACTTCCTAAATTTGATTTTGAAATCACATCATTACAAATAATTTCTGTAAACTCTCTGACCCTTGAGGAAGTGGAAAATAACTCTTTATGCCTTAAGTGCCCACTACCTATAGCGACTTTCTTTTAAAGTGTGGAAAGGAAGGGGGAAAAAGAAACTTTATGGTGAAGAAACTTTGCAAACATTACCTAAAGCCAGGTCATCAAGGTTAATATCAACAGTAGTAAATCATATTGATAATCTATACTTTTAATATGACGTGATAAAAATGATAATTTATCTCTGTGATCTTTTTCCTCAAGATACGTTATTCCAGTCAAATCATGGGAAAAACATCAGACAAATCTCAGTTGAAGGACATTTTGCAAAAGAGCTGATCAGTAACTTGAAAATGTCAGAGATCAAAAATAAGAAAAGCCTAAGAAATTGTTAAACCAAGAGGCCGAAAGGAGACAGGACTACTAAATGTAGATATCTTGAATGGGACCTTGCGATAACCAGAGAACATTAAAGAAGCACTGAGGAAATTTAAATAAAATTTGGACCTTAGTTAATAATAATGTGTCAATATTGGCTCATTATCTGTGACAAATGCACCATACCTCTATAAGATTCTAATAATAAGGAATACTGAGTGTGGACTGTAGGCAAAGAAAAATTGTTCCTCTATCCTTCAGGGTCTTCCAACTGGACTAATAATTAAATTTAAATGAGACAGATTAACATAAGAAAAAAACCCAGTGCTTTATTTTGTGCACACAGAGGTTCAATAATGAAAATGAGACCTAAGGAAATGAGCAAGGTAGGGAGTTTTTAGACAATGAGACAATAAATTTTTGAGAAATGGACAGGATAAAGAAAATAGGTGTTTGGGAGCTTTAATTAGTAGGAAATTTTAGGCATAATTTAAGCCGAGGTAGTAGATTTGAAAAAAAATAAGGTTTGTTTTCACAGCTTTCTTGGCTTTAAAGTTTCTACCTCTGGTGATAAGGATCTCTTTTTTACTTATTAGGACATGCGGTGTATTTTTCATATGAGAGTTTTCTATTTCCTGTTTTCACAGGGATAGAGGAAGCTCTGAGTGTTCTTGCATTGATGGTTTCTTGAGTAACTTTTATTTACAATAATATGTCAAGGTTGCACATTTTGGAGCGGCCTGCCCTTGACCTCTATAGGGCTATTTGAGAATTCTCTGTACTATCTTCCCCAATTTTTTTTTCAAGCTAAAATTCATCTAAAGTTAAAAGTTCATTTTTAAATGGAGGAAAAAATTGACCTACAGGTCCAAGCATCTCAAAAACATAACACAAACACAGTGATCCACTTCATGACATTATATTCAAACTGCTGAATGACAAAAGGTAAGCTTTGATAGCAGAAAAGAAAAAAAAGAAACTTCATTACGTATAAGGGAACAGGAAGTGATTAACACCTATTAAAGGTTTTATATCCAGAAAAAGTATTTATCTTCATAAATTGTCTTCTGAAATTTAGATTAAAGTAGTATGATTGGTTAACTGAAAACACTCATATTACTTGTGCCAAGAAGAATGGAAAGACCATATATTCCTAATAATGAGCCTTGATCCAAAAGAAGTTTAGGAAGTTAAATATTCCCTTAATAAATCTTGCAAAACTTTGGTTTGTAATATGCTTTTTTCTTTACAAATTCTGCCCTCCTCACCAAATGTCTTCAACTAGATTGACATAAGGAATAAATGTACCTTAAAAAGAAATAGTCACTCTTTTAAAATATTACTGCATTACATTTCTCCCAATTCAATACTATTTTGCAGCTCTTTTTCATCCAGACAAATGTAGATAAAGGAAAAGTAGAAATCAATTAACCCAGCTTGTATTGTGCAGACAATAGAGAATCATTAGGTTCTTTAGAATAAAAAATGATAAGATAAGAGGTACTATGGAGAGATTAATCTAATAGTCTATGTGTATGGGATAAATTAATGAGAATCAGTTAATATATACCTGTTAAGAAGTAATTTTGTGACAATACTAGAATGACCTGATCTCTATAGACAGATAGAATTCTAAGGAATAACAGATGTTTTACTGGATTCAAAAAATGGGGTAAAGAATGTTTAGAACAAAATTAAAAAGAGAATGAGTGATAGGAAAAGCAGGAAACAGGGTACAGATATTAGTATGCAAAATTCTCCATGATCTGATCCCAAATAACCTCTCTTGCCCTGTACTTACTCTCCTTTACTCAAATCTGGTGCTCCTGCCAAACAGAATTATGTGCTGTGTTCTAATTATGTCATGAACTTGTCATCTCTAAGGACATTTACTTGAGACATTCACTACACTTTTCAGTACACAGTACTGCTATGTTCAACTGGGTGATTCATTCTTTTAGTAACATTAAATAGGTATTTATTAAGTTACTACTTGAAGGAACAGTACTATATTCTGTGTCTGACAGCTTAGTAGGGAAGTACTGGTAAAAAAATGGTTTTAGTAGAACATGGCCAGTGAATCATAAAGGTATGTAGAAGCCCAGTGCAAAGGCTCCATTGCTATTAGGTGGGCAAAGACCAGTGAGCCTGGAGACAAAGTAAAAGAATAAGGAGAGCTTGCTTCAATGAAAATAAGTTAGATTTTACCCCTCAAGGTCCATTTTACTAAATTTGACTGATAACAAATATCACGAAGGCTACTTAAGGAGAATATGTCTTTTGGGCGCCAGGTGGTTCGGTTAGTTAAGCGTCCCACTTCAGCTCATGTCATGATCTCACCATTTGTGGGTTTGAGGCCTTCATCGGGCTGTCTGCAGTCAGCACAGAACTTGCTTTGGATCCTCTGTGTTCCTCTCTCTCCACCCCGCCCTGCCCCACTCTTCTCTCTCTCTCTCTCTCTCTCTCAAAAATAAATAAGCATTAAAAAAAAAAAAGAGTATGTGTCTCATAGAGATTCTGTGTTGATGAGCCTTTGAAGAATTTTAAACGAGGAAAATTACATAATCAAGTTCGGATGTCAGAAGCTTTTTTGGAGATATATAGAAAGGATTGAGGGGGTGTTGACTTTAACAGCAGATGGAATACTTGAGAGAAGTAATTTAGACATCTAGAATTGTAGGACTGAAGATAAAAGGTGAAGATTTTTACAAAATATGAGAGGTTATTTGAATGATACGAGCTCATTGAGAATTTCATTGATCATCTTTAGACAGAAGGGATCTCTCTCATGAAACCTTGCATCTTGTTTATGCAGCTTAAAACACACTGCTAGAGATGATCCTTATTTGTGTACATTTTGCACGACTGAGATCTTTCAGACACACGTGCACATACACACACATGCACACACACACACACGCACGTCTCTGTGCTTGTGTACAAACATGCTTATATGTATTAGTTTGTAATCACTTTGTGGCTGTGAGATCAGACTTATCGAGAAATTGTGTTGTATCAAGATGTTGCTCAGCTACTATTCACTGAATCCTTGAATTAACTGAACTTACATGATTATAAGGTAGCTATTAAAAGAAAACTTTGATTGAGGGTAGGTCTATGTAATAGGCTAGAATTCTGCTTCAGGGTTTTGGCTGAGTCACTATTCTTTTTTAACCATTTTACCCTTTTTTTCCCAAGTATAAAATGGGAATAATAATGGTTACCTGCCTCAAAGGGTGTTGTGAGGACTAGCTAGTTGACAGTTTTAAACTATTTTGAAGATGGAATGTACTATAAATGCTCCAAGGAAAGTTTTTAAAAGCACAATGGAATAAAACCCTTGAACCATGGCATTAGGAAAGTTAGTATGTCTTTTAGGCTGGCAATCTTCAACCGATAAAGAATTCTATGGGAAATTAACTCCACAACATTCTTTATTTTCTTGCCTCTTTTCTACTTTCTTTTGTAGCTAATATCTGGCTAGTGACTCAGTTCAATAGGAAAGTTCCAGTTATGCCATATTTTGAAATAGATGTTACTCATAAAGAAAGAAATGCAATGAAGATTATAAAATGGTCATTAATCACACTGGAAAATGTAGTCTCTTCAATATAGCACTGTATTCAGAATTCACCAGAACTCTTTTAAAATTCACTTCATCATTAGGAATTCAAGGATATTTTGAAGTTGCCTAGAAGCAAATGTTCATTTTTGTGTGGAAATGTACTTTAATAATTTTCCTAAAACATAAATATCAGAACTAGGTCAGAACTTCATTTTTCAAAACAATTGCTTGTTTTCTTCCAAATGCCAAATGACATATTCAAAACTCTGAAAAAGAAATTATTTCCTCTAGTCGTTCTTATTAAGAATATTTACACATTTACATACCCTAGTTAAAAACAAAAATCCGCATGCATATAGGCTAGAGCAGAAGAACTGTACACTGGGCAATTTTTGTGCTAAAGACATGTTTATAAATGAAACAAAATAACCAAGTTCATGTGTGCTTTAACAAAGCTGAGATGCATCCTCACCACTCTAGAAACAAGCAAACCAAAACTCTTAAGATTAACAACAAGAACAAAACCCCCAACTTCCTGTGACATATCATTTAGCCTTGTGAAAGGAAGATATCCTGCTGTTTGCAACAACGTGGATCCACCACAAGAGTGTTAAGCTAAGTGAAATAAGCCAGACAGAGAAAGAAAAATACCACATCGTACCCCTTACATATGGAATCTAGAAAGAAAAAAATCAAAGTCACAGAAACAGAGAGTAGAAAAGTGGCTCCCAGAGACTGGGTGGGGCGCAGTGGGGGGAAATTTGGAAAGGTTAGTAAAAGGGTACACTTTCAACTATAAGGTGAATAAGGTCTGAGGATCTAATGTATTACATGGTGACTATAGTTGGTAACACTGTATTGTATAATTGAAATTTGCCAAGACAGTAGAATGGAAGTGTTCTCTCTCACAAAAACAAACATAAATACCTGAGGTGATGGAGGCATAATTAACTTGAAGGAGTGATTCCTTTCACAATGTATGCATATAGTAAATAATCATGATGTACTTATTAAATATCTTACAATTTTGTCAAGTATACCTTGTAGGGGTGAAAGGCCAAAATGTGCTGCCCTGAGTATGCCTCAAAATGTGCCACCTTGGCATATTGATTATTTTAAATAAAAGTTGCTTAAAAGACAGCCTGTGTAAGGGCACTAAGACCCCCATCCATCCCCCTGAAAGCAAGAAATAAACTCCATTTGTGAAAGGTATTTCTCCTGTACCGTGAGATACATGTACAGAGACATCCTTGTCCCCAGAGATAGGAAATTCAGGGCCAGAAGGCCTTATAAACAACCCTTACTTTTTACTAATTTTCTATCCCAGCCCAAATTCTGTTTAGAATTCCTTGCTTTGGGGCACTTGGGTGGCTAAGTTGGTTAAGCATCCAACTCATGGTTTTGGCTCAGGTCATGATCTCATGTTTTGTGAGTTTGATCCCTGCATCCGGCTCCACACTGCTGGTGCAGAGGCTGCTTGGGATTTCTCTGTCTCTCTCTCTCTCTCTCTCTCTCTCTCTCTCCTCTCTCTCTCTCTCTCTCTCAATAAATAAACTTAAAAAAAAAGAATCCCTTGCTAATCGAAGCTCACAAAGTTGAGTTATATTTTCCCAGTCAATTCCTCACAGATTTATTGTATCTTTGTCTAAAAACTATAAAGCTGCCTGACTTCATAATTTCTTTAATTCTCAATTTCATTATTGGGTTTCTGTGCTCATGTAATAACTAATTGTGATTTTTTTCCCTCATGTTAATCTGTCTCATGTAAATTTAATTATTAGTCCAGCTGGAAGACTTTGAAGGGCCAAGAAAGAATTTTTGCCTTTCTTCAACCTCAATAAAACTAAAAAAAAAACAAAACACAAGTTGAAAGTCAAAGAACTGAAGAAACCTACATTCTGTAAGTGGAGGACAGTGAGGATATACAAAGAAGCAATGGGATAACTATAATAGACTTGGGTTAGGTAAACTAGATGCAGAATTTAGAGAATTAGATAAATAGACTGCAAGGTTACTGAGCATGTCTGTGTTATTCACCACCGTATTTCCAGCCCCTGTAATGGTTTCACCCTATAGTAGGAACTCAATCAATATTTGTTGAGTCAATAAATAAAGAAATATGAATTTGTACCTTGAAGTGGTAAGCAGTATAGATCAATTGTAGCTCCTTAAGCAGCAGAGTGGCAGAATGAAATGTGTTTATAAAGGTTATTTTGGCAGTGGTTATATGAGGTGACACCAGAGGAATAATCACATGGCACCGTTGACGGAACGATTTCTATGGGAGTTTGCTTGACTCAGCCATGTTTTGAACATCTCATCATCTATGCTTTCAAATGCAAGAAAATTCCAACATTACGGATACTATCAATTGAATCAATCTGACATTTATGCTTTACGATATCTTGCTGAGCTATCACAGGATTTGCATTATACATAAGCAGTGAACCAAGGAGGAAAGGCTTTGTATCCACGACATTTGGCAGCAAAGCGATATAAAACAAAGCTCTTCTACATTTGTATTAAAGTTGACATCAGGGTGCCTGTGCCTACAGAAAATGGAAGGCCAAAAAAGAAAAGGTATTTGCTCTTGAATTTTATTTTATTTATTTATTTTTCACTGTTTCTAGTTTTGTTTTTTGTTTTTTGTTTTTTAATGACAGTTACAGAAAGATAATACAGGACCTCTTTCCAGAGTTCACAACCTAGATAAGAAAGCAAGAGCTATCACTTAATGGAGGCAAATTATTCCAGGAGATAAATGCCCATGAATGTGCTTTTCAAAATACAAGTCCTTATACAAATGCTTAACTAAATGCTGACTTTGTGGTGTTTCCATTATATCTGAAAGGGCTTTGAAAAATACAAAATCTTGTGATTGGGTAAAACCAGTGGTCCAGCTAGCCAAAGGTCCTTTCCAGTGGCACCAATAACCACTGGGAAAGCAGAGGTAACTGCCAAATAATTTTTAACCCATGAATTTATCCAAAGTTTGAAAATACTGTGGGAAATCTTAGGAATCCCAGCAATCAGTGAATGGGTCATCCATATACCCAGTAGATCTGCATGTGCTATGCACGACCACTCAAAATGCCTCTCACAGTAGCATCACTTGAGAAGTCAACAATCTCCTGGCATCTGGTTTTGCCCTGCCCTCTCCTATCTTCAATCACCGGTGTCAAAGGACACATATCAGTAGTTGGAAAGCATTAAACTCTGATAATAAAGCAAAAATCAGAGGTAAAGGCAAATGTTTAACCAGTCACATTCAAACACAAGCTAGTGAATGAAAAATTTTAGGTTCAAAGGGCCAAATACTCTGCATTCTGGAGAAACCTCCATTTAAGTTTCTCGTTCTGGTGAGTATGTTCATATTGCACTTTGCTGCCACAAACTGAATGGGTGTACATTTTTGGTGTAGATTTATCAATTGAAGATTTGAATTAGGAGACAGAAAGAAAATATTTTGTATTCATGCATTTTAAAAATATCCATCCAAGGGGTCACCTGGGTGGCTCAGTCAGTTGAGCGTCTGAGTTCATCTCATGGTTCCTGAGCTCGAGCCAAGAACTGGGATCTCTGCTGACAGCTCAGAGCCTGGAGCCTGCTTCAGATTCTTTGTCTCCATCTCTCTCTGCCCCTCCCCTCTTTCCTCTCTCTCTCTCTCTCTCTCTCTCTCTCAAAAATAAATAAACATTAAAAAAATAAAAATACCCATCCATGGGAAAGGAGCCAAGGGTTAGTTTCCTATGGTGGGGGGTTGGGGGGTGGAATGTTCTCATGGAGATACTATAAAGCTATGTCAGTTCATTTCCTGTTCTTTAACAGATTCTGTGGTGCAGCTGTTGTCTTGTTCAGGTTCAGGAAGCTCATTCAGAAGTATTGCAACGTCCCCATGTGGCAGCTTGTCTGTTGCCAAGCATCGTCAATCAAATCCAAGACCCCTCCATCTCTCTGGACCTCACTGTCCATTCTCCTGAAGCTTTAATCTTGTTCATTTGGTGCCAGATCCAGTGTTGCACTCTGCTCTTGAATTTTAATCTTAAAACAAAGTGAACATAAATAAAACCAAGACAAATGACAAAAGTAATAAAACATAAATATTCTTCACTTTTATTATAAATATGCTTATCCACATAGAGCCTAATTTTGAAAACATCAAGAAGCAAGAGGCTTAATTTTCAAATATTTGTTTTGACAATGAAGAAAAAGTCAATATGGGGAGGCCTGGGTGGCTGTCGGTTAAGCGTCTGACTTTGACTCAGGTCATAATCTCGACGTTCGTGAGTCTGAGCCCCGAATCGGGTTCTCTGCTGTCATTGTGGACCCTGCTTCGGATCCTCTGTCTCCCTGTCTCTCTGTTCCTCCCTTGCTTGTGCATGTGCTCTCGCTCTCTCGCTCTCTCAAAATTAAACACACATTAAAATTAAAAAAAGGAAAGAATTACTTTCTACTTATTCTAGTTTTATCTCATTTTCCTATTTAATGAAAAATAGTTTTGGAGTTGTGATACTCTAGATGTCCTGAATGTATCATCGTTATTACGAGTAATACTATTGTGAATGTTATTATTATATTAGTAATTATTTTTGTCACTATGATCATGTAAAATATATATGTTATAAAATGTATAATAATAATGCATTCCATTAACATTGGTATTGGGCTTTATTTTCACATACATTATTTCATTTTTCACAAAATGCATGATCTTAGCATGGGCTTTGCCTGTCTATGCCCACATATCACACTGCTTTAACCCTTTCTGACTGTTGTATGGTAAAAATGAACTTTTTTCTATCTTAAGTCAGGTTTCTTGGAAATAGACTCTGAGAGAGAGAGACATGTGCTTAGGAGTTTAGGAGCTGAAAAGAAGTGAAGGAAGGAAAGGTTTAGGCAGAAGAAGTTGAATAAGGATACTTAAGCACCATAAGCCACCATAAGCAAAGTGTTTGGCTGGTGTACATTTTATTATCGTTCTTTTATATCAGGGAATCTGCTAATCAGAAATACTAGATGACTCCAGGTCACCCAGTCATTATAGAACTAGTCTTTCTTGTCCTATTTATTTTCCTCCACCATACTGCTATGCTTCTAGCTGCTTTGCTTTCACTAGGGACGTCTTTCTTTAATCTCTGGACAAAATTAAAATTTATCACTGAAATATTGAACGTGTCCAAATTCATTATTGACCTTATTGAGAATAAAACATTTGTCTAAGCTTACAGGATGGAATTCTACTTTATTTTCAACTTGGTTACAGAAGATCTATATTCGATAACTTAATTATCTTGCATAAATAGATATAGTGTACTACAGCCCGATCATTTTTTTCACTTTTGCAATAAAAGGAAATTTAGAAGCCAAAAGGATCAACTGCATAATTTTTAAGAGTTTTTTGGGAACCCATGTTTTTAATCTACCTATCTCTCTAAGCCTTTGCATAGATACTTCTGTGCTTTCCTAACCAATAATAAATTCAGCAAGTTAATGTTCAATAATGTGCTACTCTATAGAGAAGCTCTTTCCCTCCCTCTTTTTCCATCTGAGTAATTAATACTGTTACCCAATATTAGCTCCTAACACAAGGATTTCAAAAGGTATTGTCTGCTATAGAATAGAATTGTCACTCTTAAGTATTGGAGTTGAATCACTATATGGTAGTAAAATATGACAAAAAATTAGCTTCTACCTAAGTAATAAACTTCCTTTCCCTGAAATAACAAAAATAACATAAACATCATGAGCTAATTATTAAATTATCATAGAGTTATGTCTGAGACAGGAGAAAATCATTCTAAAAGTATGAAAGTACTCTAGCAAGAATTGACTAAAACCTCATTAAAGTAATTAACATAATTAAGAAAAAGTATATTTCTCTAATGAGGACTCTGCTTGAATCTGGAAACATCGGGAAGTCATATTTCGCACATTCTTATTTAAGCACCAAGATACTTGCTGTCTTAATAAGCAGGAAAATCCTTATTTTGGATGTGAATGAATCAGGTTGTCTTAGTAGAATGACGCTTTTACCCATTCAGATCACAGTGACTTTCCTTTTTTCTGATTCTGTGCTTACCAAACACATTTCTGATTGTAATTTGACTTTTAGACTAGCACATGTACAGATAGCATCTTAGTCATATTTGGGCCTTTAGTATAGCTTGCTCAAGGAGAGAAAATGTGCTGATCTACCTTTGAGTTCAGGCATTAAACATCTGTCTCTGGGGGCTTGGTTAATATGAGCCAGCTCTCATGAGACAAGTCTATTCTTAGTGTGTTGATACATCCAATCCTTATGTTTGCCAAGGCTAAGGAACTGACTACAGGCAGCTGCAGTGAACATTCAGAAATGATGAGGACAGATGAGGCATCCTGAAGAGAGCCAACGCCTTACTTGCTACTCATGTGCCCAAGGCAACTTTTATTTTAACTTCAGTATCGAGCATTTACTATGTATTC
Source organism: Prionailurus viverrinus (assembly GCF_022837055.1). Taxonomy (NCBI): domain Eukaryota; kingdom Metazoa; phylum Chordata; class Mammalia; order Carnivora; family Felidae; genus Prionailurus; species Prionailurus viverrinus. The sequence continues at coordinate 58,283,493 of NC_062569.1, forward strand.
AAAATCATGATAATAGCTCTTGAGAATTCACAGTTAGAAAACTTGAAACTTTTTCCAAGGAACTGAAAAACTCATTTATGAAATAATTTTATTCTTGTTCTGATAAAGACAATAACTGAGAATTCTAAGTATGAAGGACCACACTGTGTTAAAACTACAATATCATCATGAGAGGAAAAGCATTCCAATTCCTTTATTTTACATCCATATGTGGGACAAAAGATTTTCCCATTTTATTTCCCTACATTGTCCAGAGTCATTATTTTAAATCATATTTGCTAAGTCCGATGTTCAAAAAACCTTTAAAATGGCCTCTTCTGTTCCACTAGAACAAAATGCATTATCTTAACATGGGCTTTGCCTAACTGTCTGTGTCCACATAAGAAACTGCTCTAACCCTTTCTGTTATATGGTAAAAATGAACTTTTTCCTATCTTGGGTCAGGTTTCTTGGAAATAGACTCTGAGAGAGAGAGAGATACATGTGCTTAGGAGTTTTATTGGAGCTGAACAAGGATACATTTAAAAACAAAGCCCAAGTTTGTCCAGGTGGGCACTCTAGAGCTTGAAAGGCCTTTCAGAGTGTTACTAAACTGTGACAAGAGGCAGGAACCAACACTTCCATCCTGAAGGGGAAATTTAGATAGTGCCTCACAGCATCTACTCTGGCTTTTCTGAACAGATGAACATCTTTCCCTACAGAGGAGTTTTTCACATGTTTTTCTGTTCCTCTTGTTTGGAATGCTTTCTTCCTTCACCACCCTGCTACTGTTGTCTGAAAATTTTGGGTTATTTGTCAAGTCATTTAAAATGTTATAAATTTCTGGGGCACTTGGGTGGCTCAGTTGGTTAAGTGTCCAACTTTGGTTCAAGTCATGATCTCACAGTTTGTGAGTTTAAGCCCTGCGTTGGGCTCCAGGCTGACATCTTGAAGTGTGGAGCCTGCTTCAGATTCTGTGTCTCCCTCTCTCTGTCTGCCCCTCCCCTATTTTCACTCTGCCTCTCTCTCAATAATAAATATTTAAATTTTTTTTAAAGTTATAAATTCTTCAGAAAGATTTTCTCTGATCTGTGAGTCTAAAGTACATTTTTCTTTTAAGCCCTATCATAGCAACCTATACTTTTTATGTAAAATATTTTTATATAAAATTAATGAAGTACATAATTATATTCACTTAAAAGTATTTATTTGTCACTGAGGATATATGCTAACTATATAGATGTGACAGAAGCTATACTCTTCAAGATAACAGTATAATACAAATGAAGAACAGCAATACTAAACAGAAAGACCACACAAAAAAATATAATTATGTACTTTATTAATTTTATACACTTTGGTGAAAATGTAAATTGTTTTAACCACAATGGAAAACAGTATGGAAGTCCCTCAAAATAATGAAAATGGAATGAAATAATAACAATACGTAACAGCAATTCCACTTTTGGATATATGTCTGAAGAAAACAGAGTCGTTTTGTTGAGATATCTGCACTCCCCTGTTCACTGCAGCATTATTCACAATAGCCAAGGTATGGCAGCAACCTAAGTGTTTGAATGGATATATGTAAAATGAAATTTAATATATAGACAAAATATTATTCAACATTAAAAAAAAAGACATCCTACCTTCTGTATCGCAGGAATGAATCTGGAGGATATTACGTTAAGTGAAATAATCCAGAAAAGATAAATAGTACATGGTATCACCTATATGTGGAATCCAAAACACACACAAAAAATTGAACTCATAGAGTAGAAAAGTTGTTGCCAGGGACTGGGAGTGGGAGAAATAAAGAGAGTTTGCTGAAAAGGCACAAACTTTCAGCTATAAGATGAATAAGATCTGAGGATCTAATGAATAACGTGGTAACTGTAGTCGATAACAAAATATTGAAATCTAAAATTTACTAAGAGAGTAGAACTTAAATATTTTCACTAAAAAAAGGCAATATACAAGTTGATGAATATGCTAATTAACTTAGTGGGAGGAATCTTTTCATATATATATTAGAAATATATATTTTTATTATGTATATATACATATATATATACACACACACATAAATCACCACATGTACCCTTTAAATACCTTATAATTTTATCTGTCAATTACTTCTCAGTAAAGTTAGAAAAAAATAAAGGCTTACAAATGAAAAATGGGAAAAAAAGGAAAAAAAATGATATGGTAACATGCATCATGAGAAGGATATGAAGCATATAATAAATTGAGATGGGATAAATTAGTCAAGTCATCAGTGTAAAAGTCATCTGCAACCAGGAAATGTCTGCATATTATCCTTGTGTCCTCTGGATATCTTCCGTTATTTCACACTTGCACTGTGGATTCTGAGATTAATTGACAATCTTTATTATTGACTTCATCCCTTATAATCTAATAAATAACATATTCTAAATTGTCTAAATACTGAGTAAAGGAAAAGTGGGAATCAAAATTAGAAAATACCAATTGTCATATGGTAGCTGGCTTTAATAAATGAGAAAATGGGGGTGTAGAAGATGGTATTTTTCTTTAATATTAGTTTCTAACAGAGACTCCTAATGTTTAATTGAGAGGTTCTGAACTTTACTCCATTTCCAAATGACCTCACCTTAACAACATCCCTGTTTATTTCAAAAGTGTTTCCCAATGGAAAAACTGAATTACAGATAGGAAATGTGCTTTAACTAACATTACCTTAGAATACTCTGCTTATAATCATGAAAGTGATTGATGCTCTTCAAGCCTCCAAGAACAAAGGAACTGTATTAGTTTCAAAGTAGGGATATGTTAAAATGTCTGTATTTCCCAAGGCAATCTACAGATTTGCACAGAGCTAGAACAAACAATCCTAAGATGTGTATGGAACCATAAAAGACTCTAAATAGCCAAAGCAATCCTACAAAAGAAAAGCACTGGAGGGCATTATGCTAAGTGAAATAAGTCAATCAGAGAAAGACAGACAGCATACATTTTCACTCATATGTGGAACTTGAGAAACTTAACAGAAGACCATGGGGTAAGGAAGGGGAAAATATGGTTACAGAGAGGGAGGGAGGCAAACCATAAGAGATTCTTAAATACAGAGAACAAACTGAGAGTTGATGGGGAAGGGGGGGAGGGGAAAATGGGTCATGGGCATTGAAAAGGGCACTCGTTGGGATGAACACCTGGTGTTGTATGTAAGCGATGAATCATGGGAATCTACCCCCGAAACCAAGAGCACACTGTATACACTGTATGTTAGCTAACTTGACAATAAATTATATTAAAAAGACATAAAGAAATAAAAGCGAGACTAGGGCATCACAATTCCAGAACTCAAGTCTTATTATAAACTGTAGTCAAGACACAATGGTACTGTCAAAACAGACTCATAGATCAATGGAACCGAATAGAAAACTCAGACCCACAACCATATGGTCAACTAATCTTCAACAAAGCAGGAAAGAGCGTCCAATGGAAAAAAGACAGTCTCTTCAAGAAGTGGTTCTGGGAAAACTGGATGGCAACATGCAGAAGGCTGAAACTGGGCCATTTTCTTACACCATCCACAAAAAAAAATTCAAAATTGTTGAAAGACCTAAATGTGAGACTTGAAACAATCAAAATTCTGAGGAAAACATAGGTAGCAATCTTGGGCATAGCAACTTCCTACTAGACATGTCTCTGGAGGCAAGGGAAACAAAAGCATAAATGAATTATTGGGACCTCATCAAAATAAAAAGCTTCTGCACAGTGAAGGAAACACTCACCAAAACTAAAAGGCAAACAAGGGAATAGGAGAAGATATTTGCAAATGACATATCAGATAAAGGGTTAGTATCCAAAATCTATAAAGAATTGATCAAACTCAACCCTCAAAAAACAAATAAGCCAGTAAAGAAATTGGCAGAAGACATGAATAGACACTTTTCTCAAGAAGACATCCAGATGGCTAACACACACATGAAAAGATGTATAGCATTACTCGACATCAGGGAAATACAAATCAAACCCATGATGAGATCCCACCTCACACCTGTCAAAATGGCTGAAATTAAAACCTCAGGAAACAACAGATATTGGCAAGGATCCAGAAAAGGGGAACACTTTTGCACTTCTGGTAGGAATGCAAACTGGCACAGCTACTCTAGAAAAACAGTATAGAGGTTCCTCAAAATGTTAAAAAGAGAATTACCCCACAACCCACCAATTGCACTACTAGGTATTTACTCAAAGGATACAAAAATGCTGATTTGAAGCAGTTAATGGACCCTGGTGTTTATAGCAACATTATCAACAAAAGCAAAAGTATGGAAAGAGCCCAAATGTCCGTCAGCTAATGAATGAGTAAAGAAGTGGAATATATATACATTGCAATACTACTCAACCACCAAAAGGAATGGAATCTTGCCATGTGCAATGACATGGATGGAGCTAGAATGTATTATGCTAAGCTGAATAAGTCAGTTATAGAAAGACAAATACCATATGATTTCACTCAAATGTGGAATTTAAGAAACAAAACAGATGAACATATGGGAAGGTGGTAAAAAAAAAAAAAGAGAAATAGATGGAAACAAACCATAGGAGACTCTTTATGACAGAGAACAAACAGGTTTGATAGAGGGAGGTGGGTGGGGGTCGGGCTAAGTGGCTAATAGGTATTAAGGAGGGCACTTGTTGTGTTGAGCACTGGGTGTTATATGTAAGTAATGAATCAATAAATTCTACTTCTGAAAACAAGATTACACTATAGGCTAACTAGAATTTAATTTTTTTTTTTTTTTAGTGTTTACTTATTTTTGAGAGAGAGAGAGAGAGAGAGAGAGTGGGGGCAGAGAGTGGGAGACACTGAAACCAAAGCAGGCTCCAGGCTCTGAGCTGTCAGCACAGAACCTGATGTAGGGCTTGAACTCATGAACCTCAAGATCATGACCTGAGCTGAAGTCAGCCGCTTAACCGACTGAGCCACCCAGGCGCCCCATAGGCTAACTAGAATTTAAATAAAAATTTGAAAAAAAAAAGTAGGGATAAAAATAATGCAATGTTATTAAGAGGGAAAAGGGTATTTCTGATTTTTTACACAAATTTGTAAAACAGTGTAAAGCCCAGTTTGGGGGCCAGAGTAGATGAACTGAGATGTGTCCACTCAAACAACAAGACAGGAAAAAAAATTCCTTTCCTCTACCTTTTGTTTTATTTAGGTCCTCAGTGGACTGGATGATGCCCAGTCACATTGGGGGCAAGCTACTTTGCAGATCTACTGATTGACATGCTGATCTTATCCAGAAATAACCTCACAGTTACACTCAGAAATAATGTTTAACCTGGACATCTTGTAGCCTGTCAAGTTGACACATAAAACTTACCATCACAGCTATATAGCCATCAAAATTATTAATTAAGTATATAAAGAGACTTTATTTATCTAATATGCATATCCTCATTCAGATATTCAGAAATTTAAGCTAAATGTAAGTTATTTCTCACCTTGTAAATTTTTTGCCTCAGTTAATTCTGAACATTAGTCTTTTTGACACGATGCATACGCAAATAATCCTTTCTATTTAGATTGGGCATTGGCTTGGGGGCCTGAGTGACTCGGTTAAGTGTCCGACTTCCGCTCAAGTCATGATCTCCAGGTCTGTGCAGAGCCTGCTTTGGATTCTGTGTCTCCCTCTCTTTCTGCCCCTCCCCCACTCACACTCTGTCTCTCTCTCTCTCTCAAAAAAAATAAATAAACATTAAAAAAAATTTAATAAGTAAATAAATATTAGAGTGGGCATTGGCTATGTGCCTCATTCTAGAGTTTTCTTTTGAAAATCTGAATTTTTCAGAGAGTAACCTGCCTGCCATACTTGACTCTGAGGTTTCTTTAAATTTTCTTCAAGCTGATTAATGTGATTAACTGAAAGCTACTTATCTTAAGTCATTCCAAAAGTTTTGCCAATTATACTTTTTAAAACATCAGAATATTTTCCTTTAGAATTTTTGAAAACTTTGTTTTCTTTTAAACTCTAACTGATGAACATGTTTGTTCCTGCCAACTCATCTCTGCTTTGTTTGTGTTAACTCTACATTTTTTTCAAGATATTTATAAATTCCATTCCCAAGTCCTTCTTTTAAAAGAGGGAAATAGTCCTTCTTCTTTCTCCTGAGAGAGTAGAAAATCCTTCTTTTATATATAGAATGAAGGTTTTAATTATGTGGAAAGATACTTGAAAGAGAGGGATGAAATCAAGTGACTATAGCCAAAAAGTTAAAGTAAAAAGCAGAGCACTCGTGAATTATTTTAATAAATCATTTCAATAAGCCACTAAATTCATAAGTAAAATATATCAATGTATTAATTAAATATTAATACAATTGAATTCTTAACATAGTCTTTATTACATTCGAGGGTTAGGAGAATGTCTATTTGTGTTCATTTTTATTTTGTTTTACTTAAAATGTCTCTATGTCAATTTTTCTATGCAGATGAACTAATTGTATAATACTTTCTTTTAAAATTTTTTAATGGCAGTTACTTTTGGAAGACAGGACTTTTTTATGTTTACAAAGTAAAATAGATGTTGAGAGAGATATAACATGTTAATAAAAAAAGTAATCTAACTTGCCTTTCCATAGTTTGAATGTTTTTGCTTGGGACACTGATTTATAAAGTAATAGTCAGAAGTGTCCTCTTAAATAAAGTGTTAACTAAATTTAACTTAAATTTAATAAACTTAACTAAAGTGTTGCAATCATAATGCATATATTTGATACGAGAGCTTTACTTTAGAATCACAAGAAACTGAAAAATATGATAGCCTCTTATTTTGGTATATGCTGAACATGGATAAGAGTAATTGTGGCATATTAAAATCAACTATATTTGTAAGCCCCGTTTCCAGAGAACACATGCATTACTTGGCAACATGTGAAATGTTAATTACAGGTTAATATTTCACTTACATACTGCACTATTTTCTACTACGCACAACAAAATATTCTTCCTAAACATCAATGATGAATTCCTATTAACAAGTAATTGCTAAGCAACAAATGGACACAAATCTCATGACGTGTTGAATCTTCTAGTGTGGTAAAGAGAGCTAAAAAAAACAAACAAGCAAATAAACAAACGAAATACATTTGCAAATTAATGTGGTGAAATAAAAAAGGGTTAGGCTGACGTAGATGATGTTTTCATAAAAAGTCTTCTCTAACTTGCTAGTACTTAAACTGACAATTGAGGGGTGCCTGGGTGGCTCAGTAGGCTAAGCGTCTGACTTCGGCCCAGGTCATGATCTCATGATTTGTAAGTTTGAGGCCCACATCAGGCTCTGTGCTGATAGCTCAGAGTCTGGAGCATGCTTCAAATGTCGCCCTCTCTCTCTGTCCCTCCCATGCTCACGCTCTGTCTCTCTCTCTCTCTCTCTCAAAATAATTAAACATTAAAAAAAAGTTTAAACTGACAACTGAATGACGGGAAAATACAGAGGGAAATTATAGCAGGCAAAGGGAACCACACATGGAACATTACTAGGCTGGAAAAAGGCAATGTGTATTCATATTCCATAGGCAGTCTGAGCCAAGGTGATAGCCGTTGTAGGGGGAGGGATGCTCAGGGCAGATAACACTGCTGTTTCAAGGCAGCAGTGAGGGATTTTTATTTTATCTAACAGTAACAGGAAGCCATTGAAGTGGGAGACGCAGAAATATGACCATGTCCAATTCGTATCTTGTTTGTTACAAAGGAAGAGATCTCTCACTTCAAGGAAACTATAGTTGAAAGATTCCCAGTCTTAGAGGAAGTATAAACTAAAACTCTCAAAAGCACCTCAGGAAATAAAGAATAAGCATTTAGAATATTAGAATACACTTTATCTTCAGAGCACCAAGAGCAAATGATTGTTCCAGTCACACAGGGTTTTTCTCTTTCCTACTACCTGTTCAAGCTCCAGAGCTGCCGCATACAGCCTGTGAATGGGCAGAAAAGAGTGGAAGAACAAGCTATAGAAACAGGTCTATACTGAAGACATGTCTATATTGTCATTTCAATTAGATGAAAATATTTTTGTTTTTTTTTTTAAAAAATATTAGAGTGACACAATTTTCACTTACCTATGCGTGACAACGAAGCAATGGACCTATAATCGAGTTTATCCTGGGAAGTGCATAACCAGATACCGGAGAAAACAATGAAAGTCCTATTTGGGCGTGCCTTATTGAGCCTATCTCTGTAAATAAACACATCATTTGTAATGCTGAAAGGGCAGGAAGGAATTGGTCATTTCACAAACTGCAGTTTAAACAACGTTTTACAACATTTAAACATGAGCTGATTTTCTTTGAACCCTAGGTTTGCCGTGTTTGAAGAATGTGTCACATGAAGTCCGCCAGGACGTAAGCCCCAAGACAGGCTTTGGCATTCTTTCTCACTTGCTGCACCTCCAGTGCACTGAAGAATACCTTGAATACAGTATGTGAGTCAATATTGAGTCAACTTGAGCAGACTACATAGGACTACCTCATTCCTATCATCCTCAGAAATTTTCAAAATGAAATCTTCTTACTGTGTAGTTGAATTTGATGTTTAAAAATATAACTGAAATCTTTTAAAGACGATATTTATACAAATTCCCTTCTCAAATATTTCAAGGCAACATGATTATTGTAGCAAAGCAGAGAAATACTGAATTTATTTAGATCTCTTCTGGGAAAAGTACTATTTATGATTTTATAGAACATGTCAACCCACAAAAGTCATAGTCCTATCTTTAATGATCTAAGAATTTGTCTAATGGGAAGTATTAATGCTGTCTTTAACTCATTGGTCAGGAATTCATTTCAGTATCTTGGAGAAAAGCACTTTGTGTGATACTGTGGAATATGTAAACATGTTCAAGTCAGTCACGCACTCAGGAGTCTAAGGATTTAATAGTAAAATTGGAGAGTTTGTGAGCATCTCTGGCAAATTGGTAAAGTAAACCCATTGGATTGAGATTTCTCTGTAAGAATAAGTCTCTAAGCAGAGAAATCCAAGCAAATAAGCCAATTAAATAACAGTGCCTAATATCACAAGGAAGCAACTTGGTGACTGTTATTCACTACTGGGTATAGCCCAGGCCCAGGTTTGGTACGAGTGGTAAGTAAAATGGAAAAAGCCTTTTTACTAAACCTCTGTAAGTCACTGGTGCTGTGAGCAATACTTTGTGCTCAGGTGGAAGAATAAGGTTCTCAAGGGAGAAAGCTCTGCCTTTTCACTTCTGAGTCAAATAGAACGTGGCTTTTGTACAAAAAATACTTGTTTAATCAATACTGAAAGAATCCAGAACATTGGCATTAACAGAAGTGTTCAGTGCAGTTTGGCAATTGTTGAAAGATTCAGCATAGTCCAAAGGAAGCAAAAGTGATGACTGGAGAAAGTTATATATGACAGAAGTCACAGTATCTGTATATCTTGAGATATTGCTGTATTCCCAAAGTGTGGAAACCACTCTTGACATTGACAGGAATATTCACTGGAAGAGGCCAAAGGGGGAGATTTCAGAAGAAAAATGGCCGAAAACATGTGATAGCTGCCGGGTATGTTTGAGAAATACCAAATATATTTAGATGGGGACTGCATAGGGATTGCTATGGTAGGTGGCTAAAAGAATAATTGAAATAACACGTTTCAGCTAAACTGATAGGTATATCACTTGGAATATACAATTTATTTATTCTGTATATATATTTTTTTCTTCTTGATGCCCTTATCTCAATGAATGACACCATCAGCCACTGTATTCCCCATGTCAGAAAATTGCTAGTCATTATTAAGTTAAGGTCTTCTGGATCTTCACATCTGGTGCTAGAACCAATACTGTAGATTCTACCTACTAAAAAATTTTGGCAAATGCTCTCATTTAAGCCTTTGCTATTTCTCATATGAAGTACGACATAATTCTGAATAGCGTTCCTGCCGCTAATGCTTTTCTCTACAATGCTCCAGTGAGATCATTGTAAAAAAACAGTTCTCATAATTTAAGTCCCCTCCTCAAATCCTTTAAGATCTTTCTAATAATTTCAACATAAATTTCAAATCCTCAACGTATCATCAAATCTATTTCAAAAACTAGACCTTGCCTATCTTTTATAGAATACCTCAACATGCATAATATTCTCAATATGCTTTACTCTTTCTTATTTAATAATTTATACAAACTGTTCACCTATGTTCAGTTATCAAGCATACACATGTCCGCATCCTTCAATTTTTTAGCTTAAATATCTCTATCTCTAAGAAAGTTCCATCTTTTTATCCCCATCTGTAATAATAACAAGACACTTTCAATTATAAGTAGAAACATTAACTAGTTTTAAAAAACAGATTTCGGCTGGAATCTGAGCTCAAGTTTTATGAAACTTGTCTCTAATTTTTTGGCACAGCTTGCTTCTGCCTGGTTACTTCCATGAATTAATTTAGGGAATTAAAATTGTCATCAGAAGCTTCCTCCTCTGAACCTCTTGTCTTCTCTGGTCTGTTTGGTTTCATTCTTCTCCTAGCATGGGCAATACTGGCAAACCTACATTTACATCATCCTGGCTTAGTAATGTCAGTTCTTTCCCAGTTCCCGTGTCTCAATCACAATGCCAGGGAAGAGTCAGATAGGCCTGACAATCCCAGACCCAAATAGAATGTCCTTAGAGTTGAAGAATGCTTCTTGGCACTCTTAAATTATTGGCTTACTCCTAGGTGGTAAAGCAATACAGTAACTGACAGTCTCCTAAGAACCGTATGTGGTAGAGATGGACATATTTAAATAAATCAGAAGACTAGATGGATTAACATGCACATACAAAGTTACAATAGTCCAATAGCCCCTTTACCTCCAAAACTTAGGCTAGTCATAGCTCCTGTATGCTCTTGTGGTAGCTTACATGCACCTTTATCATGGTGCATATCTCGTTGTACCATGTTTTTAAATTTGTCACACCCTCTGATAAATTCCTCAATGATAGATGATGATGACAGTGATGATGACGATGATGATGATGATGATGATGATGATTTTATTTCTGTATTATCAATACTGTGTATGGACTGGCAAAAAATAGATATTGCATAAATGTTTGATAAATAAATGTGTCAATATCACAGCATCTGCACCATGTTTCTCTCTTAAATTGCACTTAATTGAGATTTGACTTTCCATTTGCCTTTTTGTCTTTTATTGAACAATGGAAAAGACTAATTTTGCGCCTTTAAAATAATTTATTGTATGAATTACATATTACATTTAACATAATCAATTTCATCATATTTAACAGTGGTCTTCCCCAGAGAATAACATTTTTACAGACCCTAATATTAAAAATGTTCTTTTTAATAATCTCAGGACATCAGGTTTGGAAAATATGAGTATTTCCATTTAATCTGCATGATGTATTGTATATTAGAAATAGGTTTTTTGCTTCTTTGTCGGTACCTATTTTGAATAACTTTAAAAAAGAACCCAAGACTAGCCAAAACCACATCATTTTTTTTATTATTATATGACAGGAAAAATGCTTGTGCATTTACAATTACTGAGTACATTTAAATCATTATTCATTTATGGAATAACATTAATTTCTGAATAGTGTGGCACCACATATGAATGATTCAAAACAAAGCAGAGTCTCTTCAAGTCTTTTAGGTCCTCATATCAACCTCCTATTTAGCGCTGTTGCCACCCACAGATACGTCTCAATCTGAAGAAAAGCCATTATCAGTCAGATAACTAGATGAGACTTGTAAAAAAAAAAAAAAACAATACAATAAATTTAGTTAAAGAATTAAATCCTCAGAAGACAAAAAAAAAAGATATATAACTATTTTGAAGCTATTAGCTATGGAAATTCCAAAACACCTTTAAATTAATTTTAAAACAATAGTATTTTTCAGTTATTTTTCTCACTCAGAACAAATTCTATTTTTCATTTTTTTTTTTTTTTTTTTTTTTTCAACGTTTATTTATTTTTGTGACAGAGAGTGACAGAGCATGAACGGGGGAGGGGCAGAGAGAGAGGGAGAAACAGAATCGGAAACAGGCTCCAGGCTCTGAGCCACCAGCCCAGAGCCTGACGCGGGGCTCGAACTCTCGGACCGCGAGATCGTGACCTGGCTGAAGTCGGACGCTTAACCGACTGCGCCACCCAGGCGCCCCTCTATTTTTCATTTTTTAAATGGCTCCTTTATTTTAATGCAAACAAGCAACATATTGACAAAAAAGTTATTCTCAACATATAAGGATATTTATTATCTATTAAATTAAAAAATGTTAAACATGCTTAATGTATTTTCTGGCTTAGAATGTAATCACTGATTCATCCACTTGTGTAATGTACATTTATTAAACAAGAATTGAGTTATATAGTTAAATGTTGAACTATTTAGTTGATATAAAATTTAATATCTATTGACTATGTGTGATAGTCACCTGTAGTAATATTTATCTAGTTTTCTAATGATTATAAAAAATAATAGGTATTTAATATTATATATTAAAAGATAGTCCAATGCAACAGATTAGTTAAGAGTTTGCCTCCAGAATTCTGGACAAAGAATTCTCTTCCTTATCCATATACAAGATACTGAAACATTCTGTACTTTGATTTATTCATCTGTCCAACTAGAATGGTAATAATGATACCTAACTCTAGGAATCCTGACAAAATTAAGTTTTAATTAATACTAGTATTTTTCTTCTGTCACTGGACACGATGAAAATAGATAAGGTAAACATTTTCTACTAAGTATCAAAAGAGGGAAATGTGGGGCCATAGTGTCATTTTAATAAGTAGCTAGGAAACAAATTAAGTGCATTTGAAACTAAAAATATTTCACATAAGATTTTTAAACTATTCTGTCAAAATTAATACCTCAATTTAAAAATGAAATTAAAATATTTCCAACATTAATTTTAAGGTTTCAGGATCAAAGTGAGTGATTGTTTTCCAAACTGCATTTGTTTTTCTTTATTATATCTACCGATTTAAATATTCCCTCAAGAGTCATTGACAGAATTCACTGGCATCTGAATGTGCTTGGGAATTCTGGTTTGGGACTAAGATCATATTAAGCCATGTCATTGACCACCTGGTGTTCATGAACTCTGAGAGACATATGACTGTGAAAAACAAATAAATAAACAAAAATACAAGCCAGCCATGTATAGAATTATAGTTTTATGTAGGACTATGTAAAAACTGTTTTTACGTAGTCTGGGGGAGACTATGTATTATAAAAAAGTATAAGTTTATTATATATGTGTACTAATTAGTACAGAGAGTGGTCCATAATAAACATATATACGTCTTTGGCTTTAGGCTTCATATGGGATGATGAAGAAACTCTGATTGGAGGCTGGAAGGGTAGTAATTTATATTATTTTGTGGTGAAACATTTTATAAAAAGTATCACTTGTGATAACTTGGAAGGCAGGTGACATTCTTGAATGAGCTTTGACCTATAGTTGGGGAGGCTGGGAAATAAGATGTAAAGAGTACTTCTAAGTTGCTATGGGTATCATTTGACAAGGTATTACAAGAAAGAAATGAACTCAGAAAATAATTGCAAGAGAGAATAAAAGGAAAATAAGATAAAAGAAAATTAAAAGGATTCTAAAACTTACAGAAATATACAAAGTTGGAATATGGAAGATTCTTCACTCTATCCTATAACAGATAAAACTGAGATATTTGAGCAAGGAAAGCCAATTTAATTCATGGAAAAGATGTTTGAGTCAATTAAGCTTGTGCTCAATAAAACTTTTCTATTGCACAAAATGGTTCAATTAAAAAGAGACTGGGGACACCTGGGTGACTCAGTCTGTTGTGCATCCCACCCTTAATTTCAGCTCAGGTCATGATACCAGGGTTGTGGGATCGAGCCCAGCATGGGGCTCCATGCTGGGCATGGAACCTGCTTAGGATTCTGTCTCTCTTTTCCTCTGCCCCTTTCCCTTGCTCTTTCTCTCTCTCTCTCTCTAATAATAATAATAATAATAATAATTAATAAAGAAATAAATAAAGGAAATAAAAGGAGAGACACTAAAGCAATGGCTCTTCATGTTGGCTCAGTTGCTTCAGGATCCAAGAGATGACCGAGGTCAGCAGGCATATTACTCAAAGCACTAACAGACATGACATCTCCTGAGTTCCATGACAGATAGTGGTGGTAGTAAGACCAAGGCCATATGGGACTATAGCCAGCTCTATAGGTAGATAGGGCTGCCTCTGGGTCTGTAGCTCCAACCACCATTAGTGAGCTTGCGACTTGGGCATAGGTCTGCTTTCTTAAAACAGCCCTCCTCAGTCTTGGGCTCCATCAGGGCTTCATAACTTCCTACTTGGATCCCAAAGATCCCACAAGCCACCTTTATCTGTGGGAGGCTGCCAAATTATTGTTGCTATGGGACATATGAAAATGGGCCCTCCAATTTCACCATCTTGCTGATGTCCTGATTATATTGTTCAAAATCATTTTCCTCACCATTTTATTATTTATTTATTTATTGCTTAACATTTTTAATTTATTTTTGAGAGACAGAGTGCAAGCTGGGGAGGGGCAGAGAGAGGGAGATGCAGAATCTGAAGCAGGCTCCAAGCTCTGAGCTGTCAGCCCAGAGCCCAGTGTGGGGCTTGAACCCACCAACCCTGAGATCATGACCTAAGCTGAAGTCGGACGCTCAACTGACTGAACTACCTAGGTGCCCCTTCTTCACCATCTTAAAGGAAGATTATATCCACCCTTTAATATCGAGCTTGGACATGTAACTTGCTTTCGTTAAGAAAAGGTAAGCAGGGATGACCTATATTACTTCAATGCAGAAATGTTAAAGGCCAACACATAGCTTGCCAGAGTCTCCTTCTTTTCTCACGATTGAGAATGTTTTGTTTTGTTTTTTAATTGTTTAAAATGTTTATTTTTGAGAGAGAGAGAGAGATAGAGTGTGAGCAGGGGAGAGGAAGAGAGAGAGGGAGACAAAGAATCAAAGCAGGCTCCAGTTTCTGAGCTATCAGCACAGAGCCCCATGAGGGGCTCGGACTCAGGAACTGCGAGATCATGACCTGAGCAGAAGTCAGATACTTAACTGAACCACCCAGGTGCCCCAAGATTGACAGTGTTTAAGAGACAATTCCTATTCTAGCTTGGGTCCTGGAGTGAACATAAATGACAAAACTATTCTGTATTTTTTTCATTATTTTTAAAACAGCATAACTTAATCTTATTTAACTGACACTCAAGGAAAACAGCCTACATTGCTCACTTGTATGCAAGCTTAAATCCAAGTCTTACATAGGTTCACTCTTACATAATGGGACAGATCCATATCACAATAGCCAAAGAGAAGAAACAAATGAAAATAACTTAAAGTAGACTTTTGCCCAATCCAGCCTTATTAAGGTTACATTCTTGAAAATGTGGCAAAATCTGTGAATTTGCACTTGATCAGCCAATACTACTCCTTGCAAAAAATATGGGTTTAGATGACAGGGCAGAGAGGATAAATACCATAGAGGCCATACTTATTATTAATAATATAAAATACAGACTTTCCATATAAATACCAGTAGAGTGTGTCCAAACTCTATTTGAAATATTCTCTACACTTTGGATTGTTAAAATTACTTATACTCGTGCCTTATAATTTCAATGCATTTTTTTTTATTTGAGAGAGAGAGAAAGAGCATGAGTGGGGGAGAGGGGCAGCAGAAGAGAGGGAGAGAGAGAGAATCCTAAGCAGGCTCATTTCTCAGTGACACTGGGATCATGACCTGACCCAAAATCAAGAGTCAGATGCTCAATTAACTGAGAATGGCGCCCCTCAATGCAAATTTTTTTAATTTTTTAAAAAAAATTTTAATTTAATTTTTTTAATTACATCCAAATTAGTTAGCATATAGCGCAACAATGATTTCAGGAGTAGATTCCTTAGTGCCCCTTACCCATTTAGCCCATCCCCTCTCCCACAAGCCCTCTAGTAACCCTGGAACTATTTGTTCTCCATATTTAAGAGTCTCTTATGTTTTGTCCCCCTCCCTGTTTTTATATTATTTTTGCTCCCCTTCCCTTATGTGCATCTGTGAAAGACATTTTCTCTCGGTTACTTGGTCAAAGTCAGTGAATGCTCTCAATAAAAATCCTTAGCACTAACTAGTAGCAGAGTTTTATTAAATGGTTTATAAATACACAGATGCTCATTATCAAGGCTTCATAGGGTCTCTTTTTTCTCTACTCTATATTTCATTTAGTAGAGATTACTTCTGCCTGTACACACTGCTACCATTATTCAAGATCTCCATATTTTTATACTCAGACTTAGCACTCTCTGAAGTCTGAATATTTGTTTTGCTTATTAGCTGCCACACAATCTTAAGTATATTTCCTCCATTCAACCCATAAAGGTATAAGATATGGGCAATACAATTCATAACAATTTATCATTACTGTTACACAGTCAAATCAACAAATCCAGAACATGCAAAATTGTTCCTAATTTCCAGACTTGATTTGAAAGTTTAAGGCTGTGTATAGTCTACAGATGGTAAAAATTGGTCATGGGTCATATTCAAATGAATGATCTTAGGACCTTGGTTCTAACAGAAAAAAAATAATATTTGTAAAGGACTGGTAATGGGTGTGGCTGAGCCTGTAAGTGAGAATCAATATTGTGTTTTCTTCTTCCTTCAACACTCACAGCAAGACATGGTTTTTCTGCCTCCCTTAAAGTTAATGTCACCTTTTCCTGGGTTCTGGCAAATGGAATCTAACTAGAATTAAAGTGGCTAATGCCAGATAACCTGTAAAAAATGTCTTGTGCTGTGCTCAGTCTTTTTCCTCGTCTGCATGTGGATTTTCATGACACTGAGGTGGGAAAGGCAACACAGTAGAAGAACCCTGAGTCAGTGAGTCCTATGAGGTACAGAGCCACTTTCTCGAAGTCACTTACTCCATCTGCATCGAATTGAAGTAAAATTGAGAAATAAACTTTAACTATTAAGTTACTGATAGCCATTGGAATTTTTGAATTGTTAAGAAATCAACCTTCTCTGATTAATAGAAAGCTAGAAACTGTTCTTAAAGCATTTTATCTTTTACCACAATTATTGCTCACAGCGATCAAACAAAGTAGAGGCTCCATTTGCAGGTAAGGAAACCAAAGCCAAAAGAAGTTAAGTTATCCAAAGTGGCAGAGATGATGAGTGGCAAAATTGGAACTTGAACTCAAGAAGCTTGCTTCCAGATCCAGCTTTCTTAAATATTACACATCTCTTTAGGCATTACCAAAAGACCACCTCTTGTAACTGGCAGGGGAATTTCTATTTAGAACCCTTTTGTCCCTTATTTTCCCCCTGATAGTCCCTCAATCCCTTTAACCACTCCATTTCCTTTGCTGTGTGCCATATCATTTACTACTTGGTCATAGTCATTCTGCTCTGTCAGATTCCATTGTTGGATGAAGCTGAGACAAGACAGGAAGGACTGGAAATTCTTTAGATACAGAAAAACGGTCTCAATATTGCATTTCTTCTTTTGGTCAAGAATTTATAACACTTACTTGGCATAGTTTCCAAAATTTTTTTCTCTGTATCTCTCTGTATGTAAAGATGAAATTGACCATAATCCCTTACCCTTATTAAGGGAATTTATACAAGCATAATTAATCTATGTTACATTTGAAATTTTTTTTCATTGCTATTTCAGACCAAAACGCAGTCTGTTGCCCATGTCTGGCTGATTATTACTCTGAACTTCACCAGTGATAATCGGTTCATTGGTGGGCACTTTAAACCAGGTGGACCAAGCTGTATTTCTGAAACTTTTGCCAAACTATTATTTTTCAGAAAAGAAGCTGTAAAGGCCATAGAGGCATAAACCGGTATAAATCTTGCTGGTGATGATGCAGAGATTTTCCTGAAAGCAATACTAATAAGAGAATGTAGAAATAAAGATTGGTGACCTTGAACCAGGATATCTCTGAAGCTGTCCATACCTCCTTATAATTCTAGCAGATTAACATCTACTTCATAATATTTGCTAGATATACACTAATATCCATAGCTTGATAGTAAAGTATCAAAGGTCAATACCCTGAACCTGATATTGGGAGAATGCAATCTTAGGACTTGATGGGAGAACTTTTCTCTCTTTGTAGGAACTTCCAATTTTGTTTTTCTCTCCACCTTTCAAATGTTATTCAGGATTTATTCCCAAAAGTTCTGATGCAAAAATGCATACAAGAAGTATATTTCTAAAGTAATAACAACAATGATGCTAAAGAACTATCAATCTTTTGAGTTTGAATCTTGTAGGAATGGGGAGATCTACCTACATTAGACAGACAACACTTGAATTTAGATTGACAAGCTATACACACTTTCCTTGGGCTAGTGACAAAAAAAAATTACAAGCTTTTTGGTTTGCTTTCTTTGCTTTGCTTTTCATTTTTCTTTTGACTTTGCTTTTCTTGCTTTTAACCCCAGGCTAAGTCTCACTCCCTCACCCTGTGTTCTAGGCTATAAACTAAAACCCAATTCATGCATTTTATCCCTTGCAAATCAAATATTTTCAAAAAAGTAAATGAAAATGGAGCACCACAGAAAGTTGAAAGGATTTTTTTCAAGTTTCTTTTGCTTCCAAAGTGATGACATATATATTATATTAGACCAGGTGTTGGAATTTTTCAGCTGGTTTGCAAACCCAAACTAATAAATATGTTAAACTATTATTAATATTACAGACTTTACCTACAATGAGACCATTGCCCATGCCAAATCATCAACAGGCCCCAACTCATCCCTGGTTTCTGCCTTTCCATGGAAACAGTCCTTGTCAATTTTCCTATCATTATAAGGACAAGTGTTTGAGATCACAGTAAGCTAGAAATGCATCACAGCGTCATAAGGCCAGCACAGCTACTTTTGCCCACAGCCTGCTCTCTGTGCATAAGTAGGCACTGCAGAAACTCTGATACCATAGAGAATGGAATTCTTCTGCTCCTCCATAGGCCAAGCCTATTCAGGATGCTATATTGTCTTCCCTATACTTCTCAGTGCTCCATGACTTAAAAGTTCCACCACTGCATGAAGACCTCTTTGGATCTGTGTGGTGGATGTGAGGAACGATAATGTGCATTCTGGAAGTTGACTTGCATGTGCCAGTGCCTGCTCCTTCCTCAGGGACCTTCTGATCTTCTAGCTTATTCGCCATTTGGCCTCAATAATAAATAAAAAAAAAATTTTTTAAAGAAAAAAAAGGCATGATATGAGGGGAGGAAAGAGTAATAAGCACTTAGAGTCCTTACTTTACTATGGGCACTTACATAAGGTAAAGGAAGGTAATGGTTGGTCACATTTTGCTATTCTTTTAGTATATTTGATATCTGTTCTCAAGACAATTATAGAACATTTCTTGACCATAGAAAATCACAATTTTGTTATGAATATCTTTTAAACCAAGTTAAAAAATGAATTGCACAAGTCAAAATTTAAAATGTTTCCAAAGTTGCAACTGGAAATTTTCTATATCAGTAATGGTGTTTCTTCTAAAAGGAAGAGGGTGACAAAAAATTGTTAACACAATGTTGTACTAACAAAGTCAATTCTTATGTTTTTCATTAATAGCTATAATAAAGTAAGATTTGATAAGGGGATAATTGGGAGTAAGTGGGGATCAACAGGACCAATATTTATTTAACACTGCTTTCATTCCCTTCTTCAGTCTTTTGAAGTCAGCTTAAGATATTTCATAGAAAGGAAGTGTGTAGATATCTCATTTCCTTTCTACCAGCTCTTTCTTCCTATCTAATTACACCAGTTTGCTTACAGATTTCTTTATTGTAACTTTTCTGCAATGAGCAAAGTGAGTATTATTTAACTTCTGATTTTGATGCATTAATTTAGTAGCAAAATTATTAAAGTAATTCTCCATGAGTCTTATTGTATGATGCTAACTAGCTTTAAATAAGTTTTTGAGAAATAATGTACTTTTTATGGTATAAATGGTATAATTGACTATTTCCATGATGACTATTAAGAGACACTCAGCCTTATACAAAATATTTTGATTAGACAATCACTACCTAAATGAAAACAAATAAAAGAAATAAATTTGTGCACTGAAATAAATTAAATTAATGTTTGATTTGATGAGCATATCATGGAGATTGCTCAACTCCAGAGGGGGGGGAAATTAAGAGAACTACAATATCCATAGAACAATGTTATTTGGAGAATGAATTGTTTTCTTCCTTTCCATTTTCATTAAAGCTGTGTTAAGAATCTGAATGTTAATTGAATGTTGATTCAAAAAGAGAGAATTACTTCCCACCGGAAATCAGTGTTAAAGGGAAGAGTCCAGAGCATCTAGCACACTTCCTGTGACCAGGAAAGAAGAGCTTATTACTTTGGTGGAAAATATATACCTTCAAGAAAATATTTCCTCAATGGCAATTTTGCAAAGTGAGAGAAAAAAATCTGTGTTGAGACTGAAAAATGTACAAAACACTCATCTGTGCTGCAAAATAATAGACATGGTTTCTTGACTGTAGACACTGGCACCTATGCTTCTTTTTAGAAGTTCTTGTACTGTGAATATTGTGATATCTTTGAAAGATATAGCCTTTAATTCTTTTTTTTTTTTTAAAGTTATTTTGAGAGAGACAGTGCAGTCAGGGGAGGGGCAGAGAGGGAGGGAGAGAGAGAATCCCAAGCAGGTTCTGTGCTTATAGCATAGAGCCCAATGTGGGGCTCCATCTCACAAACTGCAAGATCATCCCTTGAGCCAAAATCAAGAGTTGAATGCCTAACTGATTGGGCCACCCAGGTGCCCAGCTTTTTTATTTTTGATGTATGTGTGTATTGATGCCAATCTTCACCAATAACAGATGGACCATAAATTACAGAACCCGTCCTTAATTGTAACTCTGAAGACTCAGTGCATATCCTTTCATTTTCTTGATTAATACTGATGTGGTTTGAAGTGCTAAAGTTTGGCCAAGAGAGAATTTTTGAGACATTTTCAGTACAAAATGTGTTCTTATTATAGCACTGGGGCAGGACCCAAGGACTGGGTGGAGGAGAGGGGGATAGGAAGCACTGCATTGGGGATGTGAAGAATGACTGATTATATGCTTTGGAATTGGGGGAGATCAAGACAAAGGAACTTTCCAAAAGTACTTTCATATGTTGAAGACTCACAGGATTCTGGAGGCACTAACGGTTGTCAAGCTAGGGTTGTTTTTCCTTTTAGCAAAGTATTAACATTAAGACATTCAAGAGTTCCTAGAGGAGTGTCATATTCTGCCTGTCTCAAGTATTTGTCAAGGGGCTGCAGATTATAAAGAAATTTAATTTTATCCACATTTCCTTTTCCTGTGTTCCCCATATCACTACTATGATGTGGTGGAGCTTCTTGGCCTTATACAATAAAGGCTCACACAGAAACACACACAATTATAGATTTATATGGTAAGTTGTTAGTATACATTTTTCTTAATTTCATAATCTTTGTGCAAATGACTACTATAAATTACTATAATTTTGTGTAATTATTTATATTTGTATTTGTTAAATTGAACAAAATCATCTTCAAAATTTTAGCCTACAACTCATTAAATCAAATGGAAATATTAAATTTTACTAGTAGAATGACTTAGATATTTAGTCTTTGTTTATTTCTGAAATTATGTCTATCTACCTATCTAATATACACTATTATGATATATAATATAATCTATATTGAATATATCTACGTACATAATGTTTATATGTATATAACTTAACACTAAATTTAAAAAGATATTTTTTTATATGTATTTATTTCTTTTGAGAGAAAGAGAATGAACAGGGGAGGGGCAGAGAGAGAGGGAGAGAGAATCCAACCCACAAACCATGAGATCATGACCTGAGCAGAAATCAAGAGTCAGATGCTCAACCAACTGAGCCACCCAGGCCCCCCAAAAAGAGATATTTTTTAAAGCTACAATACAATAAAATAATACCTATTTTCAAATGCTTTTTTGATAGAGAGGTTTTAGGTTTTTTTTTTTTTAATTTTTTTTTAACGTTTATTTATTGTTGAGACAGAGAGAGACACAGCATGAACGGTGGAGGGGCAGAGAGAGAGGGAACCACAGAATCCGAAGCAGGCTCCAGGCTCTGGGCCATCAGCCCAGAGCCAACGCGGGGCTCGAACCCACGGACCACGAGATCGTGACCTTAGCCGAAGTCGGACGCTTAACCGACTGAGCCACCCAGGCGCCCCAGAAAGGTTTTAGGTTTTAATACATACACTGTGATAAACATTACACTAAAACTTTTCCCCAGACTCTTAACTATAGAGAACAAACTGGGGGTTGCTGGAGGGGAGGTGGGTTAAGTGGGTGATAGGTATTAAGGAGGGCACTTATGATGAGCACTGGGTGTTGTATGTAAGTGATAAATCACTAAATTCTATTCCTGAAACTAATCATTACACTGTATGTTAACCAACTAGAATTTATATAAAAACTTTAAAAATAAAAAAAAATAATAAAACATTTCCTCAGATTTGTTGATATGTTTATTTAAAAATGTCTAGAATATATTCTTTATCCTTAGGCAATACATTCCTTAAGGGCACATCTGTCACAATTTAAATATCATTAGAAAAATTTACATTAAATTGAGACACAGGCAGAAAAGAAATTAATGAATATAGTTCACTCATAGAACTAATGTTAAGTAGAAATCACAGAAAATATTGAAATACAAATTGTTATATTCATTCCAGTGTGTCATGACTTCTAATTTTCAATATTAATTTATCATTATCTAACATTCAAAGGCATTTATTCAATTTATATATTCTGAGTGCCAACTATGTGCCAGGCTCTATTCTAGGCACTGGTAATACTTCACTGAATAAAATAGATGCATTTCCTGTCTAAAATTTTAATTCTAGCAAAAGAAAATCAAGTAAGTATATAATGTAATATTTGTTTGTGACAAGCAACTGTTGGAAGAAACAAAGCAGAACTCTAACATTGCACTATTTTAGTGAAGGTGGTTATTCCCTACTCCCTTGCCTCCCCACAATCACGACTTTACTTCTTTATTCTTAAATTCTCTTACTTTGTCCCTGTTTTGTCACTTCCTCTCTGAGGGTCTTACATTCAATTTTCCCAAGAGACTAAGAGTTGATTGGGTCAGTAAGTTACTATGGAGTATGGAATATCATTTATCTCTCTCATGTTGAACCTGTAGTTAGTTGGCTCTCTTTGCCTGGGATGTTGATTCCTTGTCTAACTCATTGTCCCCATGATAAGAGTGTCATATCAGACTAAACATATCAGACCTAGAAATAACTGATAATATAATTTGAAAAGATCTATGAAAAGAGAAACTACAGGATCCACATAAGAGAGACATTTTTCCCAGACTAACAGAATAGTGAGCTCCACAGAAAATAACCAAGTGGTGTCTTGAATTCCCTTGAATATAAATCACTCTTTCATACTTAAAAGATCTGTAGAGATTATTTGCTTTGTTGGGAATGCCTTTCTTTTCTTCTCTAATCATTGCCTGGGATTCCACAGTGGATTCTTGTTATTCATAGTAGTTGTATTCTATGATGTCTTTGCAAACACTGAATTAGTGAATACTGAACAGTTGTTCTCAGAGGAGATGCAGGGTTAGTTTCCTGTGAGCCTTGGCTCATAACATTTTCATTAAATAATCAATACATAACCCTGTTTTATATGTGTTTCTGTTTAAAGATACCTTATTTAATATACTTACACAGGACTATAAATTATCCCTGGATGAAGCTTATCAATATACATATTTTCCCTAGAAGTACATCAAAGCCTTCTTGCACTTAGGTACATTAGAAGATGCTTCACTATTATGCTTAGGGGACATTTTAAAAAGTCAAATCACCAACAAAATGTAGAAATTGTGGCTCTAAATAGACCTTGAAAAGGAAACATTTTCAGTATGAGAGTTACAACAAGAAGGTAGAATATTACTTAGTTTGACCTTGGCTGGAAACATGAGTGCTAATCATCTTAATTTTTTGTCACTCCGCACATGTTCTTAAGTGACCACAAAATCATCATATTGATTTTGGGATTACAGATAAATTTTAGTGAGCAGGAAAATTTGCAAATATGGACTTAGCAAATAATGAGGATCAACTTCTTTTCATGGCTTCTACTCACTCTTCTCTGATTCTTTGTTTCTTTCTCTTCTTCTAGCATCTGGTAAAATTAGCCAGTTTGTACTACATGTGTCATAGTACTTCACTGACACCTGTTAGTATAACACTTAATTTACTGTAAGATTGATCTTCAAAGTCATCAGTTTGAAATCACAGATCATGGATAGATCATTTTGATATTCCCACTGTATTCACATAGTAGGTATTCATTTAAGATCTGTGAAAAAAGGGAGGGAAGAGAGAGACAGGGAGGAAGCTAGGATGGAAAATTAGCAGTTCATTCTTAATAAGCTGTTAACACACAACTCTGTCAATAAAACTTTTTATTTTATTGCTGTATCACAATGTGCCCTCCAAGAATTCATTTCAATTCTTTACTTCATTTTTCCATCTTTGAAATAAGAAAAATAATTCTTTTTACTTATTTCTGAAATGTCTGAAGACATTCAAGAGGAAAATCAAATGATTTTGTGCTCATTGGAAGGTCTTATCTAAATTTGAGGCCAGTGATATTGTTAGTGTTATTAATTATTTTTGCCAAAGGAACTTAAGAGACTATATAAGTAAAATCTTCTGAAGTTGTTCATTTGGTTTGAAGTGGAATAAAATGTAATGAAAAATTTTCGTTTGTAAGCAGAAGGTCTTACAAAATGAGTCTTCTTGGATTGAGAAGGAAGAGAAAATACAACAAGCTTTGGTAGAGAGCTTTGATACAGTATAGAGGCAAGCTGTTCGGCTCAGTTTAGTTTGGTTCTCTGGATTGAATTGGACTGTGCCCTTTCAGGGCTCCTTGCTTGAGAAACATAACTTTGTACAAGTTTTAATATGCATGTACAGAGTACCAAACTACTTTTCTCTCTTCATCCTTGTTTCAGTAGGCTAGAACAAGATTAGTAAAAGCCCCTGCTGTTCAACTGTATCCTATTAAGATCACAAGAGGAAGAAATGAACCAAAAAGTGGTGACAAAAAGGTGATAGTCTATGGATTAATGGGTAAAAAAAAGGTTTACCTCCATTCATTTAGGACTCACTTCTTATACTATTCTTAGATATTTCTTTAAATTTTATGTAAGGGATGCATGTCATGATTATAAAAAGGCACAATCAAGTTTATTTTCCTTAATAAAATAGGCGATTATTTTTATTTGTGTATAAATATTTTTTAAAAAGACTAAAAAGTTGTCACATTATGTGTTATACACATCATACCTTTAAGGCTTACATAATTTATGTAAAATAAATGAGACATTAAATGTTTGAAATTACTTCAACAATAGGGCTGATAGGCACTTTAGAATAAACACTATAATCATGATTAAGAATAGAAAACATATCTTCCACTTTTTCAAGAACACAAAACAATTAAGTGTGTTACTTCTTTCAAAATAAGTTTTTAAAATAAAGCAATCCTCCAGTAAACACAAAGGAATAAAAGTTTAGTTGTCACACCATTCTAGATACTTATAGATATTAGGACTATGCTATATTTAACTCAGTTTATTTTAAAATCCTGGTTACCTAATAATTATAAGATGTGTGACTACTTTATCTCAAATTACTTGTGTATATGTTATTTACTTATATGGGGTTTTGTAGAATTAATAATGGTTATGCCCAAATATGCAGAAAGATCATGACTAAACGTCAACAAAGATAATCGTAATTTCCACCCTGACTATATTGCCTTTACTATTTGAATAACACACATGACTAATCTTGTTTCAAAACTTTTCCTTCAAATTCGGTGTTCCTATTATGTATTGATAGATTATCAAAAAAAAAAAGTTCCAAATGTAATATCTGACATTTATTTTGCTTAAGAACCTGCAATTTGAACGGGATTCCCTAGGAACAGCTCATTTTTGTTCCACTTGTCATCAGAGGCTAAGAGACTGAGGGCTGGAATCATCAGTGTCTTACTCACATGCCTGAAAACTATTTATCAGCCGAGGTTACCGAATAGCCCACATGTCTTTCTATGTAGTAAATGGCTTCTTCATAGTATGGTGGCTGAGACTCAAGGGTGAGCCCCACAAGAAAAGGTAACCATGTGGAAGCTCTATTGTCTCTTATGAGCTATCCTCAGAAGTCATAAAGTGTCACTTCTGCTGTATTCTATCTACTTAGAAGCGAGTTACTAAGACTATCTCAGATTCAAGGGGAGAGGAATTAGGCTTTATATTACAAAAGCATGTTAGAGGGCATACTTATAAGTGTGGCTAAGCTTAGAAAATATTATTTGCCACAAACTCTTTAGTTTAAATAAGTACTGATCTATCCTAATTCTGCCTCTCCATCTTATGTTGTTATAGCTGTCGTTTGACTTATTTCTGATCATTCAGTAGATAGAAAAAATTTATCTTTTTCCAATTACTTGGGGTGAAAATAAAGCATTTCCCTGGGAAATTGATGATAAAACCATTTGTTGTTTATCAGCTAATAAAGCTACACCTTAGAAGTGGTCATACTCAGTTGGAGAAAAGCATTATACATTATTGGAAATACAAATATTTCTTTTATTCATTTCTGATGTCTGAATTACATATTATTTATTTCAAAAAAAAGAAAAGACATCAAAATTAAATTCAATAATAGCAAAATAACATTCCCAGGATTGGTAAGTAAGTAAATCATTGTTCTCTGTAAATGACTCTTCAGTTTGCACCTTAAAAAAAGGTTTACGTAAGTGCCTTTTGAAGCTGATGATGAAATTACTTTGATGCTAAAATTATTTTCTAAGAAATATTTCAAACTCGCAATCTCTGTTGTTTCTTGTCACCTGTAGCTGTGGCAAAAGGCTGCCTCCATATAAATGAATGAGAGAAGGCATCATAAAAGATTTATTTCTGCTGCCCCATTTTTCTTATTTATTTCTAACATTCTGCCCATTTACCATGAGCTTCCTCACATTTCAGAAACAGCTAGTCGTCTTTGAGAACAAATTGTGCTATTTACTTCTGTCCTCAGAGAAAACGAATGGTTTAGTGGGTGAGATGTCCAGAACAATAAGGAAAACTTGTGCTATGTATTCCCAACAGAAGAAATAGATCTTCTGTAAATAACTCCCAGCACAATCATGGCAGGTCTCAGCACTGCACAGAGTTATACATATTTTTTCTTTACATAACTTTAAAACCTTTCAAAAGAAAAATCAGCAGAAGGCTTTATGCAGATGCATAGACTTACCCCAAAGTTATAGAAACAGAATATTTGAAATAAGGAAAATGTTTTAGTTATATTCCTATATAATTTAGTACACACACACACACACACACACACACATTGATTTTCAACTTCATGGACAGAAAATACTTTAGATGAAATGAATACAACCAAATAATAATATTAGGAAAAGAAAAATAAGGTTATTTTGTATAAATCAAAGGGAACTAATGATGAAGTTTAATAAATCATTATATTTTTGTTTTGTTTATTTGTTTTTGTTTATTTTAAGTGGCTTCACACCCAGTTGGAGCCCAATGTGGGACTTGTGTTCATGACTGTGAGATCAAGACCTGAACTGAGATCAAGCCAGTCACTGAACCGACTGAGTCATCCAGGCCCCCCCAATAAATTATTGTATTATTTTAGTCAGAAAGAAGAGCTAGATTTCTAACATTTACTAAATCCATACCACATGCCAGACTTATTTCATAAGAGATTTACATATTTATAAAAACTTAATTGAAGGGGTGCCTGGGTAGCTCAGTTGGTTAGACATCGGACTCTAGATTTCAGCTCAGGTCATGATCTCACGGTTTCTGGGTTCAAGCCCTGCAATGGGCTCCATGCTGACAGTGTGGGGCCTGCTTGAGATTCTCTATCTCTCTCTCTTTTTCTCAAAATAAATAAAATTTTAAAAAGCCTTAACTGTTACAGATATTTTATATGATAAACACTTTTATTCTCATTACACATACGAGAAAATTGAGATTGTAGAAGTTAGACAGCTTTTCCCAAACCCCTAAAAAAGAAATAGGAAATTATTATTCTCAGAATAATGGGAATCTCAAGACCACTCTCATATCTGACACCTATTGCAAGCTTCAAGGTCCTCAAACCCACTTTTACAGTCAATAATTTGCTAGAAAAACTTGCAGAAAAAAGGAAAAATATTTTACTCATAGTTAGGGCTTATTGTAGTGAAAAGATACAGATTAAAATCAGTAGAGGAAAGAGTCCGTAGGGCAGGGTCCAGGAGACATCAAAACATAGAGCTTCCAGCTGACCTGTCCCAGTGAAGGAGTGCAGACAGCACTGATTTCTCCTAGCCATGATGTGTGGCAGTATGCATGGAGTATTGTTAACCAAAAAACTCATCTGGTCTTTAGTGAGAACTTTTATTGGGGTTTAATCATACAGATGTGATTGATCACCAACATGGCTGATCTTGGTCTCCAACCATGGCATACATTGAGTTGATACTGAGTGGTCCAAGGTCCCCCACTGCATTGTTAGCATAGATTACTAGACATGGCCAAAGACCACCACGTGAACAAAAACATTATTATCAGGGGCGCCTGGGTGGCTCAGTCGGTTAAGCGTCTGACTTCAGCTCAGGTCACAATCTCACGGTCTGTGAGTTCAAGCCCCGCGGCGGGCTCTGGGCTGATGGCTCAGAGCTGGAGCCTGCTTCCGATTCTGTGTCTCCCTCTCTCTGCCCCTCCCCCGTTCATGCTCTGTCTCTCTCTGTCTCAAAAATAAATAAACGTTAAAAAAAATAAAAATAAAAAAACCATTATTATCACACAGGACATTCCAAGGGTTTTGAAATTACCTTCTAGAAGCTGAGCACAAAGCCTAAAACTCTCTTTGGTCAAAGTTATTCATTTGATACAGTTATCCTAACACAATTAAGTAATAAGTAGAAGCATAACCAGTGACACATATCTTACTGATTAAGCAAAAACAACAAAGCTTTAGAAAATTTCCAAGTGGAATAGTTTGGTTGCATTTTAATACCTCTTCTCAATTTACCAAAGATTATTTTTTAAACTCAATTTTGACCTAAATTGTGTAGTAGGGGAAGGTATTTGTATAAATCCTACTGTGAAACTATCTGGCAGACTAACACGATTTCTAACTTTACCAGAACTTTATTTAAAAGTGGAGTTTATATATTTTAGTTGAATTTATTATTATGGGAGAGCAAATTCTAGTAGAACTAATAAATACAAAAAGTTCTCTGTGACATTCTACAATGTGGTTTTCAGGTCCATTTTTAGTTATAAGATCAAATTTAGAATATAGTCCTGACCGACTCACTTGTTTTATCCTATGAAAACATCATGTCAGCAAAAATTTCATCTTCATCATTATACACTGATCTATTACTGTGAATGCATGTCCAGGTTTCAAATAAAGTGAACACTTGGGTGTAATAGATCTAATTAAGTAGAACATGTTTTGGTTAAAGAAATGCAGATTTGAAAGAGAATGATGAAGTTTTCCTAGATAAACAGTGCTTGAAAATTTCCACTCTCAAGTGCTCTGGTAGAGAATTAAAGCATTAATGGCATTGCAGTTGTAATTTTATTATTTTTAAAAATGTTATTATCTCATCCTATTAAATAATTATTACTAAATTAATGTTTGATAACAAATATTAAATGAAGTTATAAAACAATGGTTGTATACATGTACTCCTATATGTGTACATAAGATTATTATTTCTGACATAAGATTTCTTATTTTACAGTGGAGCTATTTATTAGTTTTAAAACCCAAGACTAGTTTCTTTCATGCCTATCTCCTTTCTGATTACTCAGTAATAGAATTTGTTGTATTCCTATTTATTTGAATTGTGAAGAAAGCAATTATTTGGGGGAATGGAAGTGCAAGGGAGATTTCTGGACTGAATGGAGATAAGGCTTGCTGTTGCCAATGTCAGATTGCATCAAGTTATTTGGCATCATATAGTTTACAAGGATAATGGATCTTGATTCATTTTGACAATATGTCTGGTCTGAATATAATCTGCAATATGTGTCATGCTGCCTCTCAAATTCAATGGAACACCTTGTTTCCTTAGGAGTACAGTATGTTTCATGAGCCTTTCCGGATATTTCATATTGTTCATTGTGACATTAGGAATTTACCATACTAAATGAGACTTTATGAGAGGGACTTTGTTATTTGGAGAAGAAGGGGAGGAAGATTTAGCCTAAAATCACAAATTCTTCAAACCTCCTATTAATTATAACTTTCAATTTTCCATATAATTATATAGTCATATTTCATTCATACAGGAAGAAAAGCATGGAAGAAGGATAAGCAGATATTTTGGATCTCTGTAGATTCTTTAGGACTTAAGAAAATCCTTGATTCTACCAAATAGTAGTGTGAAAAGCTCATATAAAATGAAGCTAATACATCTATAAAGGTGGGCTAGAAAGAGGAGTTCTCTTACATAATTCAGAGTGTTACATATATTTAGTTTTTAATTATAATTAGGTTGAGCTATCCAAAATCATTGGTAGGCAACTATTTTTGACCCACAGAAACTGTAAATTTCATATGCCTTCACCTAATAAAACCATGGATAGATACTTGTCTACACAGTTGTTTTTTTCAGACACGTCTTTACCCAAAACTTTGTCCAGTTAGGTTTTTAAATTTTTTTTTTCCAACATTTATTTATTTTTTTGGGGACAGAGAGAGACAGAGCATGAACGGGGGAGGGGCAGAGAGAGAGGGAGACACAGAATCGGAAACAGACTCCAGGCTCTGAGCCATCAGCCCAGAGCCTGACGCGGGGCTTGAACTCACGGACTGCGAGATCGTGACCTGGCTGAAGTCGGACGCTTAACCGACTGCGCCACCCAGGCGCCCCTGTCCAGTTAGGTTTTTAATAAATGCTTTTTGACAATAAGGTCAAAACATAGGTTAAATATTTTTTAGGAAAATCACAGTAAAATTTCTTGGTGCATAGTAACTTCTAACATTAGGTTTTCTCTTTAAACCATACACATCACAACTTTGTCATCAAAGAGTCACTTGACAGTAACAAAAATATGTCTAGGTAAACACTTAAACTAAGAAATGCATGCTGATTAGGTTCACAGGTCCAATATTGTTTAATCAGGTATACAGTCAGTGAGAGCTGAGAAAGAGACCTTAGTAACCAACTCCTTTGGCTTATATACTTTGTCTAGTAAAGAACCTACCTCACCTCCTAATTGCCTGTTCGGATACTTCTAATGTTATTATTAAAACTCTAACTTGATCTTTACAATGGCAATGTAACTAGAATTCAAATCATTTGTTAAATTTTAAATCTAGATGAGAACTATAGTTTTAAGAATTAATTAGGTGGGGTGCCTGGGTGGCTCAGTGGGTTGAGTTCAGCTCAGGTCATGATCTCACAGTTTGTGGGTTGGAGACCCACATCAGACTCTGTGCTGACAGCTCATAGCCTTGAGCCTGCTTCAGATTCTGTGTCTCCCTCTCTCTCTGCCTCTCCTCTGCTTGCACTCTGTCTCTCTCTCTTTCAAAAATAAATAAACATTAAAAAAATTAAAAGTAAAAAACTATCAATTATAGTGGGATATTTTCCAATATTGCCTTTGGATTACTATTGGAGTATTCCACATGTTTCATGGCCCAAGAGTGACTTTATTTTTTTTCCTATCTGGTGACAATAGTATTATACTTTATCTTATTATGTTGTAAGTGTTTTTATTTACTAAATCTTAAGATTGCTTAAAAAGATAAATCAGTTAGGGTTCACCAGTCCCCGCCTCATAGAACTTGAAGTTGATGACTAAAATCACCTTTATGGTTTGGACCTATATTCTTCTTCCTTTACACTATTTTCAGGATGCCTTTGTCTTATCCCTAAGGTGTTTTGTGATATTTAATAAACATAACATTCTTCTCTTAGATATCTGCATTTTCCTTGAATGTACAATATCTTGGGGGATAACTCTAAGCATTAGAAAAGATAGAAATTTGTCACATTCTACTTATTTACTATACAAAACTCTCAAACCAGGACATCATCTTTAGCTTTGATGCATGGCTTCTAAAGGTAGTTGAACAGTACTTGGAAAATATACCAGAGTTGGGACACATTGGTTGGGGCTGCTTTTTAAAGAATTTAAAGCCCAAACTAGAAAGATATTAACATATAAAGACAACACCTAAATTTACTCCTTTTCTTTTTTTAATATAGTGCCACATAACTTATTATGGAATGTGGATTTCGTAGCATTGAGAAGGGGGACTAATTTGGCAGTGTTATAAACGATAATTGGAAGGGAATTCAGACTATTCAAAATTAATTACTATTTTGTGAATAAAGCTTTAGAAGTCATTAGTAGCCAACTCAGTGATGCTGGACTATATCAAGAAGTAAACATTTCCAAATTCAGTTGACTATACTTGTTTTTATTGTCCGAGTATTACCTTCACAATCATTGTGTAGCCATAGAGATATTAAATCCTCTAACTAAGATAATCATATTTCATAAGAATGAACTGTTACCGTGGGTTCTCATATGGTGAAATAAGCTATGACGATATCAAATCTCAGATAATATCTATAAACTCTGATTTAAAAATCTTTTTAATTATTTGAAGGTCCTGCACAATGAACAGAAAGAGGTATATTCTATTGGTAATCCAACTTCAGAAAAATGAAATAACATGGGGTGAGTTATCCATCTTGAGAAAAAGTCACAATTGGTATTGCCTAGAGCTAAAAAAAAAAAATGAGAGAAAACTCCAAGAAGAGAGGGAACCAGAAAGACAGAACTTCATGCTCTCTGTATAAACCATTCAAGTCTCTGGACGACTCAAAGAAGCTGCGATAAGTATAGAAAAATGAACCACAATTTGAGCTGCTGCCCAAAAGACAAAGTTTGCAGTTTGAATGCAGTTTGCAGTTAACTCCTTGTTAAAACAAACAGGGTGCCTGGGTGGCTCAGTCCATGAAGTGTCCAACTTCAGCGCAGGTCATGATCTCGTGGTTCCTTCAGTTTGGGGCCCCGCGTCTGGCTCTGTGTTGACAGTTTGGAGCTTGAAGCCTGCTTCAGATTCTATGTCTCTCTCCCTGTCTCTCTCCAAAATAAATAAACGTTAAAAAAAAAAAAAATTAAATTAAATTAAAAAAAAAAAATCCAGAGTCTCCATAATATCAACATTTACCATGCCCAGGATGGAATTGAAACAAACAAACAAACAAACAAAAAACAAAAAAAAACCTCAACATACAAAGAGCTAGGAAAATATGACCTATGCTTAAGAGAAAAAACACTCAACATAGATCAGCCCCAAGATAACATAGATAGGCTTAGCAGATAAGGATCTTTGTTTTTCTTTATTTATTTTTGAGAGATGGAGCCCTAGCAGGGAGGGGGAGAGAGAGAGGGAGATGAGAATCTGAAGCAGGATCTGCACTGTAAGCACAAAGCCCTACTGTGGGGCTGGAATCCAGGACTCTTGAGATCCTGACCGGAGCCAAAGCCATGATCTGAGCTGAAGACAGACACTCGACCAACTGAGTTACCCAGGCACCCATTAGCAGATAAGGATCTTGAAGGCTATGTTACAACTGTACTCAAAAATGAAAGAAAGACATGTTCACAATGAATGTAAGGACTGAAAATTTTAGCAGAGAATTGGAAAATATAAAAACAACAGAATGGACATTTTAGAACAGAAAATTATAATATCTGAAATAAAAAACACTCTGGGCTAAAAAGCATGATGGAGATGGCAGGAGAAAGAATAACCATCAAAAGATTATTTACAGCAATTATCCAATCTGAAGTACAGTGAGCAAAAAGATTTCAAAGTGTTTTAAAAGAATTGAACTCAGACATACCATTTAAGATAAGAAAGTATTTAAGTGAAAAGTTCCTTTTTGACACTAAACTTTAAAATATAGTGCTATTTCCTAGGTGTTGTATGTAAGTGATGAATCACTGAATTCTACAGCTGAAACTAATATTACACTGTATACTAACTGTAATTTAAATAAAAACTTGAAATTACAAAAAAAGTCTGCCTATACAGAAAAAATATAGTGCTATTTCATTAAAAAAATAAACAAATAATATTTATTTTCTCTGACCTCTTACTTAAATCATTATTCAACAAATCAGTTACTTTATCAATTCTTATATATTTAAATGTTATAAAAATTGTATGAAATATTGTTCAAATACATCAAATAGTTGCCCTCTTTCTTTACATGCAAATTGAAATTGTTTTGATTGAATCCCAGGAGAATATGTGGCAGATATTTCCAAGTGCCAAGTACTTTTTTTCGGATGTATGGAATACTAAATTTAATATGAAATTGGAATTTAATTAAATACTTACTACTTGATCTTGCATTGCTCTTTTATTTTCTTGTAGCCAATTCTTTTCAGTTTCCTTGTTTTTAACTGTTTATTTTGACTGACACAATATTATTTGATAATATTATTATCTAATATAATATTATGCTATGACAAATAGTCTGTATGTAACGTAGAAGGAGATTTTTAGGGAAAGCTTTGGTGTTCTCTGAATCTCCTTCCCTCCCATCCCTATAAAGAAATAATAACTTGAAGCCTTAGAAACATGCAACACTCTGAGAAAATGGTTTATACCTTGGAGCTTCTGATTTATGCTTATGAAATCTGTGGCTGGCCAATGGTCTAACAATGAAGAGAGGTTGTAGAATGGGCAACAGCTGATGCTGTTTTTGTGTGGAAGGAGGAGAAAAGGGAAAAAAGGATATATGTGTTGTTGTTTTCTATGGATCACATGTGGAGTGCTCAAGACAGAGCTGGCAGGAGGTTCTTTTGGATTCCAACCAAGAAGGCTGCCCAGAGGTCAAGGAACTCAGTAAAAAGAAGCTGGATGCCAAAGGAAGCAATTGTAAGTGACCAGATGGAGAAATTGTGTCTTTCCACATTAAAAACAGAACTGCAGGTGAGAAATGACCAGTGGCGGGGTGTCATCAAAGAATAGATAGCAGCAGACATGAGAGAAAAGATTTAGCTTACACAAGCCGAGCCCAAGGAGCCCAGGAATCAGCTTGTGATGGTTATCAGTTGATAAATATACTTCCTACTCCCTTACTATTACACTGTCTTGTTGCTCCAAATTAACGCAGACAAAAGCAGCATATTAAGTGAGGGAGTAGGAGTAAACACTCTTAATTTTACTGATTACACTTTCAAAAAAATGTTATTGGATCAAAATTACGTGTGGAAAAAAAAATCCCATAAATACTCCAGTTATATGCTCTCTCAGTCTTCTCAAATCCTCTGAACAAAATAGTTCATTGGCTAATTCTCTGTCAAATACTGATGAATCAAATCACCCATTGTGAGGCAGCTGTCTTCTGAGTAGTAGATCACAGGCTCTGAAATCGTCTATGTACCACTGGTAAGCCTTCTCCTTTGCAGGATCTTAGCTTTTGCTATAGATTACAGCAAATCCCATTAACCCTCCATGCTTTTCTGCTTAGATCACACTCTCATTTTATAAGCACTTTAAAATCTCATTCTAATGCATTAGAGTTGCTGCACTACAATGCCCCCATAAAAAGATTTTTGTGCTTTACAAAGTCAGTTTTCTTGACTTTTTTACCTTTTGTTTAACACTACGCTAATGTAGCATTCAGCCATATAAGAAATGGTCTAAGGTGATTTCTTTTCATCAAGAACATTGTATGTCTTTAGTACCTTGCTTCAAAAATTGACCTGGGGTGACCTTGGCCTCATCTTATTAAATTGCTATGTCAAACTTTAACCTATATTGTTCAAATCACAAGATTTTAAGTACTGCTCTATTGAATACCTCCTCTGATATATTAAAGGTTGAACAGATAGGGTGTCCTATTTGTAACCTGATGTTCAGTATTCAGATCTGTCCACTTTTCAAAGTTCAATGTGGGTCACTTGAGGGAGTCCATTATAAGTAAGTTGAATATATTGATATTGATGCTGATTATAATCAAGGTTCATTAACTTGTAAACAGGATAAATAGTTGCAGTTGAGAATCAAGGACTAACTAAAAACCATCAACACTAAACGTATTGAAGTAAAACTAAAATTGGCAATACTTAATGTATAGCCCAATCAATGCCTCGATTTCTATAATGGATTATCTATTATATTTTCCAAAATTTATTTAATTCATTTTCTAATTTCCAACAATGTGACCCTTTGTTCTATACAAATGACAGCCATCTTACTATATTGAGGAAATTAGGGAATTCATGTAAGTTCTCTCATTTTTTCCCTTTCCAGCTCAAAATTGTTTGCATTTTTCTTCTCACAGGAAGGATTTTTCCCTCACTTTTTCAAGAAGTGTGAATTCCATTTCTTCTGATTTTATTAATAATTTCCTTTTTCTTTTGTGTGCT
The DNA here is from genome assembly GCF_022837055.1 of Prionailurus viverrinus. Lineage (NCBI taxonomy): Eukaryota > Metazoa > Chordata > Mammalia > Carnivora > Felidae > Prionailurus > Prionailurus viverrinus. Next base: position 58,320,057 of record NC_062569.1, read on the forward strand.
TTTCTATTTATCCACCAAATTCCATTCAATTTACAATTTTTTTTAAAGTTTTGTCATCATACATGAGTTATTGAGGTTTGTTGGCTGAAGTTACTCATTATCCATTTACTTCAAAACCCTTCTGTCTCCATCATTTTATTAAATGATTTCTATTCACAGTCCACATTTTTGACTATGAGGTGCCGCTGACACTGCTGGTCATTTTCTTAGAGGTAAGTTGAGACCGGCAAATGGCAACTATCAGTCAGTTTTGTTCCTGGAACTAACTGATTTGTCCGTATGGTCACTGATTTCTTTTTCCCTGCATATAGGTTACTTAGGATTTCAGGACAATTGAGTATCAAATGAAACTTTAACTACCCATGTTTAATTTCTTAGGGAGCGGGCTTCATCTTGTGCCTTCAAGGTTGATATCTATAAGAATATTCTCTATGATACTTTCGTGGCAAAGAGAGTCACATCTTCTGGTGGGCATCTCTAATGTATCAGCTTTTTAATGAGGACAGCTTAAGAGAGGAAAGATGTCTGTTACAATTGTGCTAATATTTATAAATCCCTAAAAATATATAAAACATTTTGTTGCTACTTTCCAACATACTGATTTACATACTTTTAATTTGACTATTACCTCTGGCCTAAGCCCCAACTCTTTGAAGTTTTACTTTTTTTCTAAAAATGCCTCAAAAATGTCTTTAAACCAACTCAACTGCTGCTTCTTAAAGAGATAATGCATTTTAAAAATCTGTTTATCATAAAATTTACATAAACTTAATTTATGTAATTTATATGTAATTTACATATAACTTAATATAAACTTAATAAGATTTCCAAAAGGTTTATTATAGTATTCTTCACATAGGTGAATCAGATGATGTTAGCATATATTATCTAAAGGTTTAACTGATATTTATAAAGTCTGCCCCCTTCTTCCCTTTTATGGTATAAATATCTGTCAGACAACATGCCCAAGGGTAGGATTTTGCAAGTACTATTTATTGATTATATACATTTAATAAGCTCTAGATCCATTTTAAGTATTATGATAATTTCCCAATCTCTCAATTATGAACCACCAAGAGCATTTGCTCTCAAAAGAGTATTTGTGTATAGTCTTTTTCAATACTTAGCTCCATTCCCTTTGAGATTTAAATAAATGGGTTATTCAGACCTACAGCACACCACAGTATTTATCTAAACTGGTGCTGACTATGCAGGTGTCATTTGGAATTTTTGAAATGCTGATGTTAAAAACGAGAAACCTACATAATCAATTTAAAAACCATCCTTCATAATTCCAAGTTTAAATTAAGAAAATAATGCCTAAAGGAAATTCAGACTAAAAATCTGCTTCTTGGTCATACTGTTCCCACAGGGAATTTACATCCTATCAATTTCTTTAGGGCATTATTGCCTTAATTTAAATTTGAATAGATGAAGGATGAGTTCTTAAAATTGTGCTGTGTATTTGCAGAACTGGGCATTTATTATTTTTTTCTTCATGGAATATAAGTAAAACTTCCCCAATACTGATCTAATTTTTGTATTACTGTGTTTTACTCAAAATTAATAATGAGAAACCCAATAAAGTAAATAAATAACATTATTTTGACCCATTTTAACATCATTTTTATCCATTTTTGAGGCTCTTCAATAAGTTTATTAATAGTCACATGTTATCTAATGTGACATGAGATAATGAGCATCCACGAAATTGGTCAACTTACAAGTCTTTGAGACCTAGAACTCCACATTTCCTATGAAGGGCATATGATATTGAGAACTTGAGTTGTCTTTTAGTGACTGTGAGTTAGACCTAAAGCAGTGTCTAGAAGGGATAGTGCCAGAAAATGGGTGGAATTCGAACAATATGCATGAGGGATAGCTAGCAAGACATGACGACATATTTACGAGAAAGACTAACGGGAGTCTAGCAACATCTAGAAGTGACCAAGAAGCAGATTCCAGAGTCAGGCAGCAAGAGAGAAGGGGTACCATGGGGTCTGAGCTCAGACACTTGTTTCTAAACCCATAGGGCATAAGTGAGAGCTGAGAGATCTTCAATGATAGGGGTACAGGGCAGAATATGTAAATAGTAGCTCAAATTTAGGTAAATAAAGAGACATTGGAGTAACAAACTGAAATACAGGATAAAACAGTTATGTATCTTAGAACAAGCAAAAATTCAGTAATAGAATGGGGAATGACAAAGAGAGGAACAAGTTTAACTTAAATAGTAATTTGAATATTAAAATAATTTTTTTCCTAAAGCTACTATTGTACCCAGATACTTGGCATGGATAAGCAACTAGTTAGCTCTCAAATACGTATTGATAATGAAAGGTAAATGCCCATGGGATAAAGATCTGTATAAGCTATTTTTGTGAAACAACATAACACAATGTGAAATACATATGATAAAAAAATGAGTATTCTCTTAGTAAAAGCAATTCTAATTTTTTAACAAATTTTATAGCTCTATTTTTGATATAAAACAAATTGCCCATATTGAAGGGTGCAATTTGATCCTTTTTTTAAGGTTATTTATATATTTTTGAGAGAGAGCTCACACACAAGAGGGAGGACGCAGAGAGAGACGGAGAGAGAGTATCCAAGCAGAGCCTGATATGGGGCTCAAACTCAGGAACCGTGAGATCATGACCTGAGCCGAAATCAAGAGTCTGAGGCTTAACTGACTGAGCCACCGAGGAGCCCCTTGATACATTTTATAAAAGTCTATCTCCACGAAATTACCAAAATGGATATGATGCATAAATACATCACCCCCCCCCCAAAGTTTCTAAGTCTTTTTTTTTATCCCTCCTTCCTGACACTGGCAACACACTCATCCAGTTTCCAAGCAAACAATGACTTATTTTCTGTTACTATAGATTTGTTTTCATCTTCTAGAATTTTATATAAAGGACTATATACAGTATACATTCTTTTTTTTATTTTTTTGGCTCACTATAATTATTTTGAGATTCATCCATGTTGTTGCCATGTCGGTAGTGTATTACTTTCAATTGCTGAGTAAAGTGGGTAATACCAAAAATGTTTAATCCATTCACCTGTTAATGGACATTTAGGCTGTTTCCAGTTTTTGTGTGAACATATGCTGTGACATATAAATGAAATACTGTGTCATATAATATGTGTATGTATAACATTTCATGAAACTATTTTCCGTAGTGGTTGTGTCATTTTACTTCCCCAAGGGCAGTGTAAGAAAATTTCAGGTGCTATACATCATATCAATACTTGGTAAGATGAATATATATGGATGGATATATACATATATATTTTTTTAATTTTAGACATTCACTTTTCACATCTTGGTATTTCACAGTAATTTTAATTTGAATTTTCCTAATGACTGATAACCTTGAAAATATTTACATGTACATATTCTCCATTCATATATCTTTTTGGATAAAGTAGTTCACATTTTTTGCCCATCTCTTAATCGGGTATTTTTAAGAAAAAGATTTATTCTTGTGACGTTTAGCAGCTTTGCCTTTCAAAGAATATGTTTATTTAATGAAGTTTAGTTTATTGACATTAAGTTATTTATATGGCTCCCTTATTATCAGTTTCCTGTCTGTTGCTTCTGAAGTAATTTCACCTCTGTCATTGCAGATATTAGACATGTGCCTTTTCTTCTTTTTTTCTTGATCATTCTGGATAGTTTTCTAATTTTATTTGTATTTTCTAAAAACTGTATTTTTGTTTCATTGATTTTATTTATTGCTTTTCTTTCACCTGTTTCAATTACTTCTGGTTTTATCTTTATTGGTCCCTGTACTCTGCTAATTTGGAATATAAGTTAATCTTCTTTTTATATTCTCACCATCAAAGCTAGATCATTGATCTCAGGTCTTTCCTATTTTCTAATATAGGTTTTTGTGTGACATGCACTATTTAAATTCCTCCTCACACATTTTGAAATAGTATGTTTTAATTTTCATTAAGTAATTAATGCTTTCTAATTTCCCATTTTATTTATTTCTTCTTTAATCCATGGGTTACTTAGTAGTTTATAATTTGGTTGGCAAATATTTTAATATGTTATGGTTGTCCTTCTGCTATTGACTTTAATTTAATTTCTGGTGATTTTAGAATGTACTTTGTTTGATTTTAATATTTTTAGATGTGCTGAGGGTTTTTAGATCACAGAATATATTCCATCTTGGTAAATGTCCTGTGAGAACTTTGACAAATGTATACTTTTTTTATATTGACTTTCTTTTAACTTATTTTTTCAGAGTAGTTTTAGAGAATTAGTTTCCTAGAGGAATTTTTTGAGAGCAGTTTTAAATTCACAACAAAATTAAGAAGATACAGAGATTTTTCCATACACCCCCTACCCACCCATATGCATAGCTTCCCCCAGTATCAGTATTCCCCACCACAGTGGAACATGGGTTACAATTGGTAAACCTACCTTAACACATCATAATCACCCAAATCCATAGCTTACATTATAGTTGATTCTTGGTATTGTACACTCTATAGGTTTTGACAAATGTATAATGACAGGTATCCATCATTATCATATCATACCAAGTATATTCATTCGGGCTGGAACTCATGAACTGTGAGATCATGACCTGAGCTGAAATCAAGAGTTGGATGCTTAACAGACTGAGCCACGCAGGTGCCCGAGTTCAAAATATTTTTAAGTTTCTCTTGAGATTTCTTCTTTGACTCATGTATTATTCAGATATACGTGGTTTAATCTCAATGTGTTTTGGGATTTTCCAGTTATTTTTCTGTTATTGATTTCTAATCTAATTACATTATTATCTGAGAAAAGACATGGCATGATTTCTATTCTCTTAAATCTGTTAAGGTGTATTCTGTGGACCAGAATATGGTCTATCTTGGTGAATGTTTCCTGTGAGCTTGAGAAGATTATGCATTCTGCTGTTGCATGAAGTAATTTATAAGTACCAATTATATCAAGGTGATGATGGTGTTGTTGAGCTCAACTATTTCCTTACTGACTTTCTCCTGCTGGATCTCTCCATTTCTAATACAGGAGTGTTGAAATCTCCAACTATGATAATAGATTCATCTATTTCTCCTTGCTGTTCTATCAGTTTTGCCTCACATAATCTGATACTCTGTTGTTAGGTACATATAGATCAAAGATTGTTATGACTTCTTGGAGAATTGTTGTCATTATATAATAGTTGTTTTTGTCCCTGATAACTTTTCTTGCTTCAAAGTCTGCTTTGTCTGATATTAATACAGTTATTCTTGCTTTCTTTAATTAGTGTTAGATTTCTATATTTCTCCATCCATCTATGTTTAATCTATAAATGTATTTGTATTTAAAATGACAACATACACCTGGGTCTTTTTTTTTGTTTGTTTGTTTCATTCATCTGACAACCTCTGTCTTGGTACATTTAGATCGTTGATATTGAAAAATATTATTGAAATAGCTGGATTAATGTCTACCATACTTTTTACCATTTTCTATTTGTTGTCCTTTTTTGTTCCTATTTTTGTCTTCTACCCTTTTTCTGCCTTTTGTGGAGCATTTTATAAGATTCAATTTTCACTTCTTTCTTAGATCTACTCTTTTAGTGGATACATATAGTTTTCAATATACATTTATAGCTAATGCAAGTCTGCTTTCAAATATTTCTATATCACTGCACATGTAATGTATATACCTTATGAAAACAAAATAATATTATTTCCTTTATATTATCCCTTGTATCATTTATGTCATTCATTTTACTTATATATAAGCATATGTATGCATATATATCCGTATAATATATCCATGAGAATATGTAATCCACTACACTTTTGCTGTTATTATTTTGAATAAACTAATAAAAGTTTGTGTTTTACCTTTACTCATTCCTTCTTCAATGCTCTTCCTTGCTTATGTAGATCTGAATTTCTGAGCTATATTATTTCCTCTCTCTCTAAAGAAACTCTTTTAACATTTCTTACAAGACAGGTCTACAGGCAATGAACGCTTATGTTTTTGTTTGTCTGAGAAAGTCTCTATTTCTTCTTCATTTTTCAATGATAATTTTGCAGAGTACAGAATTCTAGGTTGGTATTTTTTTTTCTTAACACTCTAAATATTTTGCTCCACTCTCTGAAATCTTAACCGAAATATTAGCAAATAAATATAGCAATATATATAAAGAATTATACACAATGACCAAATAGAAATTATCCAAGAAGTCTAAGATTAGTTTGACACCTAAACATCAACTAATGTAATATTCTTTATTAATAGAATAAAGAACAAAGTCATTTAATCATTTCAATAAATATGAAAAAATTATTTGACAAAATTCAACAGACATTTATGATAAACACTTGTAGCTATTAAATTCCTTAAACTCTTAAAGGATATCTACAAAAGGTATATAGTTAAAATTATGTTTAATGAAAACTTCCCAGTGTTTTACTCAAATAGCAGTGCCAGATAAAATAGAAGATAATAAGATTTAAATATTAGATAAACAACAAGGATTTTAGTATAAATATGATCTATTTGTAGGTCTCAAATATTGTATATGACACACTAATGCTAAAAAAAACTTATTGTTGGGGTGCCTGGGTGGCTCATTTGGTTAAGTGTCCGACTTCCGCTCAGGTCATGATCTCATAGTTTGTGAGTTTGAGCCCTGCATCAGGCTCTGTGCTGACAGTTCAGAGCCTGGAGCCTGCTTTGGATTCTGTGTCTTCCTCTCTCTGCCCCTATCCTGCTCATGCTCTGTCATTCTCTTTCTCAAAAATAAACAAACATTAAAAAAATTTTTTTTAACTTATTGTTTATATGATATATCAAAGTTTAACTGAGTGTTCTATATTTTTATTTGCTAAATTTGGAAACTTATCCCCTAAATCAAGAACAAAACAATTATACTCCCTTTCATCATCTATCCAGTACGGTATAGAAGTTTTTGCTGGTATATTGGAGGCTTTTCTAGTGTTAATACTAGGTACAGTATTCCCATGCTGAGAAAAGGTGAAAAAACAAGAGCACCTAAATTAGAAACAAATAAGTAATATTGTCTTCACTCACAGATGACAGAATTCTGCATGTAGATAATCCCAAGAAAACTAATCACAACAAAAAACTACTCTAACTCATACATGGCTTTAGAAACTATGCAAAGGAAAGGATTAATATACAAAAATCAGTTATTTTCTCTATGCTATCAATAAAAACAAAGATAAGAAGATAAAATTGAGAAAACAATTACATTTTCAACAGCACCACAAAGAAAAATACACTTAATAATAAATTTAACAACAACAAAAAAAGGACAATATCCACTGAAAACAACAAATATAGCTGACAGGAATTAATAAAAGTCTAAATGTCTATAAAGCGGAAACATTTCATGTCCCCATATCAGTAAAAAGGAAATTCCCTCTAGATTGATAAATAGATTCACATAATCTTAATCACAAATAAGAAGGCTATGTGTAGAAATCAACAGGTTAGACTTAAAATGAAAAAGAACTAGAAGAGCCAAAAAATAAAACAAAGAACAAAGTTTGAATACTTACATTTCCCAATTTCAAAATTATATAAAGCTACAGTAACCAAAACAGTATGGTATTTCTGTAGGAATAGACAAAGTCCAGAAATAAACTTTTATATTTATTGTTGGTTAGCTTTTGTGAAATGTATTTAAAAAATTCAATGAAGAAAGAAAAACTTTGAGAAATTGTGCTGGACAATTGAATACACAAAAATTAAAATTCAGTCCTGGCCTGATACCATACACAAAAATTAATTTTAAATGGAGCTTAGTCCTAAATATAAGCACTAAAACCACAGAAGAAACAGGAGAAAATCATTGTGGCTTTGAATTAGGCAAAGATCTTTCCTATATGAAACAAAAAGCATGATTTATTAAAAAATGATAAATTGAATCTCATCAAAAGTAAAAATTCATGGGCAAAATTCATTCTTGGTGACTCAGTTGGTTAAGCATCTGGCTCTTGATTTTGGCTCATGTGATGACCTTGTAGTCAGGCTCTGCACTGAATATGGAGCCTCGTTGAAATTCTCTCTCCCCTTCTCTCTCTGCCCCTCCCCTGCTCATGTGCATGCTTTGTCTCTCTAAAAAAAAAAAAAAAAAAAACAAAACAAAGCAAAGCAAAACAAAACAAACAAAACAAAACAAAAAACTTAAAAAATTATTCTCATAAAAACACATAGTTGAGAAAATAGTAAAACAAATCACAGATTGAAAATATTTCTAAATCATTTATGTGATAAAGAACTGTATTCATAGTGTATAAATAAAACTGATATAAATCAATAAAAAAATAAGTCCAACTAAGAAATGGGCAAAATAATTGAATAGACATATCATCTAAGATTCACAGATGATAAATAAGCACATGTTTTATTGGATCGTTTCTATTTTTATGTCTTCAGGTTATCTAACATTTCCTCTGAATTTTCTAGTCTGCTGTTAATCCAATACAGTGAAGTTTTAGAAAATCTCTAACCTATTTTTCCTCTCTAGAAGTTTTGCTTGGATTTTTCCTATTTCTCCCATCTCTCTACTTAAATGTGGTAAATTCTTCCTATGACTTCTTGAAAATATATAATATAGTTATAGTAACTTTTGTACTTGTATACTAAATCTATCATCTGTGTCATTATTGTATCTGTTTCAGTTTTTTTAATATTATTTATTTTTGAGAGAGAGAGAGAGAGAGAGAGGAGAGAGGAGAGAGGAGAAAGGAGAGAGAGAGAGAGAGAGAGAGAATGAGTAGCGGAAGGGCAGAGAGAGAGAGAGAATCCCAAGCAAGTTCCATTCTCAGCACAGAGCCCGACATGGGCTCAATCTCATGACCATGAAATCATGACCTGAGTCAGATGCTTAACTGACTGAGCCACCCAGGTGCCCCTGTTTCATTTTTTACCCACCCATTGATACTACCACCAACCATTGCCTGACATAATATTTCACTGTTCTGGTTTCTCTCATCCATTTAATTTTTCTTCTCTCCTTTTTCTTCTTATTCTTAGTCTTTAAATATATCAAGTCTGCATCTGTTTCTCTTTAGCTTTATTTCCTTTTTCTCTTAACAGAACAATTAGGTAATATTATTTTTTCTTTATTTCAGAAGTTTCCACTATATCATTTACTTTAACATTTTGTGTTCCTAATTTTTTAACTATATGTGCTTTCTCCTATTCACTTTATCTACACTCTTTCTCTGTGTTTGTCTGATCATCCATAACACACACACACACACACACACACACACACAATAGAATTGATTTCTGTCTAAATTTAGTTCTCTTACACTAATTCCTGGCCTTTCTAATAGGTTATAGCATATTCTTATTTCAGCCTTGTTCATTTGGAAAATATTAATTAATACTTCCCAAATACTTCCCTAATACTTAGTTGCCTCATCTGTAATACCGATATTTTTATACTGTTTCACTCACTATGGACTCCTAGTACTGGACCATGCTAGGGTTCTATCCTCAAGCCTCTTCTCTGTTGACACTCAACTCCTTATGTGACCTCATCCAGGACAATGGATTTCAATTACCCCTGTACCATTGCAGTCCCCACCTTAGCACAGCCCTGAATGCCAGACCCTTCTATACACTTAGAATTATGATGATGACAGACATCCCAAAGTTTACAACACCTGATTTAGTCTCATGAAATGTGCTCCTTCCACCACTTCCTCATCGAAGTAATGCCAACTTCACATTTCTAGTTGCTGAGACCACAAATCTCTGGGCCAATCTCTCTCTTTCCTTTCTGTCCCATTGCAGAGTTAATTCACCAACAAAATGCGTTGGTTCTACTTTCAAAGTACATTAAGAAACTTTTGACTTCTCACAACCTTCTTCTCCACCCTCTGGCTTAAACCTTCCCGATCTCTTATTTAAATGGTTGGAAGAGCTTCCTAACTTGTCTTGTTCCTCTCTGGTGTCCAGCTATCTTTTCAAAGCATTTATTAAAACTAAACGCTTTCTCATCTCTCTGGCCTCATCACCTACTGTTTTTCCTCCTTATTCATTATCCTCTAGCCCCTTGGGCTCTGCTGTTCATTTGCATGGAATATTTTTAATTTAGGTATTGGCACAGCTCAATCCCTTACTCCCTTCAGGCTTCTTCTCATGTGTTACCTTATCACTGAGGCCTTCCTTGCAGACCATATAGAACAATAATCCCTCTCCCCACTCCTGGCACGAGTTCCTCTTCTACACCTAGCAGAAGATGAACTATTTTTTTCCAATTATTCACTCTAATTCCATGTAAATGGATTATACATCCCTACCAACTGCCATGTGATTTGTGGTACCATTCTGCAAAAAGAATATATCTTCCTGATTCATTGAAGTAATACTCTGCTATATGACTTGTTTGACCAATGAAATAAAACCAGAAGTGGAAGTGTTCTAGTTAGGTCAGAGGTTTTACTACTTAGCTTATGGTTTTGCTCAGTTTCTTGTACCTTTCAGTCTGCCCTGAGAATGCTTTGTCCCAGATTGTTACAGCTAGAGTAGGACCACATTGGACCACAGTCAATGCAAGGCACATTGATTTCAGAATTATTATCACAACATAATAGGTGAAGATGGCCATCTGGATATACTGTATATTGCCTATTTTATTTATTTATTGTCTTCCCTACAAAAGTGTTACTACCACAGGAGGAAAGACTTGGTCTGTTTTGTTTTCTCTTGAATCTCCAGAACCTAAAATACTACCTGATACATGGTGACCTTCAATAAATGTTTACATAATGAATAATTTAATAAATAAGTGGATACACTTATACATCTTCACATATATATATTTTTCAAAAATACTAAATTTTCAAATATGAAATTACCATTGTTTAAAGTACCATGCTTTTCAAACTTTTATAGTTCCCACAGTGTAGAGATGAGAGCCCTGCAATAGTATGTGCTTAATATAAATTTTCTGATAAAGTTAAATTCGTATTTACCATCAGTTTGTGTCATAAGGATAAGAAATTTCAAACATGTTCTTGATTTATTAATGACTTTCTAAAGTAGTGTGAGTTTTAATATCTTTGCAGATTGTGAAAGATATGGTTTAATTGACTCAATCTGTCTACTGATGATTTGAATACTAATAAGTCCCCTCTAGGCTCGTATTGGAAAGATCATGAACTTTCAGTCTTATTAGACATTAACAATTAAGGTCAGATTTGATTCAATATGTCAACAAAGATGTAGTGAGTACTTATTATGTGGAGGCATCATTCAAGGAGCTGTGAAAATAATTTAAAATGTGATTTTAGATGCATATATAATATTACTACATTGAGAATGCTAGTTGAAAAGTCCAGGATAAAGTGAAACATATCATTATATGTTAACTAATATATGCAATGGAATTTTTCTTTTACTTCTTGACAATGATGAGAAAAGAAATTACATGAGGACTTTTGATTTTCTTTTGCATGTTATTTTTATTTACAGGATTCCAAGAGTTAATCATTAATTTATTCAACATGTTCTTACTGCGTATGTATTAAGTTCAAGGCAACCCGTTAGGATTCATGTACTAAGATGATGCAGAAAAATTCTTCCCCTTAAGAAGTGCCAAAATAGCTACTTCCTATACAGATATTGTTAAAAAATAAAGAAAATTTTGGTTTAAACAATAACCATGATATTGTATATCAGCTAATTCCAGGCTAAGAAAAGTGGATTTATTTTCCCCTCATGGAGAGGAAAAGTCAATTTGTGTAATCAGTGTACCTATAAGACTGATTCTTCCAGGGAAGCTAAGCAGGTCCTGAGATGGCCAAATGTCTCAGTATAGTTACTACCAACCCCAGGTAACCTCAGTTACTCATGTGCCATATAATGTGATAATTTTCTATATGCACCATAATATGAATAAGGTTGGAAATGATGCTTTAGGGAGTTTTACAGTGCCATTAGCACTACCAAAGGTTTTGATTAGAAAGTTACATCACAAAGTTTATTTATCTCAGAAATGTTACTCTCATTATTGAAAAACAATATGATAAGTAGCAAAAGACAGACAACATTGAAATAGGCCACAAAATGCCCTGGGGTGTCTCTTATGTCTTTCTGATTTCAATCTCTGAATTCACAGTACTTGTTTTTTATCCCCTCTCTATTTTTCTCTCTGATTTCACAATTTTGAAACTTTTGTTTTAAAATTTTAGGTTACTGATAACAAATTTTTTACTTCATCTCTAAGTACTTCTATGACCTTTAAAAATTTACACACAGCTACTTTGAACATTCATCATGGAAACATGAGTTAGTATATGAGCAATGCTTTTCAAATTCTGTTTCAAAGTTCCTACTTCCTCCAGAGACTATATATATATATATATATTCCCTCCCTCAGGATCCAACTTCAGAAGTGTTCCATTATGCTAAGTAAAACAGTTTTCCTTCTTCTCACAAACTTCCAAGATCTGTAATATCTTAATGTGCCTATAATATTTTATATATAGTGTTCAGGATTTTTCAAATTTGTTTAACCATATACATGGTTTTTGTTTCTTCCTTGAGCCCTAGAGTATTTCATAAGAATAATAGTGTTCAATGAAACACTGTTTGGAAAATATGGATATTATCTTAAAATTGTAAAATTTCCAACTATCCTAATATTGTTGTCAAAGATTAAATGCAATCCCAAAACCAATCTAGTGATTTTTTTGTTTGGTGAAGATGAAGCGAATCTAAAATTTATTGGGAAATGCAGTGTCAGGAATAGCCATAGTACTTTAAGTATCAATTGCAATATTTAAAAAAGTCTCCCAAATTTAGGAGCTTAAAACAGCATTCATTGTTTTTACTAATCCCGTGAGAGTAAGAAATTGGCTTTACAGAGGCTAGATGGTCCCAGAAGGTGACAGTCACATGTTGGAGGTTGGCACTGGAGATTGGCACTGCTGGCCTCTCTCTCTCTATGTGGGTGTCTCCTACAGGAGGCTGGCCCAGACCTCCTTACCTGGCAGTCTAAGGGCATCAAGAAAACAAGCATACATGCTGCAAGACCTCATGAGACCTGGGCTCAAAAACACATAGTAATGATTTCTTCCACAGTGTCTTTATCAAAACAACTCAAAGGCCAACCCAAGATTCAAACATAAGAGCAATAGACTCCACCCCATTATATGAATAGCTGAAAAGAATTTGTCGCCATTTTTAACCTACCACAAAAGAGAATCTTCAAAAGAGATGGAAAAGTTGAAAGGCTATACTAGCAGATAAGAAAATTTATCATAAGGACACCTGGGTGGCTCTGTCAGTTAAGCATCCAATTCATCATTTTGGCTTAGGTACTGATCCCGGCTCAGGTCATGATCCCATGGTTTGTGAGATCATACCCCATGTCGGGCTCCTCACGGACAGCACAGAACCTGCTTAGGATTCTCTCTCTTCTCTCTCTCTCTCTCTGACCCTCCCTTGCTCACACTTGCTCTCTCTTGCTCTCTCTCTCAAAATAAATAACTAAACATTTAAAAAAAGAAAATTTATCATAAAGCTATGTTAAGTGGGACATTGGGTATTAGTGCAAATAGAGAAAAATAGACCAAATTACAGATTAAGAATGTATAGAAAGAGATCTTCACTCAATTTATGACAAAGATGAGACTGGAATTCAGTGGGAGAAAGGTGGTATGTATCTGGATTTATCTTTATTTTGGCTTTACTTTCATAAGATTTTTATATTAGATATAAAATTCTGTGTTCAATATTCTTTCCTTTTTTTTAAATTATTTTCCTTAAGCGCTCTAAATCTTTTCTATTTGTTTTTAGTATTCAGTGTATTTATTAAACTGTATCTAGGTAGAATTTTCTTTCAATTGTTCCTTTGGGGGGTTCATAGCCAATACCAAATCTGCAACAATATTAGCTTCAAATAGAGGAAGGACAGTAGTAAATTAAACAAGAACAGCGGTAAACTAGGGCAATCATAAGTAGTAACTATAATTAGTAAATTCAAACTGCACAAGGACAGTGATAGTTTATTATTAGTAGTAAATTATAACCATTTAATAGAATAGCAATCCAGAAGTCCACATTGATACTAAATAATTAGATAGAAAAGCTAAGAGTTAGCATATTAGCTTGCTAGGGATTCCATAACAGAATACCACAGGCTGGGTGTCTTAAACAACAGAAATTTATTTTCTCACAGTTCTGGAGGCCAGAAGTCTAAAATCAAGGATTAGGCAGACTTGGTTTCTCCTGCGGCCTCTCTTCCTGGCTTGCAAACAGCCACCTTATTGTTATATGCTCACATGGGCTTTTCTATGTGCGTGCAGGCTCCTTGTGTCTCTTTTCTTAATAAGACTGGCAGCAGTCTCATTGGCTTAGGGCCCCACTCTTAGGACTTCACTTAACCTTAATTATATCTTTAAATGGGGGTTAGAGCTTCAATATATGAATATTGGGGGAACATATTTAAGTTCATAAGAAGCACATGATAGGTAGACACATCCATCCATCCATACATACATGCACGCATGCATGCATACATTTAGATAGCTTACAACCATTATAGTAAATTTGGGAAGAAATAATCAGTGAATTGACTGAGCTGATATTTTCACAGATAGTAGGGTGTTTGCATAGTTTTATGGTACCTCCTTACAAACTGTTTATTAGTTAGGAGAAAAAGAGTAACTATATAATGGAGAAAACAGACAACTGCTTGACTAGGTGATCAGAATTGACATCACCAATGCAGAGCAGAGGGGTATTATGTTCTTCCCTATGTGATACCCTGAGAAAGACACAATATCACTTTTATAATACTCTGGTTGAGGATGTTTTTTGTTTGAATTTGTCTATTTATTTATTATTATTATTTTAATTTTTAAGTTTTTATTTAAGTTCCAGGGGCCTCCTGAGTGGCTGAGTTGATTGAGGGTCTGACTCGATTTCAGCTCAGGTCATGATCCTAGGGTGATGGGATTGAGCCCTTCATTGGGCTTCTTGCTGAGCATAGAGCTGGCTTAGGATTCTCTGTCTCTTTCCTTGTCCCTCTCCCTGTTCACACTCTCTCTAAAATAGAAAGAAAGAAAGAAAGAAAGAAGAAAAGAAATCCCAGTTCGTTAACATTGTAATATTAGCTTCAGTAGTAGAATTTTGTGATTCATCACTTACATACATACTGAGCGCTTATCACAAGTGCCATCTTGGGCAGAAGACATAATAGACATTTTTCCAAAGAAGACATACAGATGACTAACGGACATATGAAAAGATGCTAAACATCACTCATCATCAGGTAAAAACAATTCAAAACTACAATGAGACATCACCGCACACCTCTAAGAATGGCTAAAATTAATAACACAAGACACAACAGGTGTTGGTGAAGATGTGGAAAAGGGGAGCCTTCTTAAACTGTTGGTGGGAATGCAAACTGGTGCACCCACTCTCGAAAACAGTATGGCGTTTCCTCAAAAAGTCAAAAATAGAACTATGTTACGATCAGCAATTGTACTACTAGGTATTTACCCAAAGGATACAAAATTACTGATTTGAAGTGACACATGCACCCCAATGTTTATAACAGCATTATCAACAATAACCAAATTATGGAAAGAGCCCAAATGTCCACTGACTGATAGATAAAGAATATGTCACACTCACACACACACACACACACACACACACAAGAATATTACTTAGCCATCAAAAGGAATGGAATCTTGCCATTTGCAACAGCATGGATGGAGCTAGAGTGTATTACACTTAGCGAAATAAGTCAGTCAGAGAAAGACAAATACCATATGATTTCACTCATATGTGGAATTTAAGAGATGTAGCAGATAAACACAGGGATAAATGGGCCAACCATAAAGAGACTCTTAACTATAGAGAACATACCAAAGGTTTTTGGGGGGTCTGTGGGTGGGGACGGGCTAAATGGATGATGGATATTATGGGGCACTTGTCGTGATGAACACTTGTTACACATAACTGATGAATCACTAAATCCTACACCTGAAACTAATATTACACTGTATGTTAACCAACTGGAAGAAAAAAAATTCCAGTTAGTGTACAGTCTAGTATTTCTAATATGCTTTTTAAGTTTTTCAGTTATTAGAATTATTAGAGGTAGCACTCCATGACACTTTCATAAGATATATCTAAAAAATTTGCAACTTCTTTATTCATAATGAAGAAATAAAAAATGCAATGAAATATATATGCAGATCTAGGCTGATAGAGGTTTTTATTTCCTCTCCAATAATATCAACTCAAAGTATATCATTCAATACGTATGCTCTAAGTGTCTTTGTCAACATTTAGAAAAATAAAAGGGCTCACTTTGTAAAAAAATAAAATAAAAGTGTCGATGGCATGAAAGACACACACACACACACACACACACATACACACACACAAATAAATGAAGGTGACATCTAGATGTAACCCATGATGCTGAACACTTGTACTCAAGGGGAAACAATTATAAAGGGGTTATTGTTGAGATAACAGAAAAAATTAGAATATAGACTAAGATAGATAAAATTATTTTATTACTTTTAAATTCCCTGAATTTATTATGTGTATGTAGTTGTGTAAAATAATTTCCCTGTGTATAGGAAATGCACACTGGAAATTTTAAGGATCAAGAAGCATGATATAACCTGAGGCTCTTCTCATGTAACCTGAGGCTCTTAGACTCAGCAAGTCATTCAGACTCACAGGAGCCTCCCAGGCCACACTGGGCACCACTCTAATCAGAAGGAACACAGGGTGGGCATCTCAGCCTACCAGAAGGGGAAAGTGAGGCATTGCTCTTTCCCAAGAGTCTTTGCTGCATTCCAACATTGTAAAGGCTGAGACATAATCCAAACCAGGATGTAGGAAGAGCTGATCTAGCTTAAAAGTGTCAGACCCCACAGGGCCCGATATCTCTAGTAAAATCTTCATTAGCAGTGATTCCAGCGTCCCTGCAAAGGATGTGCCAGCTATAAGAGTGAATACATTCACGGAAGCCTGAGATACGGTTTACTACCAAGGATTAAGGCAGTTTATCAATTAGAAATCATTTTTCCCATAAGCATCCAGTAACATCGTTGACATTCCAACATTTATCAGGTAAACTAGAGAAACAGAGCTAGAGAGTTAATCAAAGATCAAATTTGCATGCAAATGAGAAATATTTTTGCTAAAATTTCGATCATAGTAACCAATTCTCTGGGGCACCTTGGGTGGGTTAGTCGGTTGAGCTGCTGACTTTGGCTCAGGTCATGATCCTAGGTTCGTGGGTTCCACCCGGCATCAGACTCTGTGCTGACAGCTCAGAGCCTGGACCCTGCTTTGGATTCTGTGTCTCCGTCTCTCTCTGCCTCTCCCCCATTCAGTCTCTCTCTCTCTCTCTCTGTCTCTCTCTCTCAGAGGTGAATAAATGTTAAAAAAGTAAATAACCAATTATCACTTGGCTCATAAGAAATGATAATGGTAGTGTGCATTGGTCTCTGTGTGGGTGAGTGTGTATACAGAAGAAATAACAAGAAAACAGGTGTAGCAAATAATAACATTTGATGAATCTAGATAAAAGGTATATGGGAGTTACCTGTACCACTCTTGAGTCTTTTCTGTGTGATAAATTTTCAAAGTGAAAAGTTTTTTGTGAGTGAATTGTAATATGAAAAAAAGGTAAAATCATTAATGTTTGAAATGACTCTGTTTTCTTAAATTATCTTTGACAGTTTTATTTCCCAATAACCCAGATACAATATGTTAATGTAAATTTTCAGGGAAAAATAACCTCTCTTAACTTCCATAGTTATCAATGTAATGTGCAATTTCTCTGGGCTTGTAGAAAGCCTGCTTGCCTTTTTAAAAAAATTCTGATAAAAGAGAAATATAATCTGTTTATATCATGTAGAATGATGACATTCAAAGAACATAACATGTGCTTTTAAAAACTCTGCTGCTTTTTTCTCTACGGTGGTTGAACACTGTCAATAAGAATCAAATTTAATTATGCAGATGACAGAAAACAAGGCATATTCTGTCTTTCCTCACTGGTGCAGAAATTTGCCTTTCAAGATTTTCTGTCTACAATCTACAGATCATTTGGAATTCTAGACACTTCCATGGAGTTCAAAAGTGCAGTCCACTTCATTTCTCATCCATGAATATCTGGATTGCCCTTAAAGCTATTAAAGGAAATGAGAATGAAAGCCTACATTCAAGTAGTGAGGCCGGTCAGGGGTAGGTAATAATGAAATGAGATGAATCCATTTTACTGATGTTGTTCCTATATCCTCTTTCCTGATCAAATGTAATGAAAATGTGGTGTATCAAAGAAATATATGTGGAAGTAAAAAAAAATCGATGTTTTAAATTCATTTTTTGTGGTCCAGTCATTTAATAATCCCACTTAAAGATTGTTGATCATGGACAATACATTAGGGATGTATTTTAAAATATAATTGTACTAAAAAATAATAAAAAAATAAAATAAAATATAATTGTACTTTATATTTTCTTAGTAGTTTATAGTCTTTAAGCATTTCATTAAAAATTCCTTCACAAACATTCCTTGAACATGTATCACATTTCAACATGTGAGAAATTATTTAGAAGAAATCACTCCTTCTGAGGTTGATGTTTTCATTTGCATTTTATAGAGAAGTCAAACTAAGAGTAAATATTCAAGTCTAATCAGATAGGAAAAGAATGATTTTTAATATAGAAAACAATACTTCTATTTTTCGTGTTTTAATGCATATATATTTTTATTTTATGTTGGCATTATAGGACTATGTACTAATGCTATGTAGCATAATGTGTGTTGTTGATACTTTAGATGATCTTCACATGACACAAAAAAATCACCCCTAACTTTTTCAGTGGCACCGCCTTCTCCTGATCATTGTTCAATGAGATGTGGATGCACATTTGTCGTCATTTTAAGTGAGTCAGAGATAGAGTCTGTTATTGTGTTATATTAAAATGAATTTCTATTTAATATATAGCATTCCTTTTTGAATATAGCCAGCACTATGTCCACATGAATATTATATAACCATAAATAAAACTTCTTATATTTCTGTAAATTGTCAACAAATAGTTATCACAAATATTACCAATTTTTATTCTCACAGCAATCCTACATTGTAGACATTATTATTTCTCATTTAAAGGTGAGAAAACTAAGATTCATTTTTGCTCAGAGACATACACTTAGAAAGAAATAGATATAAAAGTCATATCATATTTAGTTTCAAAGTCTTCTTCTCACCTCCACAAACATAAATAAATATTGTTTTATTTTATGAAGTAAGAAAGATGAGAAATTAACTGTCTTATTTCCTCAGATGAAACTCTTTAGGAGAGAATAAATGTAGCCAAAACTCAAAGTCTTGGAAAATTTGACCTTTATCCCAAGAGAGTTTGGAAAGTTCTTAGATATTTAAGGTCTATGTTAATGGCAATTGTGCAAAGTCATCCTTAAGTGCTGCCAGGAATTGAAGGAGAGCAAGTGGCTAGATCTCAGAGAAAGTTGAATTCTCCTATACAAGGTGATGAGTGGCTGAAAATGTATCCCATTACCACAGAGGACACTGGCCTGAAAGCTGAGGTAAAGGTTGTGATGGTTAGTGACTGGGCATTAAACACCCTGAAAATTGCAATGAAAATGCTGACTCTAAGCTTGGCAAGTGGAGGAAGTGGATTCCTTGAGCTTTAGAACCACCTAAACCCCGACAAACCTCGTAGACCCAAGCAATGAGCAGTTCAGCACTATCTTTCATGGACTAGAGAACAATGTACAACCTTAAAAATCACTCACATAGAGTAAGCCTTGGAGTCTATGGGTTCCTGATTTCCGCAGAAAGTACAGTTTGAAAGAATTTTAATGTAAAATGTAATCCAGGGAGCAAGAGTGTGGAAGACATATGGCGCAAGAAAGGAGAGTTACTATAAAGATGCACAATTCAGTTAGCCAATAATTGTTCGTTCTAAAACTACCTCCTGAAGAGCCATATAAAATGCATCTCAGGACTGACTATCGGGGAAATAAAAGGGAAAATTATACACCATTGGTCAACATTGTCTTTTCTTCAAGGGGCATAAACATCATCAATTGATATCAACAGCTGAGTCCTGGGGTAGAAGCAAGAGGAGCTTTGCAACATGGATCACATAACTGGTCACAGGAGCAGCAGCTGAAGAAAGAAAACTATGAGGGCAAGAGAATCTTAACTCACAAGAGAGGTTCCATATCAACTACTCTGATATAACTCAAATACACCCATATGCTCTATTAAGTCTAATTCATTACAGAATTGCCACAAAGGGGAAGGTCCGTGTCAGTCTCTGAAAAGATTTAAAATAAGTCAACTCTGGGAACAAATCTTCTTTGCTGTATTTGTTTGTGAAGATATTCATATTTCTTTTCCATCACCCATTTTTATTTGCTTATACCTTCAGCCAGCATTCCAACTATCCTGCGTGGTTTGTCTTTATCACCAAGGGATGTGAGTTGTTATATGCTTCACGTCTATCAAACTGTGATTGTTTTAGTTATACATTTGCCACTTAGTCCTCTGTGTTAGGACATATCTTTCCATGCTTCTGCTGTCTATTAGCAGTCTTGGCTCCTGATGGAAATCAGGGTTCCATTATTCCTACCAATCTAGTAACTTTTTTCCTGTGCTACTGAATTATCAGCATTAAGAACTTCAACATGACCAGGTGGCTTCACGTTCAGTGAAACCTTTATTGCATTCCTTCGAAGAGGAAGCTCTAATTCTGGACCTCTGTTCTACTAGATTAGCTGCATCTGGGTTTTGGAATGTATGAAAAAAAAACTAGCGGACTCAATGGCCATGCATCCGTTGTATCACCTCCTTTGCCATAAAAATGTATGTTCTGGTAGGAGACAGTATTGTGCATGGTACTATGTCAATATGTTACACTCCTGTGTGACCTAGGAGAGCAAGATAGAGACTCTGGCAGAAATTGTGCATTCAGGGAAGGCAAATCCATGCCCAGACTAGACATTAACTCAGAAACCCAGGAGTGAGAGAGACAGGCACATGGCCTAGGCCCAAAATAATCTATCCTCAGGCTGTACCTGTATGAAGCTAGTCAAAGCCCACACAGAATGGGGTTTGTGGCTTTATGCATGTAAAATAGTAAATACTATTCACTATCGTGAATAAATCACTATAGTAAATGCATAAATAGTAATGTAAGATTCTAGGTATCAAGGGAGAGGAAGGAGATTCTTAAAATCACTGAAATTTCATTTTAAGCCACATAAAAGGCACAGAAGTCATTCAATTTTACTTAGAAATATGACCTTCCTTGCAATAAAGTATCCTATAAAAAATCAGACTATATTCAGTGGTACTTATGTCTATGGGAAGTAATCAAATGGATCAAAGAAACTTTCATTTTAAGGAAAATAGCTAGGACATTGCTATAATTTGTATCCTAAACAATCCCCAAAGTATCTCACGAAGGGTTGATGGAGTTTTCCACAGCTAGGCATTAGATTTCTGACCCATTTGGTCATATATGGACAAATATCCCATGTGCTCATCCCAGAGTGATAAGTTATAAATATTCCTAACTCAAGGACAGTGCTCTGAAATGTAGCAGTCACTGATTTTGGTCTTTAAGATATTGCCTTCCCTATAAGTGGATCCCTCCTAACAGTTAAAGAAAGTGGACAGCATTAACCCCAAGTAGACTGCCCTTATCTTGTTAAACTCTTGGTCACTCACTGTTGTGATTATGGTTTTCTATCCATGTTTATCATAAAAATCAAAACAACCTGACCTTTTAGCAGCTGACATTTGTTTTTCTAAAGGGAGAATCCTGCTCACAGTAAAAATCAGACACCAAATGCTTCTCTCAGATTGCTCAAATTCCTTTCTTTGGCTGACTCACTGATAAGGATATTGTGGAGCCCATGCTTATTTAGGGTTAATGACTGCTACAATGCTTGTAAGGGTGAATTCTCAACTGAAATGAATGAACCGAAAGAAAGTGCATACACACCTTCAAAACCCCTGGAATTTTCCTCCGTAATCATAAGAACTGTGCATATGTACAAAAGGTGGTAAAATTGTAAATAAGATTTCAGCATCTCTCTTCTTTGGTGTCATGTCAATTCCTTGGTGATTTGAAGAGGAAGAGCAAGGAGTCCTAGGAGTAATAGTATAGATTGTTTAATAGAAATACTTCTCTGTTAGAAAATGGAAAGAAAATTATATATGATAGCAACAAAATCTAAAATACTTTGCAAGAAATAACATATATAAGATATATGCAAAGAATGTTGTTCAAGAGCATAAAACAAAACCTCAACAAAAGGAAAACTGTATCATGAGGTTAGATAGGAAGATTTAAAGTAAAGATTTTGGGCGCACCTTGGTGGCTCAGTTGGTTAAGTGTCCGACTGTTGATTTCAGCTCAGGTCATGATCCCAGGATCTTAAGATCAAGCCCCACATTGGGCTCTGCACTGAGCATGCAGGAGACTGCTTGGGACTCTCTCTCTCTCTCTCTCCCTCTGCCCCTATCCCCCACTCATGCTCTCTCTCTCTTTAAAATCTCTAATATACATATATATATATATGTATGTATATGTATATATTAAACAAAGATTTTCATCTTTCTCTATTTATTATATAAGATCAATACAGTTTCAACCAGAATCTTTATAGTCATGCTTTTGTAATTTTTAACTACATGAATTTATAATAAGATTAATATAGAGTGATAGATATTTAAAATAGCCAAAATGTGGAAAAAGAATACATGCATAGCATGTATTCAAATTAATTTTAAAGTTTCAGTAGCTAAAGCAATTGATTTGAGAGCTACAGGGCAAGAATAGATTAAATAAAGAAAAGACTGGGGCCGCCAAAAGCTTGGGGTTGAAATAGCCCTTACAAAAGCATTTTACATGAAAGTTGGCATTTGTATTGCATACATATGAAATTATAAATTTCAGCATTAAGAACTGCTTTATCAGCTTCAAAATTATGTATGTACACTTTTGACATTCTGCTAAAGGAAAACTAATGGGAAATGGGATGTATTACGCCAAGTGAGTCCATTGATGTCACTATTTGTTGTATACGGAAGGGAAGTCACTAACATAGAAATTCATGCCTCAGCAAATAATGTTGATAGTATAAAATTTGAACATTACATTTGGGGCTTTCTGTACTATGAGTTATGCAAACTTTCAAGTTCGTACAGCAAATCGTGTGGTGCAATCTTGACTGAGTGAGTAAAATCTCGCAGTTTTACGTTAGATTTTCAGAGAAACTGATAATCGTATGATGTCAGTTGATCTGAGAATTGACTTGTTGAAAGCACAATGGGATAGTGGGGAAGTGAGGCAGAGGAAGGAAGGCAATACAGATGGTTAATGACCAGATTCTGCCATAACTACCAGAACTCACCCCCACTAGCAATTTCTGAGGAAGTGAATATAGTCTGACTCTGAGTTGTCCCACTATAGGGGAAGGAATCTGAAGTATTTATCTAGTAATTCCTATCTCTGATTTTTGAGGAATGCTCCTCCGGTCATTAACTTCTTAGCACTTTTGGATAACTTTATACACGAACCGAGGAACTGAGAATTATGTAGATGGCAAAAGATTTTAGACCAAGAGGTGTTGGTGTTTTCAGTAGAAGCCATTGACACATAGGGAATATGACTTTATATGATACAAAAAGGACACCATGCAAAGGATCAGTGTCTGCTAAAGAATATGAACAGGACATTGACAGAAACTATTATCCATACTCTAAAGGGCTGTTTTGTCGATATCTATAATTCAAACAATTTAGTCATATCTAGTCATTATTAAGGTGCCCAGCACAACTAACAACATTCCCACCAAGGAGAAAGCTTTTCTGAGCTTGGGGAAAGAAGTCCAACACATAGAAATTTAGCCTTTGTGCTAAATGACATTTCAAATCAGTGTTAGAAATGGTTCATTGCATTTTAAAAGGATGAAACGATAATTAGTTTCTAGTAGTGGATAATTATTTTCCTTGCTGTTCAAATCCATTTTCTTTTCTCTTGTAAAATTACTCAATATTTCTCCCAAATTTACTACCATGCAGATCAAGGGGTAGTACCTGTAGTTTAAGGGGGGGATGGGAGGAAGAAAACCTCACTCAGCAACATCTCATGACCCACACCATATTTGCTGTGAGAATGAGCATTAGACTCAATACAAGTCAATGAGAATTCATCCTAGGACTTTTCTTCAAACTGTAGAAAAAATCATTTCTTTTCCTTTGTATGTGAAACTGTAACTCATAAACTTAAGATTCATTAGCCAAGTTGACATGAGTCTGAAATGAAGCCAAGGCAAAGCTAAGAGATGAACTTTTTATTTTATATTTTAATGTAATTATTTAATGATACAGGAAAATAATATGTTATGAAACAAGCTGGTTACAAGTAGGGGTTAGAAGATGATTTCACTTTTGATTAAAAAATTTAAAATTGTGTATACAAAACACTGGATGGTTACATACTACAAAATCAACAGTATTTACTCCTGTTCAGTGATTAAATATTCTTCTCTTTGCTTTTGCGTATTTTTTGAAACATGATTATTCCTGAAACAAAAAAGAAAAATGAATTATTGGATGTCTTAGAAGAACAGTTATTAAATGCCAGAAGTCCAGCAGTCAAGGCGCAAACCCCAGGACAGGTCCAGCCAGGGTGACAGTGGTCAAGCCCAGATGAAGAGTATCATTCTTTTTTTTTTTACTACTGGGATGCTATTTTTATCAGGCTGCTTCCTCCACATTTGATGTTCTCAGTGTACTTATATTTAACAGGAGTCTATGAATATTAACTGGCACGGCAGCAAAATGATGCTAGCACCTTTGGTTTCAAATTGATAAAAATGTAATAACCATTTTATAGTTATAAAATGCATTAGAAATAACACAAGATGGATGAAACACTCTCGCAATGAAAATTTTACAAAAGACTTCTGTTGTCATTGTCTGAGCCCTGAGAATGAAGGTCATTGAAACTCTGCAATGAAGGTCAGACTAAGGTCAGACCTAACACTGGAATTTTAAGTGATACAAGCCAATAATGTTCTCTATGTTATAAAAAGCTTAAATTAGGTTTTAAATTAGTTAGATTTACAATATGACTGTAGGAGAGAAAGGAAAATTAGATCTATTCTTTGCACCATTATTTTTATTTCTTCAATTTCCACATTGAAGTATGATGATTTAAATTTAGACCTCTGCTAATAACCAAAACAACTAACAAACAAAAATGTATTGCAAAAAAAACAAGAAGAAGAGTTCTAGATAAAAATACAGAACACCTTCTATAATTAGAAATGTGGAAAGCTTTTCTTTGCCTGTTTCTGAAGACACAAACATAAAAGAAAATGCTATATTTAAAAATTTTTAAACTTGAAAAGATACTATGAATAAATTTCAAAGACAGTTAACATATTGAGGAAACTATTTTAAAGGACAAAATGCTAATTTTGCTAGGAAAAAAAAAGAGCTCCAACAGGTAAAGAAAAATGGAATGACTAGATATAAAAATGGCCAGTTTATATTAAAAAATACAATAGTAGATAAAGATGTAAATAGATATAAATCTAACTAAATAATCCAATTAATTTAAAACAATTAAAACATATTATTATAACTTATCAGATGTATGAACGTTAACAAAAAGTTAGAAACAATTATGACAGAGTTTGGTGAAAAAAATCAATCTCACTTCTGTAGAACATGCAGTATGCTATAATTATTTAGAGCGATTTAGCAATATATACATATATATATATCAATATATAAAATATTCAAATGTAATTAGGCATTTCTACATTTAAAAAGTGTCACATGGAGGCATTTGCAATAGTTACAAAATGTTCCTTTCAATATTATTGGTAATAGCAAAATATTTAAAGGAAGCATATGCCCATCAGTTGGGAATATTGTCACAAATTAACTGTTTTCAGTGAACTACTCTTTAGTATGTAGGGCCACAGAATTATAAGTACTTTAAACTTTATAAGTAAAATTTACCAAAGAATAGAAACTAAAACACAAAACCAACAGCAAGTTATTATGTTTAGTGTGGTACATTTGTACCAGAAAATAATATGTGTTTATATAAGGATGTTAAGTGTGAAAATATAAACAAAGACAAATAAGAATGATTGTGAAAAATCCAGGAATGCACTATAAATTCAATAAATGATTGTTTTTACAAGTTATGAAATTATAGTACTTTAGTCTTGTATGCATTATTATAATTTTATCAATTGTAACCAGCATGCATCATTTTTAATAATCAGAAATAAATTAATTAACTAAAATGGGAAGAAAAGGGAATTTACACCCATTACTCTATGCCAAATGATAACAAATAAACAAGACTTTCTTTTCACAAACAAAACAGTTCCCATACTGTTACAATCAAAGATTCTTATAACTAGTTATATAGAGATTGATTGCCATTCTCCCCAAATTATAAGCTTCATGAGTGCAGGGATCATATTGTTAATAAATGCACACCCAAAGCATCGAGTCATTCATACAGGAAGTAAATAATTCAATTACAAATTACTTTAATTTAATATAATTTGAAATATTTGATAAGTATTTAATAATTTTATGTAATATTTGTTTTTATCCAGTAATTCACAAGCATAATTTTAAAGGATCAACAGCATGATGGATTTGTATGAAAAACAAGATTCTACTATTTCACAGTGCTGTTCCCAAAAGTTATCGTTTTAGTTACTTTTATAATGCTCTATTTCTATTTTTAAGTAATATATTTTCAGAAAAATTTGTCAATTGAAAAGATTATATTGATGTTATTTTTTGATGATGATGATCTAGTTTACACTAATCCTATTTCCCTCATATCATCTTTCCAGTGTGGGGGGTGAGGAGAGGGAGGGGGAATTTGTGTGCGTGTGCACGTGTGTATACATGTGTTCCCTCTGATGGGATTTAGTGGGAATACATAGCCTATTAGTGGAATTTGTAAGACAAATATATATATTACTCCATTATCTTTCAGATGTTGAAACTAAAGATACCCCTGTGATTTCTTTTAATGTGATCCATTTATCTTTGTTTATTTTGTTTATTGTATAAATTCTGAAATAGTTTAGGATAGTTTCCTTATTTCAGATGGTTTAACATTTTTGATGCTGTGCCTTAACTTGATTCCTTCCTCCCTCCTTACTTCTTTCCTTCCATTCCTCATTCTTTTTTAAATGCCAGAGGCTGGACAATTAGTAGGTACTTAAAATCTGGAGATTCTTCCATCACTTCTGGACTATTTAGAAATTATTTATTTACACATATGCTTCCTCTCTACTTGTTTCCCTAAGAGCTCCTACAATCAGATTGGCAGATGGAGTACACACAGCAGAGAGTTGGGAAGCACTTCCTCAGATAACTGGCGTTATAACAGTGTGATGAATTCAAAGTGAAATGTTGGCAAGGCTTCAAAGCCTGATAATCTCCTACACTCACAGCTCAGATGGACTCCCTTGGGCAGCAGCCACCTCTGGTCACCAGAAAGCTGACTCATACTGATCCTTTAAACTTACCACGGGTCCCAAAACTGCAAGTCGTTGGGCCAGCCTGAAACTTACCTCAGGACAATCATGGACTCAGGCTGCCTTAAGGACCCACAGCCCAATTACTTTGCCTTTCTTTTCCTGTTCTACATCTAGGGCACTTCCATCTCCATCTTTATACCTAGGAGTACAAAAGCCTCATGTTGCTTCTTTTCCCCACAATAAAGGCTGATTTCTCATCAGAAAAAAAAATGTCCCAGAACTTATAAGGATAAAGCCTCTTTAGCCTCCTGTACCTCCAACTTGACAGAGGAAAGCTTTGCTTTCACTATTAAATAGAAGTTTATAAAGAGTCAGTTTCTGTCTAGTTCAATCTGAGGAAACAAGTCAGGTAGCACTACTGGGACTTTTTTTTCTTTTTCCTATTTCAAATGTTCATTTGAGTGAACAAGAGCATGTATGCTTGAATAGGAAAACTATGGAGCAGGAAACCAGGGAATTACATGTACTGAAATATTGGCACAGAAAAACAGAATAGAAATCAGAGTGGTTAGTACTTACAGAGTAAAAACATATTGAATTAGGGGAGAATTTACAGCACAGTTAAAACAAAGCAGTCCACAAACCTCTGCAAATATTTAAAAATACTCCATGATGGGGCGCCTGGGTGGCTCAGTGGGTTAAGCCGCCAACTTAGACTTAGGTTATGATCTTGTGTTTTGTGGGTTTGAGCTCCGCATTGGGCTCTGTGCTGTCAACACAGAGCCCACTTTGGATCCTTTGTCCTCTCTCTACCTCTCCCCAGCTTGCTCTCTCTCTCTCTCTCTTTCTCTCTCTCTCAGTGTCTCTCTCTCAAAAATAAATAAACGTTAAGCAATATATGTATAAAAAATACTCCATGATGGAAGTTTTCTTTCTGATTATATGCCATTTGAAGTATCTATCTATTATCTATCATCTATCTATCTATCTATCTATCTATAAAGCAATAGCCATAAAAATAGCAAAAGCACTTGTTTATTAAATATCAGTATATTTAAGTGAAATATAACACATTAACCAGCATCTCTAAAATTGTAAATATTTTTAAAGAGAGCTCTTATAATCAATTTTGCACTAACAACTTGATGCACTTTTTAAATTGTCTACATAAAGACACAACCAGCTGTTGGTGATTTTGAAGCTGGGTTGTATCTGTAGTCATAGTCTCACTGTCAAATAAGTGAGTTTGATGCTAAAAACAGAAAAAATACATTATGCATTCATAAACCTATTCTATATTAAATATTCATTAAGTACTTATTTTTGTTAGGCATTGTCTTAACTAAATTCATTTCTTCTCTTACAGAAGTTTAAGTTTCAGTGTATAAACTTACAAAGTCCAATTAAGTATAATTAAAATTTTAAGTATATATAATCTATATAAGTACATAAACAAATATTAACATATATACATACATACAAATACACATATATGAGAATTTCACTGTAAAGTTATAGGGGCGTCTGGGTGGCTCAGTCGGTTGGGCATCCGACTTCAGTTTGGGTCATGATCTCACAGTCCATGAGTTCAAGTGCCACATCGGGCTCTGTGCTGACAGCTCAGAGCCTGGAGCCTGCTTCAAATTCCGTGTCTCCCTCTCCGCCCCTCCCTTGTTCATGCTCTGTTTCTGTCTCAAAAATAAATAAAAACATTAAAGTTTTTTTAACTGTAAAGCTATAAAAGGAAGATACATTGTCCTAAAACCTATAAAAAATGGGTGAAAATTGGAGACATTTGCACTGAAATCTGAATTATAGGTTGACACTACTTAGGATAGAAACCTGTAAACCTTTGCATAATTTCTGAATGACAGAAGAAACAAAGTAACATTTTTTGTCTGATTCAAATGTTCTGGTGCCCCAGAGTAGAAATTATTAAAAAACCCTTTACCACTGCCTGAATATCACCTTCTAAATCAGGAAAGACCTCAGACTATCCAAACATAATACACATCAAAACTA
This sequence comes from Prionailurus viverrinus, assembly GCF_022837055.1. Lineage (NCBI taxonomy): Eukaryota > Metazoa > Chordata > Mammalia > Carnivora > Felidae > Prionailurus > Prionailurus viverrinus. The sequence goes on from NC_062569.1 coordinate 58,349,651, forward strand.
GACACTATCTCTTGGGGCACCTGGGTGGCTCAGTTGGTTGAGCATCCAACTCTTGGTTTCTGCTCTGGTCATGATTTCACAAACGGAACCCAACATCAGGCTCTGTGCTGACAATACAGAGGAGCCAGCTTGGGATTCTCTGTCTCCCTCTCTCTCTGTCCCTTTCCAGTTCATGCTCTCTCTCTCTCTCAAAATAAATATAAATAAACTTAAAAAAAACTAGATTATTTCTTAACTTTACAAACATTAGTTCTATGAAATCCATCTGCTACCAGGTTCCTGGTAAAGTTGATTAAAGAAAACTTCCTGTGCTTACCTTGGAAGTAAAAATTTTGTGACAAAAATTCCCTAAAAATTCTAACACAGCACAGTTCTCTTTAATATGTTTTAAGTATTTTTGGGTAGGCATAATTAAAGTCTAGTGTCTTTATACCCTTCTTTTATGCAGATTACCTTCCGAAGACACAAAAACACCAACCAAGCAAATATGGACTGTGGTGTAGAAATTGTTTTGTTAGCTAATTCCCACAGTTTGGTCCAATTTCTTTCAATCCCTTTAATAACTTATCTATCTAGCGTATTTTTTAAAATGGACACAACAGTTTTTCAATGTATTAAAAATGCAGTTTCTAAGTTTGAAGTTTGCTGTGTTTAACAGAAGCTTCTGCAGTTCTATCAGCAAATTACTGCTTTTAGAAACTTTGTCCTTCTGCTCTGTGTGAGCTCTACAATGAATTACTGACATGTGAATAGGCAGTTGTAAAGGTTCTGGTAAAGCAGCCATAAATTTTTCATGAGATGTTTTAGTTCTCATTTTAAGTAGAAAATCCTCTATTTAAGCCTTTTTTTTTCTGTTGTATTACAGACATCACAGCTACATTATATATATGTAAGTATATATGTCTATTTGTATATGTGAACATAGTATATATTTTATTTATATGACCAATCACATGACTAATCACTAACATTATCAAGTATGCAATAAAAATAGAAATATCAGATAAATAGGGCCAAATTTTTCAAAATTTGATATTCTCAAAGCTGAAGGAGAGGCTATAGCCAATTTTAGCTTTCAAAGCCTCTTCAGATTCTAGATCTTTGGATTTTAGATCTCTAGATTCTCTCCAGAGGATCTGGAGAATTATCACGCAATTGTTCTGGCATAGATTTTGCTTGTTAAGCTGTAATCCACTATCTGTAATACTGTACTAGTCCACCAAATTGTCCATTTTTGTTTTTAAATAGTTAAAGATAATAGCAGGAGGGTCCCAAAAACCTTGAGGTATTCTTTACCAGAAACACTGGGCATCTTCATAAACAAAAGCAAATACAAATTTAGACTTGTCCATTAGAGAAACAGGAGAGAAGGAAGGAAAGAAGAAAAGGAGGGAGGGAGAGAGGGAGGGAGGAAGAAAAGAAGGTAAGAATTGCAGATCAAAGATCAAATACCCAGAAATAAATTTTTGCAATGATACCAAAGTCAGAATTTAGAACAGTTCAGCATAGTTATAGGATTAGGAACTACAGAGATTAATGGCTAACATTTTGTACAAATCTATATAGTGGCTGACCATCTTTGTTAAATTTACCATTCTTCTTTACTGGAACTATGGAAATATTATGTGGAATGCCCATTTTCAAATTATTTCTTCTTTTTGTAATTCTTTTGTAACTGGTTTTACTCCTTTTAATTGAACTTTCAGCAAATAATATTGTTTTACATATAACCCTGGCCTATATTTCTGGTAAACTATTCTTATTGATTTTCTATCTCAAGTTAAACCAGTGTCATTATATCCTAAGGCACTGATGTTTTCATTAATTTTAGAACAGTGTGGTTTTCAGGTGTGGTATGAGATTGCCACTCTCTGCAATGTCCCCCCTCCTTTTTTTTAAATAACCAACTCATGTGCTTTCCTCCAAACAGTTCCATAAATACTCCATCCAGAATACAGAGTATGGCAGACTTTAAGTTACATAGCCGGCCTATAGCTTGTAGATTTACAGAAAGATCAGGAGGAAGTAGGAATGCATGTTTCTCAGTAAAAAAAAAAAAAACAAAAAGCAAAAAAAAAAAAACCCTACCTATAATTGTAACAATGGTGATGAAGGAAAAAGTAGAAGGTTCACCAAAAATACCAACAAACTGTATTAATCTATACCAGATAGAAAGCAAGAAAATTTTGAGAAAATTGCAGGGTAACACCAGTATCTATCAGAACAGGCAAAGATCGTTTAACCTGATGAAAAGTTATTGATATATATATGGATGGTTCACAAGTTACCACCTCTAAAATTCCCTCAATCTGTCCATTTTAAGCAATTTACCAGTTATCTCCTAGCTGAGGATTTTGTCCTTCAAGACTTTCCTATTTCCCTTGTCTCTGTAATTCCTGAATCCTGTGGAGCCTCTTTCTACAATCCTTCCAGCATCCCAGCTTCTTGCAATAGGGCACACAGTCTCCCTTCTTCTTTTCTTGCCTTCATAAATTGGTCAGAGTGAGAATTATTCCTTTTAGGGAGTCCTAACTGAATAGCCAGTTCCGTGGTCTTTAATTTCTTTTTCTTTTCTTTTTTTGTCTTTGTTTTTCTCTAGCTCATCCTAAACTTGAGTCCGTACTGCCAAGATTGGAGTAGTTATCTGTCTTTGCCATCCTGCCACCTTAACTTGGGTATGGACAATGAACAAGAGAGTCCAAATAAAGACTGACAAGGCTAGAGCATGGTTTTAATCTGACCCAGGGTCAATGCCAGTGAATTCTGGGCCTCAACAAACTGCTAATGGAAATCAGTGGGGGTGGGGGGCTCACTCATCTTCTCTATACACGACTGCACTTTCTCTCAGATCACCTTCGTGGCTTCAAGTACTGCCATTGGTAACCCCTTTTGATGAGTTGCTAATGCCCTTAGTTTTTCTGTAGTTGTGGGAGGTGGTGGATAACTAAGCTTCCCTTAGCCACAGAATCTCTTGATGTGGTGATCTGTGGCCCACTATGTGCTTACTTCATCAAAAGAACAAAGTCTAGGGGCGCCTGGGTGGCGCAGTCGGTTAAGCGTCCGACTTCAGCCAGGTCACGATCTCGCGGTCCGTGAGTTCGAGCCCCGCGTCGGGCTCTGGGCTGATGGCTCAGAGCCTGGAGCCTGTTTCTGATTCTGTGTCACCCTCTCTCTCTGCCCCTCCCCCGTTCATGCTCTGTCTCTCTCTGTCCCAAAAATAAATAAACGTTGTAAAAAAAAATAAAATTTAAAAAAAAAAAAAAAGAACAAAGTCTACTTGTAGCTGAATTCTAGGTAGTGCCAGTGCCCATCTTCACACACAGGACCATGAACTGAAAACGTACTCTAAGTACTTCTACAAAGGGAAAAGAAGCTTTTAAATGAATCATAACTATTGGTGAGGAAGGCATTTGGATAGCTTGGGAATCTTGGGTAGCTTCTCAATGGCATCAGCTTTGCTGAAAATCTAAATAGGAGGGGCTGGTTTTCCATGCACGGAGACAAGAAACATGTAAACTATATGACACTCCGGTTTTCCTTCCCATATTGATATCCATTAGCTTAATACCTTCTTTGCCTTTTTTTTTTTCCTTGTTTGACTTTTTTCAAGCTATTGACTAGTTCCACTACTCTCAATCCTGGTGCTTTCATATGGGCACATTATTTTATCCAAGTTTTTAATTATTCATTCCCTGATCAGGTCTCTTCATTTTGTCTGCTTTTCTTTCTTTCTTTCTTTCTTTCTTTCTTTCTTTCCTTTCTTTCCTTCTTGCTTTCTTGCTTTCTTTTTTAATGTTTATTTATAATTTTTGAGATGAGACAGAACAAGCAGGGAGGGACAGAGAGAGAGGGAGAGAGAAAATCCCAAGCAGGTTCTGTATTTGTCAGCACAGAGCCTGATGGGAGGGGCTGGAGCTCACAAACTGTGAGATCATGACCTGAGCCAAAATCAAGAGCCGGATGCTTAACCATCTGAGCCACCCAGGCACCCCCATTGTGTCTGCTTTTCTAGCTATATGGTCTGTGGATGATAAGGGACTCTTGGAGGCAGAGGTAAATGAAATTTAAGATTTATTGTTGCTGTGGTTATGCTCAGTGCTCTATAGCCATGAAATTCCTTTAGTGGCTTTCTGTGTGCAGGATGGGAGTTACCCAGCTAGTCGGTCTTTCCTGTGTCTATTCCCTTGGCATTTGGTTTTCTATTTGCCCTGCCTCGTAAAGAATATCTGTCTCTCGCCACTCCCCCAGCTGTAGTGGATGGTTATTTTACACGAAGTATGTTAACCTCCTGATGAGGCTATTTGGATTGTTTCTTTTTTAGGAAGACACTGCATCCCTGAAGATAGAATATGTGGCCTTCACAATTATCTTGCCCTTATTCAGCTATAATGCTGGATTTAGCACATATTTCTGTCCATCCTTCATGGATAGAGGTCTTTTCTTAGTTCTTCCTGAAATGCAGTGAGTTTTCATTAGTTTCTTTAGGGCTGCAGGCTTTGTTGCCCATACTGCACTAATAAAAGGACAATAACTATTGCTCTTCTCCCTTGATATTGTGGCTTCTTTTTTCAATAATCGATATAAGGGAGATGGGTCCACAGCTACTACTGTTTCTCAAATATCCAGCACCGGGAGGAAAACTTTCTCATGATTCTCCATAAACAAAATTCTTAGATTTGTGTTATTATCACTTTTCTTTCATTTAAAAATGTTTATATTTTTGACTTGAGAAAAATCAGTATACATACCACCATCATAATTTGAAGGTTTTACCACAATCTATGGACATTTGATTTTGCTTCTGAGAAATCCCATGAAATTCCAGGGAACTACGATCCATTTGCACAATAGATATACTCAGACGTGGGAAATCTGTCTGCTGCTCAGTAACAGATTCACTCAAGCCTTGTGTTTCATTTATATAACTGCTTATGCACCCAGGATCTTATTCAGAGTTTAGAGGTAAACCATTGTTTGCATCATCACTGGTATTTCTCTGAGTTGTTTTATATAAGATCTTATTTGTTGCCATAAATTTGCTTCCTTATTTTAATTCACACTTTCTTGCCTTTGGTGCTTATTACAAAATATCCCTTCATGTTTTCTCCTTTCATGAACCAGCTTTCATTAACTACAAGTATATACTTAAACAGCAATTATGTTTTATTCATTTCCTTGAGAAACTCAAGTTAAATATAATTATAATTTGTAATTATATTTCTTCCTCTACATGATTATTATATACCCTCAGGACTTGTTGATCTGCCTGAGTCCATCTGGCATTATTGGATCTCTCCTCATATATTAAATAATACTAATCTCATCAAAATATATTAGCATGATGTTACAATATCTGATACTATGAATCACAAGACATTTCTTACTGGTTATTTTTTAATAGTAGACATGAGTGTAATTTAATTATGTGAATGCACATCACTAACAAAAATCTAACTTGATAAAATATGATGCATAAGCTGTCCTGTAATGTTAAATATTGTTAAAATGTGTCATAATATGATGTGTTCACCATTCTAGGTAAATACATGTTTGAGAGAATTGAGTTTCAGAATGAAATGCAATTATCAATAAACTACTTTGGGTAGAAAATATTGCACGAAAATTCTAAATTATTGCTAAAATTTGCAAAACACATTTCAACTGCTGTTTTTACTTTCAATTCCTAATTGATGGATATAGCAATTATAGGACGTTCCAGTGTGTAGTACCACATCCTTATTTATAAGTAGATGCTTTCCTTTAGTGCTGCAAATTTGACCAGCTGCTATAGAAGTATCTGGAAGTATCGGAAGTGATGCCATCTATTATTCTTTGAAAAGGTATTTCCTTTTGTTGTCAACAGGTAACTCGTGTTATTACTCTACATTTTGTTCATCTGATATATAATAAGCACATTAAAAATACTTCTAGAAAAATGTCACTACACACAATAACATGGCAATGGAAACCAAAAAAAAAAAAAACCACACCATTAGTGAATAGTGTGTGTGTGTGTATACACACACATATATATGTATATATGTATATATATAATGTAGATATTTATGTAATATATATAATGTAATATATGTTTTCAGTGCATGTGTTTGGTTGCCTATCACATATGACATGCCATGGATGGCGGGAATACAAAGATGATTACTGGTAGGGTCTCTCCTTTCAAGGATGTCAGAGTCTAATGGGACTGTAAACAATTTTTTTTTTCTGGGAGAAAACTATAAAACATAATGAAACTGAACTAAGTAAAATAAAGGTTATGTTTGTCATTCTTATTTTGGTCACAAGTCAGAAGCTACTATATGTCTCTTTTCTACCAATTATCAAAAAAAGAAAAAGGAAGTGAAATTACTTGGTATAAATTAGACATAATGAACTGAAGCAAAGAAATGCAAAGTCACCTAAGACAGTCCAAATATATACCAAGGTCACTGCAATACCATGGAACTTCCAATTCATCTTTAAGAAGAATGGATTTATAAAAGAAGAAAGGGGATATCTACCATAAAAGAAGAATTGGAAAATTGAGATAAATAGCAGCTATATCAGCACTATCAGGGAAGAGGACATCCTAGCCAACTAGTAAAAAAATAATATCACAGTTCCTTTGAAATGACTCTGATCATTCCTAACGTGGACTTTGATACTTCAGGTAATTTTTGAACTGTTTCCATTACGGATTTAATCTACCTAATCTGTTTGTTCTGATTCCAAGATTACCAATCTAAGCATATCCTTAACCAAATAAAATCCAAACTAATCAATGAGAACTTCACTAAGAGAATGTGGCTCCATCCATGACAAGAGTAAATATCAATATTGGCTATACTGTACCAAATATTTGTGTAAAACAGAAAGTTCCTGGGCTATCAGTAACAATTTGAAGCCGAGGGATGACATTATTTAATTTTACTTACTGTTTCACCCTTGATTTTAGAGAGTTCTGTGTGATTCAGAAGGTTATATATGAACAGCTGGACAATGTGAGACATCATCAACATGACAAACAGACATAAAAACTATAAGAAGATAATCTGGACCAGCCTAGGGGTAGATATAACATGTGCTATAGCACATGTGGAAAGTTCTTACTGTTATTTTCATGATATTTAATATCAAGAAGGGAAAAAGACTTTTCTAGGAGAGTGAGAACATCTATTCGGAAATAAAGCAAATTTTCTAGCTTTGACTGTGATGCTCAATATGGCCATCACCTCACTCAATACACATTAGTAATTCTCAAAACTGAGAATTCTCAAAACCTGAGCATTCAGGAGCAAGGAAGGGTAGTGTTTGTTGATTTTGTTCCCTTGAAGTGATTTGTCATTATCCACATGCATTATTATTGCTATTTATGTATCATGTAGGTTACCCACTCAGCAATGGTAACTAGATACCTTTGTGTCATCCGTATGTTTGCCTAAATTTCCACCCATGTAACTCACCAGTTTGCAATTCCACCATTGCTTCATTTGTGCTTGTCATGTGAACAAATTCTGACCCAATATTTATCTCCCAGATCTTTCTGGGTTCCCTGCCTGACATGTCCCCTGTGTTCTACCAGCACTTGGAAAGTAAAGGTCACAGAAAAAAGTAGCTGAGTCACTTACCCATACTCGTGGTGTGAAAAATATATTCAGTCTAGAATCAAAATATCTTGCCCCAACCACTAATTTTGCTACTTAGAAGCTGGAGGAACTGATGCCAGCTAAACTCCCGAAATTTAGTTCTTTCCCTAGTAAAATGAGATAAATAATACATTTTTCCACATTAATGTATTATCATAAATATAATTCTATTCTTTGCAAATATAAAAAGCCTTGCTCACTCACAGGAACCAAATCAGTCAATGCTAAATTGACATCAAGCCACTTAAAAAACTAATAAAAAATCTCATCATCGGGAAGTTTTTCTCTGCTTTTGGTTGCTTGTCATAATGTGGGAAGTGCTTCTACATAATTGACTTAATTTTTTTATAAACCAAAGTAATTTATACACCAAGGTAATTTTTTATAAATCAAGGTATTTGCTTATTTATGTTCCATCTACTTCCAAAAAGCGAGTGAGTGGATGTACCATAAAAATGTAATACAACAAGATGAGATATTATTAATAAAACATAAAGACAATTTGTAAAGGAATAGAGAAGGAAATATATCAGGACATTTTGATAGCAGAACTATGCAACAACCAAGCACAAATTATCTCTGAGCTATCCAGCAGTGGAATGTTACCATGACGTCTTGGGCTCCATTCTTAAAATGCCTATGAAAGGCCATTTAGCCAAATTTTAGAAATCTTATCTGTATTTTAATCATTTGGATTTAATTTCCTGGAATTTCAGTTCCACATAGTGAAATGTTCACTGCGAGGACAGAGGCATTGTTACGGAATTTGCTAGTAGTTTGCACAAGTGAAGGCTCAGAAGAGACTAGAATACAAGGGGTAAGGCCTGGGCTTTCCAGCCAGACTCTGTCCTTCATTACCTATACAACCTTGGGAAGTTATTAATATCCTAATGCCTCAGTTTCCTTACCTGCAAAGATCCCTGGAAATTCTACCTCATGGTGTTTTTGGTCTTTTTTTTTTTTTTTTTTTTTTGAAGAAAAATGAGTCAATACATGTCAAGCACTTAGAGCAGTGCCTGGTCGTAGTCACTGTTCGATTTCAGTGCTTTGTTTTAAACTGGTAGTTCCATGAAGCAGATTTGCTTCAGAAAAATCCTCAATGTAACCCAATAAATATATCCTCAATAACTCAGTAAAATAAATGGATAGTGCCTGCCTGCACAATGTTCTGAGAAAAACCTGTCAGGTCATTTTAAATCGGGATGCAGGTACATCAGGCTCGATATGTCTGCTAGTGATACAAGATGCATGTATCATCTTGATTACAATTTAGAAAAAAGGGGAGAGGATGTTCCTACCACAAAGAGAGCAATTAGTGTGTCCGCACGTGGAAGGGGGTGTGGAGGGAGTAGTAAGGAGATAGTGTCTAATGACCACTTGTTTGTTGCTCCTGTATGTGCAATTTTTTAAAAAATTGAATGATTAAGCCATGCCTATTGGAAAATGTACTGTAGACTAAACTGATTACCTTACCTGAACCTTAATGTCTCTTATTGACTATTATCCCAGGACACCAGAATATTAGAGCTGATACAAGAGAGAGAATCTTGTATTTGGATTTGGGAGCTCTCACAGGAGATGTCATAGTATTAGTACAAAGCAGTATAATGCTCTCAACTAGTGGATCTAAGCTCTAGATGCAAATTTGAGTGACGTGGTGAGTTTTTAAAAATCAGGTGCTTAACCACATCCCCCTAACTTGGATTTAGTTGGTCTACATTTGGAATATTGCTATTTTCAAAAGCTGGGGTACAGTCAGGGAGACTCCACTTCCCTGGATGTCTTGAACTGAAGAGAGTGATGGCAACAAAAACCAAACCATGAACAGCTCTTTCCACTTTTCACTTTCAGCAACAGAAATCTGCACTTGCTACTTTGGAGTGAGTAAGCAACTATCAGAGATTCTTGGGAATATCTGGTAAAAATAATCCAGTAAGAACACTTCTCAAAATAGTGACAATTAAGTGACATGACACTTTATTTGGTATTTCAAATTTGTTGACTAAGAAATAGCAGACACATATGTCTATATTATTTTTTATGCAACCTCAAGATTATATATTTTTAAATGTTTATTTATTTATTTTGAGAGAAGGAGAGAGATCAGGAAAGGGACAGAAAGAGGTAGAGAGAGAGAATCCCAAGCAGCTTCCGTGTTGTCCGCACAGAGCCTGATGCAGGGCTTGAACCTACAAACCATGAGATCACGACCTGAGCTGAAACCAAGAATTGGACGCTAAACCAACTAAGCCAGCCAAGTGGCCCCAAGATTATATTTTTGTCTGAGTTAATTGAATAATGTCTCAAGATTATAGATAGATATAGATAGATAGATAGATAATCACAAATATTTTCTGCAATAACTTGATTTTTCCCAGAATGTTTCTATTTTGACTTAAAAATAGAAATACATTTCCAATCATAGCTATAATTCTCACCTTGATAAACAATATTTTTAATGGTAAAGGATAGGATACTTTATAAAATTAGCCAAAGGATTATACAAAATTCACCTTTATATCATTGAAGGGCTTAGATATCTAATTTTAAAGGACTTTTGGAAAAGGAAGGATGAACTGACTGGATTTTTTTTCTCGTGTAACATGAGTAGGCTTAAGTAGGAACCAAATGTCAAGGCCATGTTACACAAGTTTTACCAAAGGAAAGGAACAGTTAATACAATTGGCAAAGGAAGAATTCTCTCAGAGGTGGACATTGCAGAATATCTATATATACTAAATTCTAACCGCCAGAAAAATTGTTTGGAAAATACAACTTAGGTTTCCATGCAGATTTTCATCGAAAAAGAACAATAAAGCATGAATACAGTGTGTGCAAATTTGGCCTTTTTGTATCCTTTAATACTGCATTTACTATTTATTGTCAATTAAGTTTTGGGTTCAGTCTTCAATTCTTAAAAAACCAATAAATAATAAATAAATAATAAAATTTTTTTATTTATTCAGATTTTATCTACTTATCTCTTATAGTATTTTCCAACTATCAGCTCTATTATTTTATATAAATCAAGGATTTTTTTAGTAGATCATTAGGAACAATTGTAAGATGTATAATATGTATTGAACTTTGTTTAACTTTGACCAAACCAAACATGTATATTTTAATATCCTGCCATGGCGTTTTGACATTTTATTTTATTTTTTTTATTTAAAAAAAATTTTTTTTAATATTTATTTATTTTTGAGAGACAGAGAAAGACAGAGCGTGAGCAGGGGAGGGGGCAGAGAGAGAGAGGGAGACACAGAATCTGAAGCAGGTTCCAGGCTCTGAGCTGTCAGCACAGAGCCCAACACGGGGCTTGAACCCACGAACTGCGAGATCATGACCTGAGCCGAAGTCTGACATTTAACCAACTGAGACACCCAGGCCCCCTATTTTATTTTTTTAATGTTTATTTTGTTTATTTTTGAGAGAGAAAGAGAGGGAGAGAACAGAGGAGGGGCAGAGAGGGAACGGAACACAAGACCTGAAGCGGACTGCATGCTAACAGCAGAGAGCCCAATGTGAGGCTCAAACTTACCACCTGTGAGATCATGACCTGAGTCAAAGTCAGATGCTCAGCTGAATGAGTCACCCAGATACCCCTGTTTTGACATTTTATGACTAGAATAATATCAGGCTCTGGGGTTTTGTCATTTTATTGCTGGAATAATAGCACAGATTTATTCCCCCTTCCCCTGGGATTTTAAACCTCCAGTCTCTTCTTATGTTTTCTAATCTGTGTGGCATCATTATCCAGTCAGTGGAGAGTTGGTTACTACATTTTCCTGAAGGCAGCCAGTGAGTGAAATCTATTCACATCAATTTGTTCCTTCAAGTTCCTGGTTTTATTCTGTTTTGGTTAGTTAACCTTTCAAAGATATAATTACTCTGTTTGTGCCAATATAATAAGATCAAACAGACTGTATCCTCTCCATAAATCTATTCTTTGTGGAAAATACTCACACAGAAATTACTGAAACAGAAAAAAAAATGATTTAAAAAAACATTCACCTTCTATATGTGTTTCAGTGTTTTACTATCTGTGATTGTTTATAGCTACTATTAGTTAAAATTGTACTTTAAAACTAAAATAAAATAAGATTCAGAACATACTGGAAAAATATGGTAGAAAATAAGTAAAATTTGCATAATTATGTTTTAAAATATGTCTTATTCATTCGACATTTATTTTCACAACCATGAGGCTCTGGGTAGAGATCTTCTTCAGGTGCCTCTGCTGTGACCTCATGGAAGAGGAAGAAATCGTGAAGACATCTTTCTCCACTATGACTAAGTCTTCAGTACTTTTATGTTCCTAACTCTTCCCTCTTCCTCTCAGGTTCTGGGGTCCCTCAAGAGTGAAATGACCACTGAGATGATCCACCTGCTTTTTGCCAATTTCACTGTTCCTGGGAGAAGATGGAAGGAGGCAGTGCTCAGTGCTTCATTCAATTTTGGACTCTCTAACACCACAGCAAGTGATGAAAGGTTTAACTCTCATTTTTGGCTTGCTGCTATAGCAGCTACTCACATCTGACAGTTCAGCTCTCTCTCAGGTCAGCTAAGCTCCTAGCATATCCTTGAGAAAGACATGTATCTTCTACCAAAACATGAAAGTAATGGCAAGGCCATATCCATTTTTCTCATTTGTAAATAATTCTAATTTAAAACCATTAGGAGAAAGTTAATAACTGCTTTCTAATGTTGATGATGACACTGGAAAACATAAAGCATTCTGTAAGTGGTTAATTGTTATCAATGACTTAGATGGCATAATATTTGAGTCCAAGGAAAATCTAACTAATGCTGAATTCTTACATAGTATCTTCAGTTTTTGTTTTCTGTAGCCCTGATCTCCAAAAGCAAATTATAATTTTAGTAGCATAATTGAACAAAGTGGAAATAAGTCATAAACAATGTGTTCAACTCTCTAGTAAGTGTGAATACTCTGTAATTACAGAAAAGAAATTGTCATAAGGTCCTAAAAAATTCTCATTGGTCCTTAAAAAGTGCCACCTGATTAATTCTATGCCATCATATATTTCCATTTTATAGTGACAAGAAAAGTTAAATGAGAAACATAAAGGTAGATGCCAATTATCTAGTTATTTAGAAAAGTATCTTATTGTCTAATTGACTCTACTACTATAAAATAGTTTCTGAGGAGACTGATAATTTTTATTTTGAATATTAATATCATTAATTCTTCAGACACCAGCTTTAGCTGCTGTAAGATTCTCCTTTTTTTTTTTTTTCACCACTCACTTTCTCTTCATTAATACTTCCCAGGCACAGAACCTTGTGCATTGTTTTCCTGTCACTTATATTTTACTTTTCTCTTAGCTACACAAATATTTCCTTAAGTTAAAACATTTCTCATTCTCAAGAAGCAGTGTCTAAACCAAAAGTAGCCATTTCCATGCTCTAGATTTGGGGATTCATCACACTGGTAGATCCTTTACATTTCTCCACTCTCTTCTCAAGATTTTTAGGTTTCTAAGAATATTGTTTAATGACAAAAATATAATAAAGCATATATAAAGTACCTTTTTCTCTTCCAATTCTTAAAAAGACATTTTATATATGTTTCATAGGTCTTTCCATTCTGAAGATATCAATGTCAGCTACAAAGCACTCCTTCTGTGGCTCTATCTCCCCCACTTGTAGGAAAACCAGCTCTTTGAAGTTCCTCCAAAATAGTTTTGTCAATCGGGAGGACTTGGGCTCCCATAATAAGTCCTCCAAAGATGTGACTTTTTAATATTCCATTGTACCTGCTCTAGATTATGAAGATTCTGGTTTCTACTGGTATTAAAAGATATGATGTCAAGGCATCCTGAAGGCACCAATGAGTTGGTGCTTCTATCATCTATTCCAAATTTATAGATGCCCAAGGTTTAAAAGAGTGGGTTTTACAGTAAGAGTATCAATTTTCAATGTTAAGGGGGTCAAAAATAGCTGTTATCAGGGCCAGTGTTACTATTTCTGTTGTCAGTGCAGTGATTACTTCCTGCTGAATCTATTGCCATCTTGGTCCCACTGTTCATGCTGGGACTAATGTTCACACCTTGTACTTCCTTCTAATGTCACACAGACATTTCATTGAAATGATTTCTTGGATTTTACAAAACTGTATGCAAGTGTTTGTTTGTTTTGCAGTTGCTACCATTGCACACCTGTCCACCATATTTGTGCATAAATATACATGAGGAGAGCCAGTATACATACTAAATATCAGACAGGTACAGGTCTTAGAATACAGGCCTTTCCTGACTTCCATGGGGTTTTGTTCCAATAAATCCATCATAGGTTGAAAATATCCAGTCAAAAAATGCATTTAATACACTTAACCTACTGAACATCATAGCTTAGCCTGGCTTGCCACAAGCATGCTTAGGATACTCACATTAGCCTACAGTTCAGCAAAATTATCTAACACAAAGCCTATTTGATAATAAAGTGTTGAGTTATCTCCTGTATCTATAAATCTGCCTCAGATTATGTCTTAATTTGTTAGCCTAGACTAGAGACTTCCTATTAAAAATGCTATCTGTAAACTACATATATAAATAACAATAAATAAATAAATATGACTTCATTCATAAACACTGTTATCTCTTACTCTTTGCATACTCTCAGACATTTTTATGTATAACCCAAATTGATGGATTTTTTTAATGAGCAATGCTAGTTGTAAATATCATTATTTTACTTTAAATACATCGAACTTCATGTTGAACTCATATTTAACATAGTGCTACCTAGGTAATTTCCTTTTCTATTTCACTATTAGTACTTTCCAATTTCCTTCTGTTTAAGTAACTTTGCAAATAGAGTTGGCCCTTGAACGACACTAGTTTGAACTGTGTCAGTCCACTTATACAGATTTTTTTCGATAAATAAGGTACTGTACTATAAATGTATTTTGTCATCCTTATGATTTTCTTGACATTTTCTTTTCTATGCATACTTTTGTTACAAGAATACAGTATATAAGTAACATACAAAGTGTGTGTTCGTTGACTGTTTATGTTATCAGTAAGGCTTCCAGTCAACAGTTGCTATTAAGTTTTTGGGAATTCAAAAGTTATACATGGATTTTCGATTGTGTGGATGATGTGGGGAGGAGGGTGGTCAGCGACCCTAACCACTATGTTGTTCAAGGTGCAACTGTATTATATGTTACATCTTGTTTAGCAAAAGTCTTAAATCTAACGACATAATAAAATGATTAATGTTACTATTTCTTGTGTTAGCATCTGTATCTATTGTACTCTGAAATATCCTGATTATTTTTTACAGAATTACTTAGCTCCCTAGGCCTGCAATATTCTCAGGGTACTTAGCAATGGATGTACATCAGAATCACCAAAGGGAGGTGGTTCTAATTGCTAATAACTGCTCTCTACGCTGAGATTTCAATTAGATGGAAGTGCAAGTTTCTCTAAATATACACAATTTTGGAAAAAGAGAGAAAGAGAATCCAGCTAATGCTAAAGTGAAAATCACAGGGCACCTGGGGGCTCAGTCAGTTAAGCGTCCGATTTCAGCTCAGCTCATAATCTCATGGTTTGTGGGTTTGAGCTCTGCATGGGCTCTGGGCTAACAGCTCAGAGCCTGGAGCCTGCTTCACATTCTGTGTCTCCCTCTCTGCCCCTCCTCCGCTCACACTCTGTCTCTTTCTCTCTCACAAAAATAAATAAACATGTAAAAAAAATAGATTCTGGGGCACCTGGGTGGCTCAGTCAGTTAAGCGTCTGACCTCAGCTCAGGGCATGATCTCACGGTTCATGAGTTCGAGCCCCACATAGTCCTCTGCGCTGACAGCTTGGAATTTGGAGCCTACTTCAGATTCTCTCTCTCTCTCTCTCTCTCTCTCTCTCTCTCTGCCCTTCCCCTGCTCACACTCTGTCTCTCTCTCAAAAATAAACATTACAAAAAATTTAGAGTGAAGATCAGTTAAGAACCACTACTCCAAATTAGGAACTAAACTAAAACTTTTGCAAGTGCCCCTCTTCATTATCAACAATGATATATCCAGTTTTACCTCAAAATCAGAATAGTCCTTTTGTATAGATAGGAATTAGGCAGTGAGTATTCATGTTAACGCAATGATTTCTATTTCTATACTTTGTGACTGAATTCCATTTAAGCCTTTAGCCTCTCAGGATTGGAATTTTTTTGCCCTGAACCACAACTTCTTAGAAAAACAAAACCCTCCTATGCATCAGGGACTGCCGGCCTCCTCATTACACTTACCTCCTGCTTGGAGTTCCACTGATTACTGTTTTTCTCTCACTGTGATGGTCACCATATTTCTTAGATTTAGCTTAAATTTAGCTAATTCCCTTGCATGCAAACTTTCTCATTTTGTACCATGTCTTTCCTTATTTTCATAACATATTTTTAATTTTAAAACTTACTTCTGGTCTTCCTCTCAAAGACAGACAGTCTATCCCTCTCAAACAACAGGTTCTTCCAAACTCCTCTTTGCACCTTTCAATACTTGTGTCCACATCATAATCTAGCCACTTACCCCACCTTTGAAAGAGATAAGAGACATTCCAAGGATAGCAGGCAAAGGCCTACTTTAAATGTCATAGACTGACTCTAAGAAATATGACAAAAATAATTGTTCAGTGTAGCACCTTTTAAGATGGTTTTATTTTTGCAAGGGAGGGAAGAATACTCAATAATAGTTCGATCAATGGTAGTTGATAGGTTAATTCATCAACCCCCAACTGATTCAATTTCTTTCTCTTTGAATTTGCCATCACCTCTTCATTGTTGCATGACCTTGGAAAATATTATTATATTTTGAGCCTTAATTTATCATCTGTTCTATTGGGATAATAGAAATACCATGAAGACATCTTGTGACGTTCAACTATAGTTCCCTAATTTTATATTCCATGAAGCCACAGCACTTCCCAAAACCTCTAGCAACTCGTGTAGGGTTCGACATTCTTCCAAATAAAAATGAAAAATCCCCACAACTATCAGGTACTATCATTTAATTAAATGAAATCACTTTGGGGCACCCAGGTGGCTCAGGTGATTAAGTGTCAGATTCTTGATTTCGGCTCTGGGACTGATCTTGCAGTTCCTGAGTTCCAACCCCACATCAGGCTCTGTGCTGATGGTGCAGAGCCTGCTTGGAATTCTGTCTCGCCCTCTCTCTTCTCCTCCCCTACTCATGCTGTCACTCTGTCTTTCTCTTTGTCAAAATAAATAATAAAAAAAGTTTTTAAAAATAATAAAAAATAGTAAAATGAAACCACTTTAACACTAAGAAATCATATAAATTCAGAATAAAATTAGAATCTTATAAACTTAAAACATATTTAACTTTTTAAAAACCTTCTAATTTACATGTTTTTCTCACTTTACTTTGGACTTCTGAACATGTTGTCATGAACTGAGCAATGCGCTTCCAGCACAGTATAAGCCATGGAGCAGGTGTTCAAGGCCGATTAGCTCTCCTTGCTAATGGTGCAATTAGCTAGAATATTTCAGGAGAAAAATTATTTTACTTTGTTGGAGATTGAATTTTTTACTCACTCTTTAGACAAGTACAGATATAAGCACTTATTTTTATTCTTACTACATTTTCTATGTCACATAATGAGACTCAAATGTGAGTCCTTTGTTAATGTTCACTGTCTCCTCAGATAATTTTTATTTGAGAAAATGCAATTTCTTTTGGAATCTCTATCACATATATTAAAGAAAAACAATGAGGATGGAAATCATAACACCCGTAGGATTTCTATGGGACTTTGAAATTTTGTGATTATTATATTTAGATAAAAATATTAACTATAAAAATATACAATTATAATTGCCTATAATTTTTAAGATATCTTTGAATGTAATGCATAGGATTCTGCTAAATTGTTTAAACAGAAACATGTTAAATACTTCAAGAAAGGACTTGATCTTATTATCACTGCCTATTAGCTTCTTCACTAGAAAATCATTATTTTCTTTTCATTTTGTAGAAATGTTTATTTATTGGGTCACCTGGGTGGCTCAGTCGGTTAAGGGTCTGACTTTGGCTCAGGTCAGGATCTTTCAGTTCCTTAGTTCGAGCCCCTGTGTCAGGCTCTGTGCTGAAAGCTCAGAGCCCAGAGGCTGCTTCAGGTTCTGTGTCTCCCTCTCTGTCTGCCCTTCCCCCACTCTCACTCTGTCTCTCTCTCTCAAAAATAAACATTAAAAAAAATTAAAAAGGAGATGTTTATTTATTTATTTTGAAAGGGGAGGAGGGGTAGGGGAGAGAGAAAGGGAGAGAGACAATCCCAAGCAAGCTCCCACTGCCAGCACAGAGCCCAACTTGGGGCTCAAATTCACGAACCATGAGATCATGACCTGAGCTGAAATCAAGAGTCGGACACTTAACCGACTGAGCCACTCAAGCACCCCTAAATAGTCATTATTTTTGCAGCTAGTATTTTTCTTTTAAGAGGTAACACACTGTTCATTGTTGTAATTCAAAAGTTCAGTCTTACTTTCAAAAAATAAACATTGTACATTTCCTAACAGACTGTGTTCCCTTGAGTAATATTATAATGCATTTCTTTTGATTTATTTTTGTCCCCTGGTGGTCCATTAGCTGAGTAGAAACTGTCATTTATTTCAGTATCTTAAATTCTATGACCAGAGGTTTTCTAGTATGTCATCTGTCAAAATGTCAAGAAGAAAAGGTAGGTTTTTTTTCTAAGTTTTGGGAATGTTTTCCAGAATTACTATTTTATCCGGTTTATTTTATCTGGTATATGTTTAAAGTAGGTTTTCCTAAAGTAATTTGTTAAGTCATGAAAACGTCAAAAGTTCATACACAGATGCAAAACAGAAAACTTCAGAATATGCATTTACTTGCTAAATCACTAAAGGATTTTTATTTAAACAATCAAAAATAAATCAACCAAAGTAGACATAAACAAGTGGAAAGGTATCTTGTGTTTGTGGATTGGAAGAATTAATATTGTTAAACACCCAAAGTAATCTACAGATTCAATGAATTCCCTATCAAAATTCCAATGGTATTTTTCACAGAAATTTTTTAAAAATCCTAAAATTCATACAGAACCACCAAAGCCTTGAAGAGTTAATGCAATCTCGAGCAAAAAAATTAAACTGGAACAATCATGTTTCCTGACTTCAAACTACATTACAAAACTGTAATAATCCACAGTATGGTACTGACAAAAACCAGACATATAAATCAATGGAACAGAATAGAAAATCCAGAAATAATCCCATGCATATACAGTCAACTAATATTTGACAGAGGTGCCAAGAATACAATGGAAAAAGAATAGTCATTTCAATACATGGTGTTTATAAAACTGGATATCTATATGCAAAATAATTTAATTGGAATCTTGTCTTATACCATACATAAAAATCAACTCAAAATGGATTTAAGACCCGAAACTGTACAACCCCTAGAAGAAAATCTAGGGGAGAATCTCCTTGACGTTGGTCTTGGCAATGACTGTTTGGAATTGACATCAAAAGCACAGGCAACAAAAGAAAAAAATAAGTGGGACCACATTAAACCAAGAATTTTCTGGACAGCAATGGAAATAATCAATAGAATGAAGAAGAAGTCTATGGAATGGATGGAAGAAAATATTTGAAAGCCATTTTTCTGTTAAGATATTAGTATTCAAAATATATACAGTACTCAGACAACTCAACAGGAAAATAAGAGAAACTCAATTAAAAAATGGACAAAGAGACTGAATATACATTTTTCCAAAGAAGACATACAAATGGGCACCAGAAAATGAAAGGATGACCAACATCACTAATTATTAGGGAAATGTAAATCAAAACCACGATGAGATATCACCTCACACTTGTCATGATATCTATTATCAGAAAGCTGAAAGATAGCAATGCTGGAAAGGATGTGGAGAAAAGGATACCCTTGCACACTGTTGGTGGGAAAGCAAATAGGTAAAGTCGTTATGGAAAACATTATAAAAGTTCCCGAAAAAAGTTAAAAATGGAATTAACATAGTAATCCCATTTCTGGGTATATATCCAAAGAAAATGAAAATCCGTATCTCAAAGAAATATTTGTACTCCCAGGTTTATTGCAGCATTATTCATAATAACCAAGACATGGAAACAGCCAAGTGTCTATCAGTGGGTAAATGGTTAAAGAAAAATGTGATGTGATATAGACATATTTTAAATTTCAAATATGCATATATTTCAAATATACATGTGTGTGTGTGTGTTTATCCATAAAACAGAGGGAAACTCTGCCATTTGCAACAACATGAATAACATTATGCTAAGTATCAAAATAAATGAGCATTAGTAAGAATCAGTGGCTTCAGTCAGATAGCTCCTGTATGATTTTACAACCTGAAATTACTTTCATACTCTCATCTCTTCCTCTCTCCACTATTAATGAACACTTCCTAGATTCCAGAATTCAAGAAGCATTTAAAAATATTCAGCTCCTGGGGGGCCCGGGTGGCTCAGTCAGTTAAATTTCTGACTCCAGTTCAGGTAATGTTCTCACGGTTCATGTGTTTTGAGTCCCACATCGGCTTTGTGCTGATGGTGCAGAAGCTGCTTGGGATTTTCCCCTCCCCAACCCGTTTGTTCTCTCTGTCATTCTTTCAAAATAAATAAATAAACTTAAAAATATTCAGCTGCATTTTTATATAGCCATTTAATGATTTCTAAGTGAAATAGCCAGACACAGAAAGATAAATATGGCATGGTATTATTACTTATAGCTGGAATCTAAAAAACAAACAAACAAAAAATGTTGAATTTATAGTAAAAGAACAGAATGAATGAGGGTTATGAGAGATTGGGCACTTTGGTAGCTCAGTCAGTTAAGCATCCAACTCCGGTTCAGGTCATGATGTCCTGGTTCTTGGGTTCCAGCCCCGCATTGGGCTCTGTGCTGACAGCTCAGAGCCTGAAGACTGCTTCAGATTCTGTCTCCCATTCTCTCTGCTCCTCCTCCCTCGTGTTTTGTCTGTTTCTCAAAAATAAATAAACGTTAAAAAATTTTTTTAAAAATTAAATAGAGATACTAATCAAGAGTTACACTTTCAGTTATGAATAAATTCTGAACACCTAATGTACAGTAGGAAACTGTAATTAATAATAATGTATACTTGAAATTTGCTAAGACAGTAGATCTCAACTGTTTTTAACACGCACACCCAAAAGATAACTATGTGAGATAATGGAATGTTAATTAGTTTGATCTTGATAATCATTTCACAATGTATACATACATCAAAACATCATTTTAAACAGTAAATAAAAATACTGATTTTTGTCAAAAAATGATTAATTCCAATGTTTTTACACAAAGAGAACTTTAGAGCTAGAGTAGTGTCACATAAAATTATTATGTCATTCTAATAGAATAATAAATAAAAACATGGAATATGCTCAAATTACAAATTCCTATCTTGCATGCTTGATGTCTCAAAATTCTGTGGGTCATTTGGCACTTGGCCTACCTTTTCCCATACCAACAATGTTTGAAACAGTAGGTCAAATTGCAGAATCTGATGCCACCCCAAATGCGCATAAAGTGTAATATGTTTTCATACTTAATATTTTAATCAGGAGACTAATAGAACATACTATTGTCAAAACTATATAATACTATAAAATTAAATATACAGAGATCAGGGAATGACTATATACGTGAAATGTCAATGAATGTTTTTAAGTGCTTCTTGAACTCTGCAACCTAAGGGGAAGCACTGATTAGTAGTGGAAAGAAGTAGAGATAAGATTGTGGAGATGATTTTAGGTTTTGGAGACTTACAAAAGTCTTTTTTGACTTATGCTTCTGATTCTTACAAATGTCCTTTTATTCTGATACAAGTATTGTACAAGCACTATTCTTATTGTTACTCATTTGTGACTATGGATGTTCAGAAACTTGTAAATAAAACTTAAAAAGAGGATAAAAAATAGAAATGTTTTATTTTTTATTCTCCTGAAAATATTTGAGTGAAAGATAAAGGAGAGAGGAAGGAAGGAAAAAAGTTTAAAGGTTTATTTATGCAGATATGTATATAGATTTTTGGATTTATAATGAACTGTGGAAATATTTAGAAAGGGCTGGAAAGAAAAACTGGACCTGATGTCTAGGTAATCATTGGTGTAGAAAACTTTGTAAGGTCAATTGAAGTGACAAATATGACCAGCTACTAATACCTGAAAAACCAAATAGCTACCAATATATGCAAGATAATCAAAAGTAAATACTTTTTAAGCCTTTAAATTATATGGAATAATGAATTTTTAATTCTTTAAATAAGATGATATCAAAATATTTTATATACTACTCACTGAAATCAAATATTTTTTTGGTTTTTTATTTTCAACGTTTATTTATTTTTGGGACAGAGAGAGACAGAGCATGAACGGGGGAGGGGCAGAGAGAGAGGGAGACACAGAAACGGAAACAGGCTCCAGGCTCTGAGCCATCAGCCCAGAGCCTGACGCGGGGCTCGAACTCACGGACCGCGAGATCGTGACCTGGCTGAAGTCGGACGCTTAACCGACTGCGCCACCCAGGCGCCCCTTTGGTTTTTTATTAAAGGCACATAGGAACACTTTTCAGGAAAAAAAAAATCACTTAGGTTGGGTATAATGTATTGCTATTTTTAACCAGGATTATAAAATATATTATATTTCATTAATATCCAAACTGCCTGGATTCAACTCCTTGTTGCACTAATTATCAGAGGATTATGTAAGTTATTTATCCTCCCCATGGCTGCTTTATTTTTTTTAATGTTTATTTATTTATTTTGAGAAAGAAATAGCAAAGAAGGGCAGACAGAGAGAGAGAACCCCACGCAGACTCCGTGCTGTCAGCACAAAGCCCGATGTGGGCCTTGAACTTAGAAACTGTGCAGTCATGATCTGAGTTGAAATCAAGAGTCGATCACTTAACCAACTGAGCCATCAGTTACATATTACAAACTTTCTTCGTTTGTAATATGAGTCATATCAATCTGGAAATTGAGTTTTCCTTTTACTCATCCTTGAGCTTGATTTGAGCCTATTTGGGAAAGGACTAGTTGTAAAAGCTTTCCCACAAATCTTTATTTAATATTAGGTATTTGTAGGGTCTTCATTGGGGAACTTACAAAATTCATTTCACTCTCAACTTTTCAATCAGTATCCGGAAGACAATAGATGCCTCTTCTGGTATCTGAAAATGGAAGACAGGAGAGTATGTGGAGTTAATATCACATTGCCTTGGTCTTAGCTGTCAATCAGCTAATGCTTATGCATCTGCTCAAATGCCATATCAAATAGAAACTCAGCTAGCACATGGAGTTATGGGCAATAAATCCCTTAAGAGTGGGCATATGTTTCTGATTCAGAAGACAAACTTTGAAGTATGTTAGAAGTAAATTTTGATGACCCTTTTTCTATAATATTGCCTGACTCAAAGTGCTTTTCAAGGCATTTACTGGAAAAAGCCATGTTAGCTAGAGGCAGAATTCTTTTCCCTTATTTATTATAGCAGCCTGGTCAATGAACAATATATATTAATATGCTTAATCATACCACCTAGAATGGCATAGTTTTTAAGGTAGCAATTACCAGAGGTTGGAAGCCAAACAATATACTTGATTACAATTTTTTTTTCTGCCACTAACTAACTATGTACCTTTGGAAGCGTTGGTCAAGTTCTCTACGTCACAATATTGTCAGCTCTATAATGGAGATAGTCCTTCAGATTTTAGTCATGATATTACTTTTCATAGAAAAGTATCTGATTTGAACTGAATTGTGTCTTTCTAAATGCATATGTTAAAGCTCTAATCCCTCAGTATGTCTTATTTGGAAATAAGGCCTAAAAGGAGGCTATTCAGATTCAATGAGGACATCAGGAAGGGGTCAAGATTCTCTAAGATACGTATCCTTACAAGAAGAGACACCGGGGAGCTCTTTCCTTCTCCATGAGCACTCAGAAAAAAAAAAGCCCATGAGGGCACAATAAGAGGGCAGCCTACTCTAAGCCAGGAAGGAAGCTCTCACCAGAAACTGAACCCTGTTGGACCTTGATCTTGGATTTCCGGCCTCCAGAAATGGGAGAAATGCATTTTTGTTGTATAAGCCACCATGTCTATAGTATTTTGTTATGGCTGCCCAAGCAGCTTAAGAAAATATACCTTTGGAGCCTCCAAAAAGTCTTAATTGTTCCAGTTCAGAGCTATCAAAACAAAATGAACATTCTCTGTCATAGCCATATCATCCTCACTTATTATTGAAAATAAATACAAAAAAGTGCTTACACTTAGCTTAATGCTTTGCTGTGCAACAATTTTTGAAATATGGAATTAATAGGTGACACTAGACATCTGTGTATCTCATCAGTCTTTCCTAGTTTGGTTGATTACTTTTCTTCCCACATTGAATTTAAAGAAGTTGGTGCTAATATAATAGACTCCTGACATTTGGGGTACATATAAGAGAATCTCATATCTTCAAATATGTTAATCCCAGGATACTATATAGACTCCTCTCATTTAAAGGAAAAACTGCAATAATTCTAAGTAGATACCAAGTATAATTGGTTTGAGAAACAGATTCTGAAATCATTGTTAGCCTTAACCTCTGCTATGATTTATACCCCGATACCAGTTCCCCAATATCATACCTCCATAAAACAGCAAATTACTACATAATCCCTTAAGCTCACTTGTGACTATTCAAAGTAATGAATGTTAAATCTGCAAATGCTGAGGATCATGTACACAAACATTTTGTAGAGTCAACACCACTTTAGATTTTATTCATTGTTCTCCTCTCATCTCATGTCAAATCATGTAGTACCAGTTCATCCATAGGTCATTTTATGAAAATCATCTATTTTTAAAGGATGATGCATTTCAAACTCCTACATAAAACACACATGTTTATAAAGACAAGTAATTCTATTTGGAAACCTTGACCAGAAGTGAAATCATCAGATTGTAAGTGACTTTCAAAAATGAGTCTCACCATCTCTCTCCAAATAACAGGGTTTTTCTTTTTTTCAAGGATCTTTACCATCTCTATTAAGAATCATCATTCACATTTCTTTAATTTTTTTATGTTTTTTATTTATTTTTGAGACACAGAGAGCGAGAGACAGAGCATAAGTGGGGGAGGGGCAGAGAGAAAGAGAGAGGGAAACACAGAATCCAAAGCAGGCTCCAGACTCACCTGTCAGCACAGAGCCCGACGCAGGGCTTGAACCCACGAATCATGAGATCATGACCTGAGCCTAAATCGGATGCTTAACCAACTAAGCCATCCAGGCGCTCCTCATTCATATTTTAAAGTACATATTTTCTAGTATTTCTGGCTTAAAAAATAAATTTCTTTGGAGGTAATAATAAATAGAATAAAAAGCATCCTAGGAAATGTACCTCTATACAATTACACAATTCATACTTGTATGCTACCTACAAGTGAAACACTTATAACTAATCCTTCATCGTTTATAGCAAGTTTTTTTTAACCTGAATATAGTTCCCATAGTGTCCATATTATAAAGTGCCTGGTAAGGTTACTGTTAAGATTTATAACAATGAATCTTGAGGTTTGTGTCTACTCCCTAATACTGAATTACAATAGAACTCTAAATCCATACTGCTAAATATCAGGTGAAGATCAGAGCAGAAATTCAAGTTTCTGATCAAACAAATAGAAACAGGTAAAACATGGAGTCCTGGTAGATAGCTGTGCTCAAGAGAGCATGAAAACATATAGGGAAAACACAAAGTCAACAGCAGACCTGTCATTTATTTTAGCCATCTTGTTCTGGCTTCACCTTTTACAAATCATTTCTGAAGTTATAATTGAACAATTCTCAATGGTGAATGTATTGGCATCAAGACTATGAAAAATAACTAATGTTGAGGTGTTAAATAATGTCAGTGCTATTGGTCTACAACATTGGAAAAGAGCATAAAGAAAAAGCACACCAAGATAAGAAGCTTATTTCATCGTTACTGAAAAATTAAATTCAAAATTTGAAGCTGTGGTTGGAATCAACTATAGGAACAAAGCTTACGGTACTGGAAAAAGTAGAATCTCAAGAACAAAAACAAAAACAAAACAAAAAAGGTTGCAACTCACAAGCACAGCTTCTTATCCGAAAATCTTCAAACTCTTAAGGAGAATATGGATGTGCTTCAGAATATCTGGAAAACATCTAAAACTGTATGCGAAATTCTATATGCAAACAATTTCAGCACATGAAAAACAGTTAACACCCAAACATTTTTGTCAGAAGAGAGTGCAATAGATCCATAAAATTCATTAGATAGTTAAAAGCATCAGTAAATTGACATAGATGAATAACCACACGCACAGCCCAGATAGGCGGAAGAACAATTTGAATATACAAGTAGGCTTAGTCTCTAAAAATTTAAATAAAATACAAGGGAATAAGAACATTATGAGCAAGAGACTGAAGATAATATCTCAAAATATGCTATTAACTGTATACATAAGATGCTACATTTAAAATATAAATGTCGAGGGGTGCCTGGGTGGCTCAGTCGGTTAAGTGTCCAACTTCGGCTCAGGTCATGATCTCGGGGTGACTGAGTTCGAGCCCCGTGTCCGGCTCTGTGCTGACAGCCTGGAGCCTGGAGTCTGCTTTGGATTCTGTGTCTCCCTCTCTTTCTGCTCATACCCTGGTCTCTCTCTCTCTCTCTCTCTCTCTCTCTCTTCCCCGATTCCTCCTCTCTCTCTTTCAAAAAAAATGAACATTAAAAAATTAAATATACATATATATGTTGATTACAAAATCTCAGATAGTTGGGCTATATTATTATTTTAAGCATTCTCTTTAATGTAGGAAAACCAATACTGCTAGATTTGCTTGCATGCAGTGAATGGCTGGAAATCCTTATAACTAATTTTCAAAATACAGACAGTTGTAACCATGGGGACAGCAGCAAAAATCTCTCACAAAATGAGAAATATTCATGTCTATTAAGACAACAAATTTATCCTGGATTTGACTAAAACTACCTTGAATGCCCTATTTGTCAAATGTCTTTTCATAATTACATATAAATACACATTGATTAAAATGTATTATTTCTTTATTACCATCCAAGAAATTACACTTTCTTCATTTGTAATATGAGTCATATCAATCTGGAAATTGAGTTTTGTTTGTTTGTTTTAATTTAAATCACTAATTATTTGTATTTTTACTAAAGGGTAATAATGGTAATAGGCATCAAAAGGATAATAAGGAAAACTATGAACAACTTTCTGGCCACAACTTTGATAACCTAGATGAAATGAAAAAATTATTTGAAAAACACATTCTGTAAAAATTCACACAAGGATAAATAGATAATCTGAGTAAATCTGTATCTATTAAAGAAATTGAAACAATAAATAATAACCTCCCAAATAGAATTACCAGGTCCAGATGGATTCACCGGTAAATCCTACCAACCATTTAAGGAAGAAATAAAACCAGATCTTTGCAATATTTTCCAGAAGATATAAGAAAAGGGAATACTTCCTAACTCATTCTGTGAGACCAGCATTACCCTAATACCAACACTAACAAAAACATAACAAGAAAACTAAAGACCAATAGCTCTCATGAAAATAGATGCAAACTCTTCAAGAAAATATTAGCACATCGAATCCAACAATGTATAAAAATAATTAGACACCACAACCAGTGGTGTTTATCCCAGGTATGCAAGTCTGGTTAACATTAGTGTAATCCATCACATCAATAAGCTAAAGAATTAAAATCACATGGTCATATTAACAGATGCAGAAAAGGCATTTGACAAAATCCAACGTGATGATGACACATAATGGGGTATTACCCAGCTATTACCAAAAACAAAAAAAAAGAAAGAAAGAAAAAGAAGAAAGAAGAAAGAAAGAAAGAAAGAAAGAAAGAAAGAAATCTTGCCATTTGCACCAACATGGATGGGCCTTGAAGGAATTACACTAAATAAAGTAAGACAGAGAAAGACAAACCACCATATGATTTCACTTATAAGTGGAATCTAAAAAACAAAACAGAACAGATGAATAAACAAAACAGAACAAAACCAGACTATTAAATACAGGAAACAGACTGATGGTTGCCAAAGGAAATGCGGCTTGGGAGGTGAGTGAAATGGATAAAGGTGATCAAGTTATAAAATAAATAAATCATGGGGATATAATGTATAGCACAGGGAATATAGACAATAATATTGTATTGACTATGTAAGGTGACAACCAGTCACTAAACTTGTGATCATTGTGTAATGTATAGGAATGTCACCATCTTGGAGCATCTGGGTGGCTTAGTACGTTGAGTGTCCAACTTCATCTCAGGTCATGATCTCACGGTTAGTGGGTTCCAGCCTGACGTTGAGCTCTGTGCTGACAGCTGGAGCCTGGAACCTGCTTCAGATTCTGAGTCTCCTCTCTCTGCCTCTCCCCTGCGTGTGCTCTCTCTCTCTCTGTCTCTCTATCTCTCAGGAACAGATAAACATTAAAAAATTTTTAGACATGTTACCATCTTGTATTCCTGAAACTAATATAATATTGTATGTTAATTATATTTCAATTTTAGGGGTGTCTGGGTGATACAGTTGGTTAAGCGTCCGACTTCAGCTCAGATCATGACGTCGCAGTTGGTGGGTTTGAATCCCACATGGGGATCTGTGCTAACAACTCAAGAGACTGGAGCCTGCTTCAGATTCTGTGTCTCCCTCTCTCTCTCTCTCTCTGCCTCTCCCCCACTCGTTCTCTCTCTCTCTCTCTCTCTCTCTCTCTCTCTCTTTCAAAAATAAATAAATGTTAAAAAATTTAAAAGGCATTGGAGTTTTAAAAATTTTAAATACTATAAGCTTATATCCTTATTATGATTTTTATATGCTTATAATATATTGGGCACTGTGGTGTGGTGGTTGAAAATCTCTAGATACTATATTTCTCACTGGATCTTATTTGTAAATTATGCTAACAAAATATATTAATTTCTTTAATACAGGCCAAATGATGATAGTTACTTTAAAGTTTTGTCATGATGTATGTATAGTCTATAATATTAGTGATAATCTGTTACTGTAAAGGAATCCATTAAAATTCATTTTCTTTTAATTCTTTAGATGAATGAAACTGATCTTCTAGGGTAAGTATTATTTTAGATCAATGTTAACATGAACTTTATCTTCCTCAAAAAGGAGACATTTTGAAACATTCTTTTCAATTAGTCATATTCATTGTGACAATAAATTTAAAAACATTTAAAATATTTTTATTTACTATAAAAAGATTAGGGAATGTATGATAATTTAGGAGCTTGTTGCCTAAAAGTCACGGGAAGACAATCAGTTCAAAGAGCCGAGAATCTTCAAGTGGAAACTTACCTCAAGATGGGAGGGAAGGAGGAAATTCCCCGATGATTCTCTTCTCCATCAACATAAAATGCACTCAGCTGCTCTTTGTTGGCAGAAACTTAGGCACTGTATGTCACGGATTTTACATTCTTTTGCAAAAAGAATTAGATGAATCTCAGGACACCTGGGTGGTCCAGTTGGTTAAGTGTCCAACTCTTGATTTTGGCTCAAAGCTCTGCTCTGAGTGTGGAACCTGATTTGGATTCTCTCTCTTCCTCTCTCTCTGCCCCTTCCCAGATTGTATTCGCCTTAGCCCTCTCTCTCTCTCTCTCTCAAAATAAATAAATAAACAACAACAAAAAAGGAATTAGATGAATCTCCTAATCAATCTGTAAAGGAAAAATAAAATTAAAATAAAATAAAATAATAAAGTCTCTATAAGTGTAAGCTGACTTATAGTTACATTTTTATATACTGCCAACATCCCAAAAAGTCTTTACAATTACTTATAATAATAATACCAAACAAAATTCAAATAATAAATGAAGACAGGATTTCAACATGTAAACACCACTGAGTAGAAAACAGTTCCAATCTTACAAATAGTCAAGGTAGAGAGAAAATTTTTAGATAATATCATTTTATCTACAAAAACTAGATTTCTTTTTTGGAAATATACCACCTTGTTAATATCTATTAACTCTGAGAGGACTTTTTCATTGGAGTTAGAAATAAGAGACCCTTAATAAGATACTGGATAATGTCCTAGATATTTTTTTTCCTGATTATTTTTAAGGCTTCAGGTAAAAATCAACTACTAATTCAAGCTAATGCTTACCTACTCAAATCTGATTTAGTTCATATTCCTTTCTGAAAATATCCTCTCAGTTTTAGACTATAATTGAAAAAAATAATGAAAATAGTTAACTATTCATCCCACTTTATTTCAACTTGACAATTCTCTCTCTCTCTCTCTCTCTCTCTCTCTCTCTCTTTTATATATAGCATGAACTTCATATTAACCAATTTTATATTTCAAAGGCCAGGAAATTTTATATAGGAGTCTTCTTTTTTTTAAATAATAAAAACAGATAATATTAAAATAGGTAATAGATGATGGCTAAATTATGAAAAGGTGACTTCTAGCTCAATGTGGTAGGCTGAACACATGAATTTACTTCCCAAATAATATTTACATAAATTGTACCAAAAGAAAACATAAAATCCATTAAAAAATCATTAAGGATATGGAGGGACAGTCATCAGAAAAAGCATGGTAATTTGTTGAATTCCTGGTAGCTGGAACACACAAGTGGCTATATCAATGAATCTAGAGCAGAGGAAATCACAGCCCTGATCCTTGGCAATAAAATCCAAAGTACAGGTAAACTTTGTCATATGTGGAGAGGAGTTGCAGGGAAAAGATTCAAAGTAATTAAACGATTATCTACACATATAGCTGGTCTTTGTGTTTGCTTCAACTTGTTGCCTTTTTACTCGGATTAAGCCACTGGCAAGAGAAAGTAAAATTTCTCAGGGACATCTAAGCTTCTTATGTATATTTAGATGCTTAAAATGCAACTGAATATAGAATGTGGAAAATGCAAACCATCAAAAAAGTCAGGGACTGGGGCGCCTGGGTGGCTCAGTCAGTTCAGTGTCTGACTCTTGGTTTCTGCTCAGGTGATGATTTCATGGTTTGTGCGTTCAAGCCCCACATCAGGCTCTACACTGAGTGTGGACCCTGCTTGGGATTCTCTTTCTCTCTCTGCTTCTCACCCCCTCATCTCTCTCAAAATAATAAATAAAAAAATTAATTAACTAATTAATTTTTTAAAAAGTCAGGGACCGTGGGGCAAGGGCACAGTGGCTAGAGAGAGAGGGAAGAGACAGGGTCTACTAGAGAGCTGTCCTTTGAAAGAAATACATAATAGTACAGCTACCCCAGGAGTAAGAAAAGATTGAGGACTGGTGCTTTTATTTCAGAAATAACCCTATTTGAAAAAGGAAATTATAAACCTAAAGGGCAAATTTGCTCTATGTATATTATTCAATCTAATTGTTTTAATGATTCGAAAGTCCTGGAATCTGCATTGCAGAAAACCAACCATTTGCAAAGAATTGACATGAGCTGTGGAAGGCCATGGCTAACCAGGTAGACTGAAAACACAAGTAGACTTCATTGCATAGCAAGAAAGTGATTGGAATGTTAGATATGGATGATATAAACTGGTGTCCCTTCCTCTACCCATCCTCTTCCATGCCCAAAGAGACAAAAGGAAGTAAAACGAATATCTCTATGGCCCTATGACTGGGAGACCCCTTACCATCACAGCTTGCTGGGTCCATGTTACTTTAGATGGCAAGATACTACACTGCAGACCTGTCCTTGAACTTGGGAACACACATTTCGACTCTTAGAAAAGTTGGAGTCTACTGGTATGGGGTTTAATTTTTCTACCCACACCCCTTAAAGAAGCAGAGGCTTAGAGACACAGAGTGTCATAATTATTTCATGGCACCAATTTTAACTTTTTTGTGAGTGTAAATCTATTTCTGAGTTTCCCAAGCAATAGCCTTAAAAGTATTTTATTCTTTTTTTTTTTTTCAGAAGGACTTTTAAAATGACTCTTTAGCCACGAATCTTCAATTCAGAGCAAATTACTTCAACTCTACTCTTAATTTTTTTCTCCCCTGTGTCTCTTTCATTTACTGGTTACTTTATCTTCACATCAATTACCTTAGTTCAAGTTCTTTTTTCTCTTCACATCAGAGCCCATTTGGTTTTCATGACCCTTGTTCCTAAACTTGAAAGCATCTTAAAACACCATTTTCCTTTTATATCACTTTAATTCACTCTTCACAGAACATAACAATTTTAACTTTCAACCAATCAAAATGATCAAAATTGTTCTTGCCTCAAGCTTATGCCCCAGCCAAACCTTCATACTTTTCAATTTTCACCTTCCAGGGTACTGACATCTTTTAGGCAAGTATATGGCTATTGTCATCCATTTTTAAATATTGGTCTCAAGGCATAGGGTGACTAAATGTAGATATGATTTGTAGAAAAGAGATGTTTTCACTTGCACCAATATTTTCAACAGAAGGGCCTATTACTCCCCACTCTTACTTATCAATCATAAAATTTATTTTAGGTAATTTTTTGCCTGAGAGCCTACAGTAAAGGAATTTTATATTACATATAAATATCCTGAAAGAACATGCAATTTTTCTGCAACTGTATTCCAATGGATGTGTTTGTTCTGGAACAAGAGTCCAAAGTTTCCATAAGAAGCTAAGGAAATTTGGAACCATTTAATACAGACCATTACCAAGTCATATTTTATTTATTTCATTTAAAAAATTTTTAATGTTTATTTTTGTGTGTGTGTGAGAGAGAGAGAGAGGGAGAGCAGGGGAGGGGAAGAGAGAGGGAGACACAGAATCCAAAGCAGGCTCCAGGCTCTGAGTTGTCAGCACAGAGCCTGATGTGGGGCCTGAACTCATGAGCCATGAGATCATGACCTGAGCCGAAGTCAGATGCTTAACCAACTGAGCCACCCAGGCACCCCTCCAAATTGTATTTTAAACATAAATTTCAAGCATCTAAATCCTTTTATTTCTGATATCCTGAAACAAAGCTGTTTAAAACTGATAAATCATTAGAAAGGAATTGGGCAAAAACAATAGAAACAAACCAAATATTTTTGATCCCCAAATAATATTTAAGTTAAAATTAATCAATATTTCATAATGTACACACATTATATAAATTGTCAAAATAAAATTGAACAAAGCATTTATAGAATAATTTTCAAGTATTTTGAGTTGAATATTTAAATTTAGACTTTAGAGATACGATGTTTAATTTTCTAAAATCCCACAAATTTAGATAATTTTAATAAATGTCTGATGTATAAAAATGGAGTTTCAAAATGCATATAAATTTTTTTTAACACAACGCTTATATTTTCTCATAAAATGAAACAGTCTTCATTTCTGGCATTCTGCCCACCTCATGTCACTCTTTTTCCCCATAGATACCCTGTTTTCATTTTCTACCTTAACTGTCACTATCTCAGAAAGCTCATTTTCTGACACTATTATCTAAATTGGGTCATTTTTAAAAATTTCCTTTCACATTCTCTTATTTGTTTCTGTCACTAAGCAGAATTTCTAATTATTTTCTTATTTTATTACTTATTTGTTGCTTATCTTCCTTTTAGACTGTAAATTCTATAAGGACATATTTCTTTGGTTACTACTATATCCCCAATATCAATCACAGTGCATGACGTATCTTAAGTATTCAAAAACTTTTTTTTCTTTCCTTTTTTGATGAATGAATATGTGGTTTATTTCATGGTTTTTATCTGATGGTCAAATAAGTTTCTCGGTTCTGGTGTTCCAGGTTCTGTTTTCTTTCACAGGATCTTTTCAGGCGTCATCCCAAAATGCATATTACTTCTTTAGTCCATGCCACACTGGTATTGGTTTTTGTATTTCCTTTATACCTGGCATATTTGGCAGTCCACTATGGACTCCTGTTTCCCAGAGTTGGGATTTTTCCCGAAGTATTATTACCTTTACAAAAGTTTAGTATGCTGGCAGTTAATGTCAGGTCACCTGTGTTTAGGCACTCCCCAAACATCGGTTACTTTGCCAGTAATCAAGCTTTGGTTACTTTGTCACTGCTTGTGACATTCTGAACTCGCTTTGATTGATTAGAATGCTCTGCCCATTCTTTGTGTTCTCTGTGTTAGCCTCTGGGTCATAGTGTGGGTGGCTTGGGATCTTGTTTCTTTCTCTAAACTGCCTGAGTTTGTCACATTTCTGTTTATTTCTTTTTAAATTGAATTAAGAAGTACTTTATAGATTTTAGGAAGCCAGAATTCTCAAACTCTTCTGATTCCTTTTAGATATTTCTGTCCCCAATTCTACAATTATAATTTACCAAAATGCTTATTAATTTTACTTCCAAGAGGTAGGTTAATAATAACAGGATCACAGCAATTCATCAAGACTTGCAATTGATGTGTTGCTCCTAATCACCCCAACTGTAGTTCCTTAGCCTTGTTTCCCAGGGTCTAAGCCCAGTTTGCTGCCCTGAACCATAACATCTCTCTCACTGCCCTCTCATGGTATCAAGAACCTTAAAATCCTAGAGAAGAAAACAGGCAACAATCTCTTTGACCTCGACTGCAGCAACTTCTTACTTGACATGTCTCTGGAAGGAAGGGAAACAAAAGCAAAAATTAACTATTGGGACCTCATCAAGATAAAAACCTTCTGCACAGTGAAGGAAACAATCAACAAAACTAAACGGCAACTAACAGAATTGGAGTAAATATTTGCAAATTATATATCAAATAAAGGGTTAGTGTCAAAAATCTATAAAGAATTTATTCAACTTAACACCCAAAAAACAAATAATCCAGTGAAGAAATGGGCAAAAGACATGAATAGACACTTTTCAAAAGAAGACATCCATATGGCTAACAGACACATGAAAAAATCCTCAACATCACTCGTCATCAGGGAAATACGAATCAAAACCACAATGAGACACCACCTCACACTTGTCAGAATGGCTAAAATTAACAACTCAGAAAACAACAAATGTTGGCAAAGATGAGGAAAAAGGGGAAGAAACACTTTTGCATTGCTGGTGGGAATGCAAACTGGTGCAGCCACTCTGGAAAACAGTATGAAGCTTCCTCAAAAAAACTAAAAATACAACTACCCTATAATGCAGGAATTGCACTACCAGGTATTTATCCAAAGGATACAAAAATGCTGATTCGAAAGGTCACATACAGCACAATGTTTATAACAGCACTATCAACAATAGTTAAATTTTGGAAAGAGTCCAAATGTCCATCAACTGACAAATGCATACAGAAGATGTGGTATATGCAATGCAATACTACTGAACAATGCAAAACAAAAAAAAAAAAGAAAAGAAAAAGAAAAAGAAAGAAAGAAATCTTGCCATTTGCAACAACGTGGATGGAACTAGGGTGTATTATGCTAAATGAAATAAGTCAGTCAAAAGAAAGACAGATATATGGTTTCATTCATATGTGGAATTTGAGAAACTCAACAGATGAACATAGGGGAAGGGAAGGAAAAATAAGATAAAAACAAAGGGAAGCAAAGCATAAAAGACTCTTAAACACAGGGAACAAACTGAGGGTTGATGGAGAGGTGTTGGTTGGGGGATGGGCTAAATGAGTGATATGTACAAAGGAGGGCACTTGTTGGGATGAGCACTGGGTGTTGTATGTAAGTGATGAATCAGTAAATTCTATTCCTGAAATCATTATTACATTACATGTTAACTAACTTGGATTGAAGTTAAAAAAAAAAAGAACTAACTTTAAATTCTACTTTTTTGGTCTTTTGATACCAAGTCACATAAACTTTCTTGGTGTAGGGGTGCCTGGGTGGCTCAGTTGGTTAAGTGTCCAACTTCGGCTCAGGTCGAATGATCTCACGGTCTGTGAGTTCAGGCCCCGTGTCAGGCTCTGCTGACAGCTCAGAGCTGGAGCCTGATTCGGATTCTGTGTCTCCCTCTCTCTGACCCTCCAGCGTTCATGCTCTGTCTCTCTCTGTCTCAAAAATAAATAAACGTTAAAAAAAAAAAATTCTTGACGTAAACATGGCCTGAGTAACAAAGACAAAACAATGAATAGCTTAACACCAGGCTATCCTGCAGACAGGAGTCACCCACCCATTCCTCCCCATAATGTCTTTACTAAGCCAATTCCCATTTAGTTTCTGAATATCAGTTACTTGCAACAAAAATCCTACTGAACTTTTTCTACCTCAACTATCTTAGCAAAACAGGCATCTGCTTCTCTTACATGTATGAATATTATGATCACTTATAAATGCTTTCAGATTTAAGATTTATAATTCCATGCTATTTTGAACTTTACACAGCAATTTGCTGTACAATTCCATAATATTGTGCATTTTTCCTACATACAACTTCCACACATAGTCAAAATATATCACTTTATTACCTGTTATCAGAACACTACTATATGATTGATTACAGTTACACACAGATGAAAAGAAAAACATTTTTTTTCACTCAATTAAATTGCGTGTCTGTGTGTGTGCGCACGTGCACGCTGTGGGGTGGTGTGAAGAGAATCCCAAATCCGTAGGCAAATATTTCTAATTAGTCAGCTTTTCATCCAGATTGTACTTCCCATTATCCAATTAATTTGGTTTTTTTACAAGTTCTGTACTGCTATCAAAAAGTGCAAACTCAGGGGTGTCTGGGTGGCTCCGTGGGTTGAGCGTCTGACTTCGGCTCAGGTTATGATCTCACAGCTTATGAGTTCAAGCTCCGCATCAGGCTCTGTACTGACGGCTCAGAGCCTGGAGCCTTGGATTCTGTGTCTCCTTCTCTCTCTGCCCCTTCCCTACTCATGCTCTGTCTATCTGTCTCTCATAAATAAATAAACATTGAAAAAAATTTTTAAATAAAAGAGTGCAAACTCAAATACATAAAATAACAAATTTGAGTGCTGGTTATATTGTTTACAACCCCAAGCGCCTTATAGTTCAACTAATAATTTAGAAGAGAACACAATCTAGATGGAATGTGACTTAATTATTCTGTTATTTATTATTTCCATATTTATTACAATGGATTCACCATATTTATAGTTACATTATCCATACTTCATTCTCATTATATATATGTGTGTGTGTGTGTGTATATATATATATATATTTATATGTATATATCTCCTTTGTATTATGAAGGCTAATTGATAAATTGGAACAACCCATCAAACTACATTCCTTAAAAATTATTCTCATTTCTGGTTCACTATGAGTTTTATAAAAGTTGACCTTACCTGGTATTTACTAAACTAAATAAATATAAACTTTTAATAGTATAGATTTTCAGCAACGGCTTCTCATATGAATGTCTAGAAATTAACTGACTACTACATCTGGTCATTTACTTTATCCTTTCCCTTGTGAAAACAGTTCATGTCACAATAAGTTGATGCACTGTTAATCCCAACAATCAATGAAGATCTGTTCCAGCCATCTGTGATGTTGTAATAAGAATTCATCCATGCAGGCAATGACCAGTGAGTTGCAATAATCTGATAAGATGTCTGAATCTGGCTACAGCTACAACACCCACGGTGCCAGAATTAGACATTGTGTAATCAAAAGTACAGCTTCTCCATATGGGAAGTGTCTGTGGATATACCCAGCAACTAGTTTGTCTACCGTATTACCAAGCAAGCAAGCATTGGATACAAATAATATTTAAATAGAGTGGCTCCAGTCTATTTTTTCTTAAATGGGAAAAATCTAGAAAATTGATTCTAGAGAGTACTACAAAGGATAATTTAATAAGAAAGATAAGATGGGACATAAAGCTAATTTTAGATAAAATATTGCATTTTTTAAAAAAATTTGAGACCTTTAGCAGTTTATATACTATATGCTACCATAAGAATGAGTTGTTTTTTTTTTTTAATAACTGTCTCTTTATTATTCTGAAGATCAGGAATTTAATGTTATGTCTATGCTTTCTTACTAAGAAAATAATTTATTATATTGCATATAGATTTGTCAAAACTATCAAATTTACTCATCTCTTAAAATACAGGCAACTAAATCACAAAACACACACACACACACACACACACACACACACACGATGCACAGGGCATTAGGGAAACACTGGAGTAATTCCAGACAACTTCAGTTAGAGTATTGTTTTACTAGACCAAACTTGTGGACCATCTACCCTATTTCCTATCTCTAAGAGATAGCCACAGACACATATGTTTGAAGAATTCATGGAAGACATCAAAGTTGGATTGAATACTAAATTCTTTAACTTAATAACATATATTCTAACATCACTATTCATAAATAGGTCATAATACCTCAAGCAGGTAAATTAATATATTCAGGAGCAAATGTACATATCAGTTAGACGTTAGAGAGAATAGAGTCTTGTAGGAAAAGAAAGGCAAAACAGAGAAGGAAAACAGAAAATTGTGGACTGATTTGCATTCTTTTATGCACAGTAATGAAGATGGTTGAATGTCTCATGGCATGTGAAGTTCTCCTAGTTTCCCCAGAAGTCAGACCCCTATTTTATTATAATTAGAAAATCATTTTCTTTTAATGTAAACATTAATTAGTTTAGAGTTCACATGTGATTTAATTAGTTCCATTTCAGGGGAAAGTTTGAGTAGGAAATTCAAAGGTGATTGTATCACACAGAAAGGTGTCAATTAGGAGAAAAAAAATATGAGATGTGTTGAGTTACCTAGATCTAGCTAATCTCCAGTTAATTAGATTCTAGATTCTATTTTGCCTGGCCAGTTCATCATCACTGCTTTCAAAAGTCAGGTACGCAGCTCTCCTGTTGCTCTAAAGAGGAATTCAGATAGACTTTATTTCTAATCAGATATCATTGATCTTTCCAGGGAAAAATAAATATGTTCAGAAACTACTTCCAGTTTTCTGAGGGAATCTAATCGGGAAAAAAAAATCCTTACTTTGTTTCCCGAGAAGCTTAACAAAATCCTTCAGTGATTGATAAAGATAATGGTGGTTCAACCACTGTAACCTAAGTAAGTCATTGTTTCTCTGACAATAAAGATTTAAAAAGTGTAAAACTGTGAATATGGGTAAATGAAAATATATACCAGAGTTTTTTTTTTATTTATAAATGTAGCATGTAGCCTTGTTGAGAATTGATAAACTAGAAACTAGATATAGTTTGTCACATGTAAGTACTCTTATCACCTTTGCCATATCTTCTTTTCCCACTGTGTGTGTGTGTGTATGTGTGTGTTTCTGAGTGTAATGTATACATTATGTAGCATCTCCATTTTGAAAAATCACAGTATTCTTTAGCATATTAAGGGTTCTCTGTTATCCTACAATAAATTCACCTATTTAACTGTTTTCACTGATATTTTGTTAACACTTTGAGCATGTAAAAAACTTAACACCTGACAGAAAATATTGTTTTACAGATCACTAGTCAGCTAGATGTGGCTATAAATTCTTTTTTTTTAAGTTTTTAAAAATGTTTATTCACTTCTGAGAGAGAGACAGAGCGCACAAACAAGGGAGGGACAGAGAGAGAGACACACAGAATCTGAAGCAAGCTCCAAGCTCTGTGCTGTCAACACAGAGCCCGATGTGGGACTCGAACCCATGAACTGTGAGATCATGACCTGAGCCAAAGTCGGGGGGCTTAACCGACTGAGTGGCTATATTTTTTTGATATATGTTATACTTTGCTCATATTCTTTCTTAAACTGAATAAAGGAGATATCCAAGTTGATAGGATATTGGTCATTATAAACAGCATGGAAGTTTGCAAGGACTGTTTACTGCAATAGCTGCTGGAAATAGATGTGAGACTAAGAGGAAAAGAGGTTTGTCACAAGAAACATCTCTTTCAAAGAGTGTCCTAAAACTGTTTTAGCCAGTTGGCAAAATATAGATTACAATATTTTTATAAGAAAATGATGACTTTTTTTGGCTAATTAGCAAAACTTCCTATATAGATAGATAGCTTGAAAACTTAAAGTATTCCATTGTATATATAAACGACATCTTCTTTATCCATTCGTTAGTTGATGGACATTTAGGCTCTTTCCATAATTTGGCTATTGATAGTGCTGCTATAAACATTGGGATACACTTGCCCCTATGAATCAGCACTCCTGTATCCTTTGGATAAATTTCTAGTAATGCTATTGCTGGGTTATAGGGGAGTTTTATTTTTAATTTTTTGAGGAAACTCCATACTGTTTTCCAGAGTGGCTGCACCAGTTTTCATTCCTACCAACAGTGCAAGAGGGTTCCCATTTCTCCACATCCTCGCCAGCATCTGTTGTTTCTTGAGGTTTATATGTACAATAGAATACTATTTGGCAATGAGAAAGAATGAAATCATGCCATTTGCAACAACATGGATGGAACTGAAGGGTATGATGCTAGGTGAAATAAGTCAGTAAGAGAAAGACATATATGTTTTCACTCATATGTGGAACTTGAGAAACTTAACGGAAGACCATGAGGGAAGGGAAGGGGAAAAAATAGTTAAAAATGGAGAGGGAGGGAGGCAAACCATAAGAGACTCTTAAATACAGAGAAAAAAACTGAGGCTTGGTGGGGGAGGCAGAGGCGAGGGGAAAATGGGTGATGGGCATTGAGGAGGGCACTTGTTGGGATGAGCACTGGATGTTGTAAGTGATGAACCACAGGAATCTACCCCCCAAACCAAGAGTGCACTGTACACACTGTATATTAGCTAATTTGACAATAAATTATATTTAAAAAAAAGAAAACTTAAAGTAGTGTCTCTCAAGTGAGGTTTTTCCAATTATGTGTTGACTATCCTAAAGTATAAGTAACTGATCTGAGCAAATGAATTCACATGGAATATAACCTAACACACACATATGCATATGCACACACACACACACACACACACACACACACACACATGATACAGTGGAGCCAAACTAAAATCATTTTCAAAAAATTACAAACAGGGAGGCCTGGGTGGCTCAGTCGGTTAAGCATCCAACTCTTGATTTCAGCTCAGGTCATGACCTCACAGTTCATGACTTCCAGCTCCATCTGGGGCTCTGTGCTGACAGTGTGCAGCCTGCTTGGGATTCTCTCTCACCCTCTCTCTCTGCCCCTTCCCTGTTTGCTCTCTCTCTCTTTCTCTCAAAAATAAATAAATAAACTTTAAAAAATTACAAACATCATAACAAATGTTATTTGGCCATGATATACAGTTGAGTAAGTAACCTGTCCGGGGAAACCATGTTGAGTGGAATCTTGCTGTCCACCACCGCATAGATTCCTGTCTAGACTGTAGACAATTAAACCTTTGCTGCCATTTAGTCAGGAGATTATCCCTGTGAACAAGACAATGGAGGTATAACACAAACATGGTAACTTAAATGTAAACAACCTCTAATTGTCATTTCCTTGTTTAGTCTCAGAAATTTCCATTAGAAGAGGGCTTTGTACGTAAT
Organism: Prionailurus viverrinus; assembly: GCF_022837055.1. Classification (NCBI taxonomy): domain Eukaryota; kingdom Metazoa; phylum Chordata; class Mammalia; order Carnivora; family Felidae; genus Prionailurus; species Prionailurus viverrinus. Next base: position 58,390,754 of record NC_062569.1, read on the forward strand.
TGCAATTCTAAGGCTATCCAGAAAAGAATGATGTAAGATAACAATTTTTTTTTGCAGGTTTACTGCAATTTGATAGAAATGTTCTCATTGGTGTATGTAATCTATACATCTTGATCTAGTTTTTGAAAAGAAGAGGGGTCAGTCCTGACATATATAATTCTGTCATGTCAATATGATATCTCAATATAAACATTTCGGAATGTTTTAAAAATTATACTATTAAATTGAAAAGAAATTCTGTCACTATTTAATTATGAGTTTAAATTTTATGCTGAACATTGTTTGAAGCTATTTAGATACATCTTTATCAAGTGCAATTGTTGAAGGAAATTGTCACTTAATTGACATAGAATGAATCTAATTTTAGAAATCTTTTTTTGTCTCTCAGGTTCTACTTAAATTCATTCATCAAGAGTAAACAACTCTTAAAATGATGTAACTGTTGGAAATAAAATGATTCCTGCTTTGGATGGGAAATGAGCTATTCTTCATTTTCCTTTGCCTTATGCACAAAATTAATATGAGGAAATGAATCAAATGCATAAGGAAATCCTGAATAACTTAAAATTGATGCCTAATCTCTTTGTCTTTAATAATTCATGAAAAAACAAGTTGACATAAAGTGTTTGGTTTAATTTGATTTCATATAAATAATAAAATTATGAAAAGATTGGCTTATTTCAGAGCCTATGAACTAAGACAATCAAAGATCAGTTATTAGTATATTGGCTTCCCCATTTTCTTATTACTCACCCGCCACTAACACATACTAGTCACTTGATAATTATTTGCTGAAGGATTAGAATCCAATTACTCTCTGCCATTAAGAGTTCATATTTTGTGTTACTGGTGTCTGTTTTAAATTGCTATCGATACCACCTTGTGTGCCTTTTCAACTTGACACACAAAAATAAACCAAGTCTAATTTAAGAAGTTCTTTAGTAGGAAAGAACACACTAGACACATTTCACTACTTCATATTTACCATGATCCTAAAAGACTGGTTTATATTTACTTAAATTCTAGCAGTATCAAAACATAGTAATTATAAAATATCATCCTACAGTTAAATCTAATAAACATTTTAGGCTATTTGGTTACACTATTCTTTTCAGTTTGAATGAAAAACTCATTAAAAATCACAGTGTCACAGTTTGTTAAAAAAGGGAAAGTTTTAAATAAGTCCTAAATCAGAAGTAAAACATGGCAATTGTGCTATTCCTGTGCTCTGGAAGAAAATTGTGAAATACATAATACCTGCAAAATAGAATAACAGAAAGAAATCTTATCATATAAATGAAATTGAAATGACTGAAGAAAGGTTAATACATTTTACTGAATTTTATAAGTATACATAACAAATTTTTTCATTCATCCTTTCACTGGGAAACCAAACCTCTTAAGGTGGGGGAAAAATGAATAGAAACTTAACACAGATCATCATACATTTTATTTGAAAAACCATATGCTTTTGCAGAGATATGAATAGCTGTCATTTTGGGAAAAAATACACAACTTTATACAAACTTTGATCACATTTAACTGGTACATTTAAAAATAGACATATTATTAAAATCTGTCAATTATAATAACATACCTAGAGAAAGTCATTTTATTAAATTGGTATGTGTTGAAAAATATGAATGAAAAACAAATTAAGTGATATATGGATTACCAAGAGAGTGTAAGCTCTATTTGTTCTAAAACTAATTTCAATGCCCTCTCTCTCTGTGTCCCTCTCCCTCTTGCATTTTCTCTCTGTCTCTCAAGAATAAATAAACATTAAAAGATTTTTTAAATGTTTCATTTATTCTTGAGAGAGAGAGAGAGAGAGAGACAGAGCATGAATGGGGAAGGAGCAGAATGAGAGAAGGACACAGAATCCGAAGCAGGCTCCAGGCACAGAGGCCGTCGTTGGGCTTGAACTCACAAGCCCGAGATCATGACCTGAGCCAAAGTCAGCTGCTCAACCACCCAGGCACCACACATTTAAAAAAAAAAAAAATTTTTTTTTAAAGTGGCTCAATTGGGTAAGCGTCCGACTTCACTCAGGTCATGATCTTGGGGTTTGTGAGTTTGAGCCCAACGTTGGGCTCTGTGCTGACACCTCAGAGCCTGGAGCCTGCTTCCATGTCCTCCTCCCTCTCTGCTCCTCCCCCAGTCGCATTGTGGCGCTTTCTCTCTTTCAAAAATAAATAAACATGAAAAAATAAAATAAAAATAACTTCAATGTATATACATCTTAGTAATCTTAAGATTTTTTTTATTATCTCTGATGTTCATAACCTCCTGTAAACTAAGTTCATTATTGCCATTTAATAAATGAGAAAACTGAAGGTCATGAGAATAGCTAGGGATGGAGCTAGTGTTCAAAAACAGATCTTTTGACTCTAGATCCACAAGATACCCTTCGAATTGGAAGAGTTAATTTTATTTTTATCTGTTCACATGTTTTCTGCTAGATTAGCTATGACCTGGGGGTAGTTTGAGATTTTGTTTCTTATCTTGGTGCTGACTGAACAATAGGTTCAATAAAAATTCATCCACTTTAAACATATGATATGTGTACTTAATGTAATCATGCTGTTCTTCAAAATTAAACGAAAATAAAATAAAATGGTATTTTTTTCCAAGATTGACCTTTCCATTCAGAATAAATGTCAAAGCATTTATCACTTACCCCACCCCATCCCTCCTGCTTTATTTTTCTTCCCCAATCCACACTTTTTTTCATGTAACTGTTCACAATTTAATACACTACCCATTTTACTCTTTAAAGAAATTTATCTCCCCACTAGAATAGAAACAACACAAGGCCAAGAATGTTTGTATTTCATTCGTTGTTATACAATCTGTGCCTGGAACATACTAGGTGAACAATAAATACATAATGAATGAATGGGTTAACAAACCAATTAATCAGCTATGGAGAAAAAAATGCACGTAGTTGCAGTGCTCATGTACTAGGTTCTTGTTCTACTCTATCCTATGCAGTATTCTGTGAAAAAAACCTCTCACATTTCATTGTACTATTTCAATTGAAATTTTTGACATAATTGCATATTTAATATAGTTGTAAGAAATAATACAGACAGATCCCACATACACATTACTGTTTCTCCCAATAGTGATGGTTTCCAAAACTATTATATAATATCACAACCAAAATACTGAAATTTGTTCAGTCCACTGATCTTCACCATTTTTATCTTCATTCACTTGAGTGTGTGTATTTAGTTTTACATAATTTTATCACATTTCAGTGTTCATATATCTACTACCCCAGGCAAGACACTGAACAGTTTATGACAAGTGTCTCTTATTGCCATTTTATAATAATACCTACCTCCTCCCACTGACGACTAATCTGTTCTCCATTGTAATAATTGTATTATTTCAAAACTATTATATAAATGGAATAAGGCAGTTGGTAACCTTTGGGATTTGGGTATTTTCATTCAGCACAATTCCTTGGATTTTCATCCAAGTTGCTACAGGATCAAGAGCTAGTTCCTTTTTATTGATGTATGTGATATTCCATGGTAAGCATGCATCACACTTTGTTTAACATTTTGAAGGACAGTATGGGCTGTTTCCAGCTTTGGGCTACTATGAATAAAAGTGCTATGAACATTGGTGTACAGATTTTGCTTTGAATACAAGTTTTTATTTTTCTGGCATAAATTCTCAGGAGCATAAATGCTGAGTCATAGGGTTTTAACATGTTTAGTTTTATCAGAACCTGCCAAAAATTTTTTTTTTCCTACAGTGGTCAAACTATTTTGTTTTCCCACCAGTAATATGTAAGTGATCCCATTTATTCACATCTTTGCCAGCATTTTGTTTTGTTTTTTTTAGCAAATCAGGTAGGTATGTAGACATTTTGTTTGTAAGATTGTCTCTCTTTCCCTAACACACTGGGGATATGAAGCCAACACTTGAATTATTTATTTCTGTATTTTAAGTGCTTAACATACCACCAGACACATATAGGCCATCAATAAATATTTATTGGATAAAAAAATAAATATGTTAATGAAATAAAAAAGTTTGTATTCTAATATTTAAAGTCTAATATAGGTAAGTATTATATTAACACAAAACAAATGAGAGGTAAAACTAAAATCTACACTGTAATTCAAATAGGTTGTCAAACATATAAGTAAGACAGGGAGATATTTCTGTTCTACTAATAGAATTCCATGGATATATTGTTTGAAGTTATGATGTTATCAGCTGATTAAATTCCGGAAGGGATTCACTGTATTATAAGTATGTTGTGAAAAATAGTCTGAAATGTTGCTAATATTATTTCACAATGAAAAGATTATCGTAGGGTAATCATTATAGTTATTTCACAATAAATTCTTATTGACATTGAACATAGTATAAGTGAATGTTTTTAGAGAAGATAACATCTCATAATGAGAAATTATAGCAACATTATACTATATTAGCAATAATAACATGTTCACCTCCCTTCACAAAGCAGGTCAGCTTTTATATTATCACAGCAAATTACCAAAGGCTCCATATATAAAAAAAATTCTCACCATTAGGTGAGAAAATAGAATTTTGTGTTTAGTATTCATTTTGGGCAAAATACTCTTATTATCTGAAAATGTGAATTGGCATAGAGTAGGCAATGAACCAGCTGAACTCGAGGTTTCATTTCTTTTTAATTTAGGGGGGAAGAAATATGAAAGGCTCAAAATGAAATTACTTCATCAGAATTCACATTTGATTTTCATCTTTTCAGCTACCCAGCTGCATCAATGCTCAACTGACTATACTCCCAGCTGCATTATTCAAGGAAGTTATTCAAGGAGGAATACTTGCAATACGTGTTATACTGAGTAGCGAGCTAATTAAAAGAAATTCACAGCTGGATTTTTAGAAGGCTTTGATCTTAATTGTAAAGTGCTAAAAATGCTTGTTGGTTGGATTTTGTTCCTTCTGCCCTAAATCTGTAGTCTTCCCTTGTAAGAAAATTGGTAAGAACTGTTAATGAATGAATGAGTGAATCCTTATCTCTGTTCTCTTTTTTCTGTTACAGCTTAACAAGCTATACATCATATATAATTTCTTACATTTCAGAGAGATCCCCTGCCCAGAAATAATGGTTAAGAATGCAATACTACATCCTCCAGGAAAGTTTTATTGTTTATTGTCAATTAAAAACTCTACCTTTAAAAAATATATATATTCTGAAACTGGATTGCTCTAATTGAAGACTTATAAAATACTTGCAGTATTTTGCTTTGGGTTTATTTTTCTTCACCATATTATAAGACTTTATCCTTGATGTGCACAGGGTTAGATTTAGGCTATGTGATATGTAACGGGGGGGGGGTGAGAAGATAAAGATAATATGGGGATCTAAATAGAAAAATAATGTGAAGGCAAATTGAACGCACAAATACGAAAAGAACATTGAACCAAAAAAGCAACAATGGACTAGCTGAGTCCTAATCCAGCTTTGTCAATGGCAAATAGTGTGTGACCTGTGAATCTGGCTTTTAGGTTAAGCACATCAATTTCTTTAATTGCAAATGTATAAACTGAGGAAGTTAGTGTCTTTTATTACAGAGGCAGGTTATTTTGCTAAAAGTAACTAAAATTTACTCCTAATGGCTTAAACAGATAAGGGAATTTAATATAAAGGAAAAGGCTGTACTATGACTAAACCAAGAGCAGAAAGTATAGTTGGGACTTGCCCAAAACTGGAATCTACTAGGACACAGTCTTTCTAGAGCTACTTGGTTTCTTTTTCCTGCCACGCTCTGAGTTTGATTCCGGTTTTGTTTGTTCGTTTGTTTTATTCCCTCTCTCTCTCTCTCTCTCTCTATTTTCTTCCTCTGCTTCTTTAGCCAAATTCTCATTCTAGTGCTGACACAATCTACACAGAATTACTGCATTCTCAATACAAATTCCAATTCCATAGACAGCAAAACAGATTAGTTAAGTATGAATTGTTATCTGCCCTAGCAGAAACCCTGGTATCTATACTGAGAAAGGAATCAAGAAAATAGAACAGTGATTGAACATGTCCACCTCATTGAGGGAAATTTTAAAATTTTGAGCATCAAATAAAAATCTTTTCTTTATATATGCAACAATAAAATATTTGCTCTAAATTGTGACATGTACATATATTTCAGTTTCAGAAAGTGTAAAGAAAGTAAAATTCTTTGGAGAAAGAATTCACAAATTTTTTGTAGCCTAAATTGATTGTCATTCTTAGGACTAATTCAGTGAATTAGTCTTACTTGTGACCTTCCATATACATAATTTTCTCTTCTTGGTTTTATTTGAAAATGAGCTGTCAAGCATGTTTTTGATGATTTCCCTTTCCTGTAAAATAATCATATGAAAAGAAGTCAACCTTATAAAAATCACTGGATAATGCTTAGAAAACTGGAGAATTTATATTTGTCAATATTAAGCTCAGTAAACTGAAATCTTATTTCCCAAAGTGGTCCATATTCCTAGGACATGGTTTATTCATTCGTGTAGATCACTTCAAGTTTCCCTTATAATTTATTCCTTAACCAGTTAATGTCACGCTGAACTGTCTGAATTTTGAATTAAACATTGCAAGTTCTTGAAGGAACTTAAAATAAAAACTGAAATTTAGAACTTTAAATTTTCAAAAAGATTTTCTCATTTAAAACTTGAATTATGTGAGGTCAGTCAGATCAATCTCTGTCAACTGTAAATATTTTTAAATTATCATTAAGTATTTTGGTATGCATCTGATTTGTTTAAAAATGACCATGGTGATGACTCAGTGGGTTTGTTTCCCTGATTAATCAGGCAATATAATAATAATAATAATAATAATAATAATAATTTATTTTTGACATTGTTTTAATGTTTTAAATATATATATATAAATTTGTGTTCATCTACTTTAAATTAAATTTGTGAAGTAAAGATAGGAACTATTATTCACTTTACATCTGCAAAATGTTCACATAAAAGAATTGTCTTCCCAAGCCCGTGTAGCTATACGGAAGCAAAGGCACCTCAAGTCTAATTCAAATTCACCATTGTATTATACTGCAGAGTCTAATCTTCACTAATAATTTCTATGTACATGATAATCATCCTGCTCATTTAAAATAATCCAACTGGGATAATATTTTGTCTCTAATAGGAACAATAAAGATTGCTTTGGGAAGAGAATTATCATTTCTTTTCAAGCAGTTTTCCTTAAAAAATCCTAGAGTGTAATTATGAAACCCAAATATCCATAATTCCTTTGGTGCATTATTTATGATTTATGTAAAGTCTTCTTGAGCTTATTTAGAATTTTATCCTGAACTCCTTCTTAATTATATCCACAAAAACACTGAACACTGTAATCCTTTTATTTTCTCCATTTAATCCCAAGGCCAGAGTTTTTATGCTAGAATTCTATGATTTGGAGATTACTTTCACATTTAACTCCATTTAAAATATTTTCATCTTTTTTTTGACAATAAATAATTAGGTTCTATTTACTTTGAGCCAATTTTATTTGAGGTATTACTAGACCCTGACTCCTATAGCTTATCTTGAATGCCGAAAAACAACTATTATGATTGACATCTCTTAAAATATTCCTTGAGTAAAACACTAACTAGAATCCTTTTATTGACCATACTCACACAAAATTCAAACAAATTTGTCAAAATGAAAGTATATTTGATTTCTCTAATTTTAGAGGCTTTTTGAAGATAAAATATTTACCTTATTGTAGTTAACATTCAGAATGTCATTTCTACAAACATAAACTCTTTTAATCTTCACAACAAGCACAGATGTGCTGTTATTTTCAAGTTTCACAGTTAAGCACAGAAAGCAAGACACAGAGAGGTTAGTATATTTGTCTCTTTGTATAGCTAGCCAGCACTAGAGCTGATATTTGAACTTAGGCAATTCGGATATTCTGCACCTATTTTTTATTATTAGGATCTATTACTGGACTTCACTGGAAATAAGATGATTCTCAGTTGTTTTCTTGCTGGCATTTGCAAGAAGTATTAGATCCAGTGGCGACCTATTAGAACCCGGCTAAAGGACCCTCCACCTGAAAGCAACATTACCCAGAGGCTCTTTCTGTAAATTTCTGACATATTGAGCTTTCTTCCCTTGCCATTCCCTGAGGACTTGACACCTTTGCCTGACTGTCCACAAGGGCATCTTTTGTTCAAACTGAAGGCTCCTCCTGGCTTTCGATGGTCTGTCTTTTCTAAGCTGGACAAACAACTCAAAACATCAAATCAAGACCTTGTAAACTATTAAAAAAGAGGGTGACATAAGATCATTCAGGGGACCTCTAAATCATCTTTGTGGTAACAAGTGGAGAATGCTTTTAACAAATATCTTTTGTGGGCAATGTAAATTTCACAGGGAAGAAAATCAAATTCCTGATGACAGCTATAGAGAAAGTTAGTATCTAAGTCACAGTATCATGGCTTGTAGTGGAAATGGCAGAGATAGGTTTAATTCCTGGTAGAGAATCAACTCTTAAATCTGAGGTTGGCTCTTTGCCTTTAATCTCTGTAATACAATTAGACTAATAACTTCAAGTCTTGTAATCTAACTAACTACATAAATGGACTATCACAAGATTTACAGTATTGATAATTTCTTTAGCTAAATAAAAAATCAAATTGATCTAACTGGTTATCAGTTAGCTTTCTGCAAGTAGCATTTTAAAATCAAATATATGTTTAAGTTGACTTCTCTAAAGTTCATCCTGAGGTGCTTAAGCTAAAAAAGTGAAGTCTCCTTTTTATTTCCCCAAAATCAGACTATAAAAAGGGAATAAATTTTAACTTTGTTTAAACAGACACAGATTAGTCCCAATTCTAAGTAGTTAGCCATGTAGAAAAATGTAAATTGTCCAGGCAGAATGATATGCTACTCCATCCAAACTCCACAACAGTATCTACAGTAAGCACAATAAATATTTGTTGAACTGAAGCATTATAGCAGCAGTCCAACAGCATTTTTACAAGAAAAGACTGCTGGAAAAATGTGCACTCTTATTTTCACAGAGGTCACATTGCCAACATGATTATCCGATGCCAAAAAGTTCACTTTCACCTAATCTCTAATGCACAAAAGAACAAAATTATAAATTATATCAATATATACTTGTATATGTGTTGTGTGTATCTCTCTTATACTCTATAATCCATCAACCATGAGATCAGCATGGTTTTATACATTTCTGCAATTTTCATCACTTTTCCTTAGCTGCTGATGTTAAGAAATCTGGAAATGCTGTATGATCTTTGGAAGTCTGTAGCATAAGAAAGAAAGAAACAAAATAAACCGTGGACATGTTTATAGAATAGTGCCACATTTACAGAAATTGTTTGGCTAATTTAGTAGTTTTCCATTGAAGAAGTGGAGTAACTCTGACCCTACCTTCATTAGTGAGTGCCTTCCAGCAGGGTTTCTCAACCAATTGATATTTTGGGGCAGATAAGTCTTAGTTTAGAAGGTCTGCACTGTGCATTGTAGGATGCTTAGCAATATTCCTGGACTCTACCCGCTAGATGCCAATGGCATTCCTCTTTTCAGAGTTGAGACAACCAAAAGTGTCTCCAGAAAATTTGAAAAATTCGCTAGGGGCAAAATCACTGGTTAAGGACCACTTAGCTATACTTCCTAGTTTAGTCAAAACCAAAAGAAAATAGTTTATTTTGTTTTATTCTAATTCCAGTCTAGTTTCTTTACTCTGAAACACTAAAAACATAAGATAGATGCAAACTTTGTAATATGCCTGAGGAGCCTAGATATATACTTGATATGCAGATAATGGAGTCCAGATAATGGACTCTTCATTGCTGCTTGATGCTACAAGTTTTCAAATATCTTTCTCTAGAATAGGAATTCATCATCAGATTTACCTAAAAATCTGACCTATAGGTTAGTTATGGGCAGTTCCCACGCCAGCTCAGAAACATTCTATTTGAACAGAAGAATCTATTTTCCCAACCGTAGAGAAAGCCATTCATCTTGATAGCACATGATCGTCTAGAAGTTGCAAATAAAGCTGCAGAGTTTAGATCCCTAATTGTTAATTCTTTGTGGGAAGTTCAAAAAGAAATTTTTAGAATGTACTTGAACATCTCTGAGTGCTTTCATTTTGCACCACCAGAGGTGCTAACCGGAAGGTTGTTCCCAGAAGATGAATTGTTAAAAAAAACATGGTGTGAATGAATGTTTGTGCTTCTGTTGTGTGTCTATACTCCCCTATTACAGTTAGGTTTCTCTGGAAAACAGACTCTGACTCTGACATTTTCATAAAGTGAGTTTATTGGAAAATGCTCTGAGGATCAACTATGAGGGGAAAAGAGTAAGGCCGTGTTGCGGAAGATGTTCTGGAGCTGGGGCAGTCTTGCAGAATAGTCCTGTCTTAAGACAAGGGAGTTCCCTTTCCTGTACCTTTACAAACCAGTCATTTAATGTAAACTGCCCTGGAAAGGGGACATGGACGTAGGAAAGGCAGATCTTTTCAGTTGAGAACAATTCCTGGAGAGGGGATGAATTGAGAGCTGTTAGCCCTCAGCACTCCCGACAACTAGGGTAATTGAGGGTTTCAGTCCTCACTGGGCAGCTACTAAAACTTACCTTTTAATAGAGAAAATGCTACATAACTACTTCCATACTGTTGTGGAAGCACTGAGATGTTCTTCTAAGTGAATCTTGGGCTCAGCAATTTGTCTGAGAGATTTACTGGAGTTTGAATATTTTAGACAAAAGATAGTTTTCAGAACTTTTGGAATGGTTACTTTTCCTTTCCTCTAATCCTTTATCAATACCTAGAAATGAATCTAAGGTTTCTGGAGTTTCTCTGAAATTCAGAGAAAAAGGCTAGAGCAATCATCAAAAGGATGTAAAATCTATCATCAAAGAAAAACAACACTCTTCTCATTACAGATTATAGCAGTGGTCTCAGAAGTGCACACGAATGACAGAGAATTGGTTGTTCACAGAAAATTAAATCAGATTTTCCCAACTGACATAAATAATAATTATGCAAAAATGTTTCCTTCATGCAGTGAAAATGACATCACATAAAGATAAAAGTGAAAACTAAAATACATATTTTTTAAAAATAACCAAAATTATCTATTACAACTTAAGTTTTTTCTATTAGCACATAAGTTCAGAATAGTATATGAAATATCTCACACAGGATGAACATTAATTATGTCCTTTTCATTTGCAGTGTCTGACTTTAGCATAACTCTTCCATAAGATTTCAGAAACTAAAAATCCCAAACAACAACAAAAGCTACCTTTTAAAAAATCCTATTTTTTTATTTTTAGCAGCTTTATTAAGGTATATTTCACATACAAAAACTGTATATTTTTATGGTGTACAGCATAATGTTTTGATCACTACAATTAAGCCAATTAACATACCCATCATTTCCATATAGTTACCACTATGTGCAAGTGTGTGTGGTGAGAATATTAATTTATGATCTATCTTCTGCATATTTCATGTATCCAATATATAATTGTTAACTATTGTCGCAAAAGTACAAAATGTTTCATGAATTTTTGTGTCAACATTGAGCAGGTGTCATACTAATCTCATATCAATTTTAGTATACATGCTACCAAGGTGAACACAAAAAATCTTATTTTAAAAAGCACTTAATTTTGGGGGGCACCTTGGTGGCTCAGTTGGTTAAGTGTCCAGCTCTTGATTTCGGCTCAGGTCATGATCTCACAGTTTTGCAGATTGGAGCCCCATGTCAGGCTCCATGCTGATGGTGTGGAGCCTGCTTGGGATTCTCTGTCTCCCTCTCTCTCCCTTTCCCTCCCCTGCTTGTGCTGATTCTGTCTCTCACTAAATAAATAAATAAATAAATAGCATTTAATTTTCATAATTCCAAGTATCCTGAAATTATGTAAATATTTTTTCTTCCTTCAGTGAAAATGATATCACATCATAATTTGGTTCAAAATAATTTATGTTTATCATAATTTTAAATGATACAATATGCTGAAGAAGAAGAGAGATACCTGAGTTCTAAAGGTAAATGAAAAATATGACAGCAGCACCGGTACATCGGTAAGTGGACGCTTGACCGTAGACAGGAGCAGGGTGCTATAAACAAGGAAGTCCTTTGCCCTTGAGCTTCCCCAAGCTGTCTATTTAACTGGAGAAGAGGATTAATTTAAGTAAACAAAGATTGTATTAACTCATCGTTAGCTGGTTTAACACTGAAAGCATATATGTCTACTTCTTCCCAATCTGGAGGGTGATCTGGCTTCCCATCTCTAACTGGAAATACCCTGCCCTCTTTACTAGTCTTCAGTGCAGTGCATCATCTCTTTACAATTCTCTTTCATGGTCCACCATTTTGAAATTAAATGTGGCCATGTAACTTACTTTAGTCAATATAAGGAAAAGTGACATGTGTCTCCTCTAGTAAAAACTTTGAGAGCTAGGTGTACAGTTTGCCATATACTTTTTCCCTTGCCAGGAGACCAAGAATTTTCCAGATAGTAAGGAAGACAGGAAGCAGAATGCCTTGATGAACTACAATCAATATGGAGTATGAGCAACAGTTATACCTTTGTTATTTTTTTTTCAACGTTTATTTTTGGGACAGAGAGAGACAGAGCATGAACGGGGGAGGGGCAGAGAGAGAGGGAGACACAGAATCAGAAACAGGCTCCAGGCTCTGAGCCATCAGCCCAGAGCCTGACGCGGGGCTTGAACTCACGGACCGCGAGATAGTGACCTGGCTGAAGTCGGACGCTTAACCGACTGCACCACCCAGGTGCCCCACCTTTGTTATTTTAAAGCACTAAATTTGGGAAGGAGAATTTGTAACCCCAGCCTAATCTATTCTATCTTCTTTCATTTTATGAATAATAATTTACCCATGTTTCTTCAAAGTAAATGCACACTGAACAGTGACGAGAGTTTACCAACTTAATGCACAGGGGGTCAGATTTCAAGCATGTACGGGAATGGGGAATAGGAAACAATATGTCCCAGGGCCTACTGACTCCCTTTCATTGTATCACACAAGAGGCAAACTTGCTAATTTTATGTATAGGGAAGGATTGGTAGAGTTTACTGATTTTATATTCTTAGGAATTTCCCCTAGTATTCCACCCACTTTTTTTATAATGTAAGTATGAACATCTCTCCCTACATAAATAACCTAAGTTTATGGTTATTGAAACACCTGGCAGGGACACCTGGGTGGCTCAGTCAGTTAAGAGTCTGACTTGACTCAGGTCATGATCTCATGGTTCATGAGTTCGAGCCCTGTGTCAGGCTCTGTGCTGATAGCTCAGAGCCTGGAGTCTTCTTTGGATTCTGTGTTTCCCTCTCTCTGCCCCTCCCCCACTCACACTCCGTCTCTCTCTTTCTCTCAAAAATAAATAAAATTTAAATAAATTTTTAAAAAACAAACCTCTGGCAAATACGCCCCAAAATGACCTAAATGATTCTCATTTCTGTGTTCACATTTTTATATAATCTCCTGTGAGTAGGCAAGGGGCTTGAGACTATCTTGTAACCAACAGCATGCAGCAAAGGGAAGAGGATATCACTCCATTAATATTAGGTTATATGCTGCAAGACTTCATTTTAGCAAGCTGGTGGTAGATAATTTCCTTGTAGGGTTGAAGTAAGCAGCCAAGTTGAAGAAACCCATGTGACAAGGAACTGTGAGCTGTCTCTAGAACCTGAAGGCTGATTCCAGCTGACAGCCAAGAAGGAGTTGGGGCCTTCAATCATATAACTGCAAGTGATATTTTGCCAAAAACTTAAATCAGCATGAAAGTAGATTCTTCCCCAGTCAAGTCTCCAGGCATGAATGCAATCTGGTCAATACTGTGATGGCAGCCTTGTGAGACTCTAAGTGGAGGATACAGGGAACCGTGCCTAACTCTTAATCCATGAGGAATATGAGATAATAAATCTGTACTGTTATAAACTACTAAGTTTTTGGTAATTTGTCATACACACACACACATACACACACACATACAAGATCATGCTTGAATCTAACACATAAGATGGCTAAGACTTATCTCATTTGTCCATTTCTGTTGCTTCCTTACCATAAAAAGGTAAATTCTTTTCCCAAATTGTTATAATCTGCTAGAGGTGGGGATACAGATAGTTGGCCATGGAAAAGGGAGGGAGTTCCAACTTGCCTATGGCTTGCTTTCCTCCAAGATACCTACAATTAAAAACATTCACCATGAGAATTAAAAAATTAATCAATTGCTCTTCCACTTAACATAAGTTTTATTTCATGTGCAAAAGTATCTGTGCTTTTTCTCTCAGATTAGCATGGATGTTTTTCTTCTTTCCCTAGCCTGAAGTTACAAAGAGTGATATATAAGAGGTGAGTCAGAGATGAGCTGCTATAATGAAAATGAATATATAGGTAAATCCAAGTAATTGAGGATCCCAAGGGAAGGAAATAGAGTGTAAACATAATATTCTATGTTTAATAGAGCCGTAACAAGTACAGAAAATATGGATGGTGATTATGCTGGTTATGACATGGGAAAGGACCTCTCTACATTTAAAAACACTGAAGAGGAGTATTACAAGGAATGGTGCATTAGGTAATGTCAGGAAGGAGCTCAACTCACAGTTCAGCAAATAATTATTTCATTGACTACTGGGTTCTGGGCACTATGAGTTCCTCATCATTGGTGGTAACAAAAGCAGAAGCAGAAGTATGTTAGGGAACATGTAAGGTTCTGTCCTAAAGCGGGTGTCTAAATGTTTTAAAGAGTAAAATAAAATCTATTTATATATTTATACATGTGCTAATATTGACTAATAATCCATACTATTAATTCCAACCACTGGTTCTCATCCCTGGCTGAACATTAGAATCTCCTAGGGAGCTTTTGAAAACTGTCTTTCCAGAATGCCATCCAGGCCAATTCAATCAGCATCTCTGGGACTGCGTCCTCAGTAGTGATACTTTTTTTAAATCTCCCCAGAGGGTGATAATGTGCATTCAGGGTTGAGAAATTCTGCTTTAAACTATTGATAGAGACTGCTATACATAATTTTACTTTCTATTTATAGATTTTGCCAATATGTTTTTACATTGTTTATTAATTCCTGTAAGTATACACATCACATGATGAAAACTGAGTGCTATGCATTTTAAAAATTCAAAGACCTTAATTTGAAACTACTAATAAATCCTGATTTGAGCATTGGGACATCAGGTTTATTTTTGCCATTTCTTATATTTGTTTTGTTTTGTTTGTTTAAAAAATTTACCCCATTATAAATCTAACTTTTCTTGGATGTAAGGCAATTTTGCACCATAAAATCTAATTTTTATAGCTAAATTAAGGCAGTTAATGTGCAATAGGACCTATATTATTTTTTCTGCACCATCATTCCTCAATACTACAAAACAGGTATAAAACTAGATATATTAAATAAAATCATCTTCGATCATGCTACAATTTATTAGGCTGTTCTGTAACATCTTTTATGTAATATACTTTATATATAATGATTTTATTTACTGTGATAATTGTAAATACAATATATTATATAGTATATATTAATATTAATATATTAATATTAATATATTAATATTTATATATTAATAGTATATAATATTTGATTTCAACAATTCTACCAGTATCTTTAACCCAGGTGATATAAACTGATGACCAACAACTTCAATTGCCTTGTATCAGGCAATTATATCAAAACATTAAAAATATAAATTAACTTACCTCTATCAAATTAAAATTTTTGCTTATTTTCAACTTAGAGGAATAGTTTCTATCATTTTTTCTTATTTGTTCTCCTTTATTCTCTCTACTGTTCTTAAAGATTCTTCTATCACACAGATAGAGCTTCCAAACTTCACTTTATATTTTTATTTTATTATTTTTCTTCTAATATTTATATCTTTGACTTTTGTAAAGACAGCTTATGCATTTTGAAGGACATGTCTGAGAATTTGAGACTTTTTTCCTTAACAATCTATCAGTTCCCTTGTCTAACTCACTAATCCAATCTTAGAGAAAGGCTGGGGTCAGCTCTTCTAAAGACAATATTTTAATTATCTTCATTTATATCCCAGGACTCCCCTTTGCTCATTGTATTTATTGTTTCTGGGCCTGGAATTGTTCTATTTTTCTTCTGAGATCTAGGCTGTGACTTCACATCCCTACTTTCTGTTTTTTAAACATACCTAAGAAAGGCTGTTCTATTTATGACACTTGCCATGTTACAGCTGATAGACTCTATCTAAAATATTTCCTGTGATTCAGATGGGGTTTGATTTGTGTGCTCACTCTACTGCCTTGATGCAATCTCTATCCTTCAATGTACAAAGCAGCTCTTACTAGCCACACACATTATATTTCTCCGTATAAGGATTATGAGATGGCTTTTAGAATCTCCATATATATTTGGAAACCACAAATACCAAAGAACTCATTTAAGGCTGAGGCCTCATAATACAATTTCATTAGAAGTAGCAATATTAACATACCAGGCACAATTATATCTGGAAATGTCTCAGATCTCAGAACATTTGAAAAATATCAGTGAGGGAGATGTTTGGGGTGTGGTAAAGGACTGGGACTCTACCTTATATGAATTTTTTAAATTGGATTCACAATGTATCAATAAGATTTTATTCACCTAATTTCATTCACCGTTGCACTTTTATTTTATTTTATTTTATTTTTATATATGAAATTTATTGACAAATTGGTTTCCATACAACACCCAGTGCTCATCCCAAAAGGTGCCCTCCTCAATACCCATCACCCACCCTCCCCTCCCTCCCACCCCCCATCAACCCTCACTTTGTTCTCAGTTTTTAACAGTCTCTTATGCTTTGGCTGTCTCCCACTCTAACCTCTTTTTTTTTTTTTTTCCTTCCCCTCCCCCATGGGTTCCTGTTAAGTTTCTCAGGATCCACATAAGAGTGAAACCATATGGTATCTGTCTTTCTCTGTATGGGTTATTTCACTTAGCATCACAATCTCCAGTTCCATCCACGTTGCTACAAAAGGCCATATTTCATTTTTTCTCATTGCCACGTAGTACTCCATTGTGTATATAAACCACAATTTCTTTATCCATTCATCAGTTGATGGACATTTAGGTTCTTTCCATAATTTGGCTATTGTTGAGAGTGCTGCTATAAACATGGGGTACAAGTGCCCCTACGCATCAGTACTCCTGTATCCCTTGGATAAATTCCTAGCAGTGCTATTGCTGGGTCATAGGGTAGGTCTATTTTTAATTTTCTGAGGAACCTCCACCCTGCTTTCCAGAGCGGCTGCACCAATTTGCATTCCCACCAACAGTGCAAGAGGGTTCCCATTTCTCCACATCCTCGCCAGCATCTATAGTCTCCTGATTTGTTCATTTTGGCCACTCTGACTGGCGTGAGGTGATACCTGAGTGTGCTTTTGATTTGTATTTCCCTGATAAGGAGCAACGTTGAACATCTTTTCATGTGCCTGTTGGCCATCCGGATGTCTTCTTTAGAGAAGTGTCTATTCATGTTTTCTGCCCATTTATTCACTGGGTTATTTGTTTTTCGGGTGTGGAGTTTGGTGAGCTCTTTATAGATTTTGGATACTAGCCCTTTGTCCGATATGTCATTTGCGAATATCTTTTCCCATTCCGTTGGTTGCCTTTTAGTTTTGTTGGTTGTTTCCTTTGCTGTGCAGAAGCTTTTTATCTTCATAAGGTCCCAGTAATTCACTTTTGCTTTTAATTCCCTTGCCTTTGGGGATGTGTCGAGTAAGAGATTGCTACGGCTGAGGTCAGAGAGGTCTTTTCCTGCTTTCTCCTCTAAGGTTTTGATGGTTTCCTGTCTCACATTTAGGTCCTTTATCCATTTTGAGTTTATTTTTGTGAATGGTGTGAGAAAGTGGTCTAGCTTCAACCTTCTGCATGTTGCTGTCCAGTTCTCCCAGCACCATTTGTTAAAGAGGCTGTCTTTTTTCCATTGGATGTTCTTTCCTGCTTTGTCAAAGATGAGTTGGCCATATGTTTGTGGGTCTAGTTCTGGGGTTTCTATTCTATTCCATTGGTCTGTGTGTCTGTTTTTGTGCCAATACCATGCTGTCTTGATGATGACAGCTTTGTAGTAGAGGCTAAAGTCTGGGATTGTGATGCCTCCTGCTTTGGTCTTCTTCTTCAAAATTCCTTTGGCTATTTGGGGCCTTTTGTGGTTCCATACGAATTTTAGGATTGCTTGTTCTAGTTTCGAGAAGAATGCTGGTGCAATTTTGATTGGGATTGCATTGAATGTGTAGATAGCTTTGGGTAGTATTGACATTTTGACAATATTTATTTTTCCAATCCATGAGCAGGGAATGTCTTTCCATTTCTTTAAATCTTCTTCAATTACCTTCATAAGCTTTCTATAGTTTTCAGCATACAGATCCTTTACATCTTTGGTTAGATTTATTCCTAGGTATTTTGTGCTTCTTGGTGCAATTCTGAATGGGATCAGTTTCTTTATTTGTCTTTTTATTGCTTCATTGTTAGTGTATAAGAATGCAAGTGATTTCTGTACATTGATTTTGTATCCTGCAACTTTGCTGAATTCATGTATCAGTTCTAGCAGACTTTTGGTGGAGTCTATCGGATTTTCCATGTATAATATCAGGTCATCTGCAAAAGGCGAAAGCTTGACTTCATCTTTGCCAATTTCAATACCTTTGATTTCCTTTTGTTGTCTGATTGCTGATGCTAGAACTTCCAACACTATGTTAAACAACAGCGGTGAGAGTGGGCATCCCTGTCGTGTTCCTGATCTCAGGGAAAAAGCTCTCAGTTTTTCCCCGTTGAGGATGATGTTAGCTGTGGGCTTTTCATAAATGGCTTTTATGATCTTTAAGTATGTTCCTTCTATCCCGACTTTGTCAAGGGTTTTTATTAAGAAAGGGTGCTGGATTTTGTCAAAGGCCTTTTCTGCATCGATTGAGAGGATCATATGGTTCTTCTCTTTTTTTTTGTTAATGTGATGTATCACGTTGATTGATTTGCGAATGTTGAACCAGCCCTGCATCCCAGGAATGAATCCCGCTTGATCATGGTGAATAATTCTTTTTATATGCTGTTGAATTCAATTTGCTAGTATCTTATTGAGAATTTTTTGCATCCATATTCATCAGGGATATTGGCCTGTAGTTCTCTTTTTTGACTGGGTCTCTGTCTGGTTTAGGAATCAAAGTAATACTGGCTTCATAGAATGAGTCTGGAAGTTTTCCTTCCCTTTCTATTTCTTAGAATAGCTTGAGAAGGATAGGTATTATCTCTGCTTTAAACGTCTGGTAGAACTCCCCTGGGAAGCCATCTGGTCCTGGACTCTTATTTGTTGGGAGATTTTTGATAACCGATTCAATTTCTTCACTGGTTATGGGTCTGTTCAAGCTTTCTCTTTCCTCCTGATTGAGTTTTGGAAGCGTGTGGGTGTTCAGGAATTTGTCCATTTCTTCCAGGTTGTCCAATTTGTTGCCATATAATTATTCATAGTATTCCCTGATAATTGTTTGTATCTCTGAGGAATTGGTTGTAATAATTCCATTTTCATTCATGATTTTATCTATTTGGGTCATCTCCCTTTTCTTTTTGAGAAGCCTGGCTAGAGGTTTGTCAATTTTGTTTATTTTTTTCAAAAAACCAACTCTTGGGGCGCCTGGGTGGCGCAGTCGGTTAAGCGACCGACTTCAGGCAGGTCACGATCTCGCGGTCTGGGAGTTCGAGCCCCACGTCAGGCTCTGGGCTGATGCCTCAGAGCCTGGAGCCTGTTTCCGATTCTGTGTGTCCCTCTCTCTCTGCCCCTCCCCCGTTCATGCTCTGTCTCTCTCTGTCCCAAAAATAAATAAACGTTGAAAAAAAAAATTAAAAAACCAACTCTTGGTTTCGTTGATCTGCTCTACAGTTTTTTTAGATTCTATATTGTTTATTTCTGCTCTGATCTTTATTATTTCTCTTCTTCTGCTGGGTTTAGGCTGCATTTGCTGTTCTGCTTCTCTTTCCTTTAGGTGTGCTGTTAGATTTTGTATTTGGGATTTTTCTTGTTTCTTGAGATAGGCCTGGATTGCAATGTATTTTCCTCTCAGGACTGCCTTTGCTGCGTCCCAAAGCGTTTGGATTGTTGTATTTTCATTTTCATTTGTTTCCATATATTTTTTAATTTCCTCTAATTGCCTGGTTGACCCACTCATTCGTTAGTAGGGTGTTCTTTAACCTCCATGCTTTTGGAGGTTTTCCAGACTTTTTTCTGTGGTTGATTTCAAGCTTCATAGCATTGTGGTCTGAAAGTATGCATGGTATAATTTCAATTCTTGTAAACTTATGAAGGGCTGTTTTGTGACCCAGTATATGATCTATCTTGGAGAATGTTCCATGTGCACTCGAGAAGAAAGTATATTCTGTTGCTTTGGGATGCAGAGTTCTAAATATATCTGTCAAGTCCATCTGATCCAATGTCTCATTCAGGGCCCTTGTTTCTTTATTGACCGTGTGTCTAGATGATCTATCCATTTCTGTAAGTGGGGTGTTAAAGTCCCCTGCAATTACCACATTCTTCTCAATAAGGTTGCTTATGTTTATGAGTAATTGTTTTATATATTTGGGGGCTCCGGTATTTGGCGCATAGACATTTATAATTGTTAGCTCTTCCTGATGGATAGACCCTGTAACTATTATATAATGTCCTTCTTCATCTCTTGTTACAGCCTTTAATTTAAAGTCTAGTTTGTCTGATATAAGTATGGCTACTCCAGCTTTCTTTTGGCTTCCAGTCGCATGATAAATAGTTCTCCATCCCCTCACTCTCAATCTAAAGGTGTCCTCAAGTCTAAAATGAGTCTCTTGTAGACAGCAAATAGATTGGTCTTGTTTTTTTATCCATTCTGATACCCTATGTCTTTTGGTTGGCGCATTTAATCCATTTACATTCAGTGTTATTACAGAAAGATACGGGTTTAGAGTCATTGTGATGTCTGTATGTTTTATGCTTGTAGTGATGTCTCTGGGACTTTGTCTCACAGGGTCCCCCTTAGGATCTCTTGTAGGGCTGGTTTAGTGGTGACAAATTCCTTCAGTTTTTGTTTGTTTGGGAAGACCTTTATCTCTCCTTCTATTCTAAATGACAGACTTGCTGGATAAAGGATTCTCGGCTGCATATTTTTTCTGTCTAGCACCCTGAAAATCTCGTGCCAATTCTTTCTGGCCTGCCAAGTTTCAAAAGAGAGATCAGTCATGAGTCTTATAGGTCTCCCTTTATATGTGAGGGCACGTTTACCCCTTGCTGCTTTCAGAATCTTCTCTTTATCCTTGTATTTTGCCAGTTTCACTATGATATGTCTTGCAGAAGATCGATTCAAGTTACGTCTGAAGGGAGTTCTCTGTGCCTCTTGGATTTCAATGCTTTTTTCCTTCCCCAGGTCAGGGAAGTTCTCAGCTATTATTTCTTCAAGTACCCCTTCAGCACCTTTCCCTCTCTCTTCCTCCTCTGGGATACCAATTATGCATATATTATTTCTTTTTAGTGTATCACTTAGTTCTCTAATTTTCCCCTCATACTCCTGGATTTTTTTATCTCTCTTTTTCTCAGCTTCCTCTTTTTCCATAACTTTATCTTCTAGTTCACCTATTCTCTCCTCTGCCTCTTCCATCCGAGCCGTGGTGTTTTCCATTTTGTTTTGCATTTCATTTAAAGCGTTTTTCAGCTCTTCGTGACTGTTCCTTAGTCCCTTGATCTCTGTAGCAAGAGATTCTCTGCTGTCCTGTATACTGTTTTCAAGCCCAGCGATTAATGTTATGATTATTATTCTAAATTCACTTTCTGTTATATTATTTAAATCCTTTTTGATCAGCTCATTAGCTGTTGTTATTTCCTGGAGATTCTTCTGAGGGGAATTCTTCTGCTTGGTCATTTTGGATAGTCCCTGGCATGGTGAGGACCTGCAGGGCACTTCCCCTGTGCTGTGGTGTATAACTGGAGTTGGTGGGCGGAGCCGCAGTCAGACCTGATGTCTGCCCCCAGCCCACCGCTGGGGCCACAGTCAGACTGGTGTGTGCCTTCTCTTCCCCACTCCTAGGGGCAGGATTCACTGTGGTGGCGTGGCCCGTCTGGGCTACTTGCACACTGCCAGGCTTGTCATGCTGGGGATCTGGCGTATTAGCTGGGGTGGGTAGGCAAGGTGCATGGAGGCAGCGGGGGCAGGCTTAGCTCGCTTCTCCTTAGGTGATCCACTTCAGGAGGGGCCCTGTGGCAGTGGGAGGGAGTCAGATCCACTGCCGG